>NW_017306316.1:474476-511257 GCF_000935625.1 Nanorana parkeri
AAAAAAAAACCATATGACAGCATTAAAAAAAATAAATAAGCTAAAAAAAATATTCACAAATAATAATTAAAAAAATTACATAAAAAATGTTTTAAAGTCCCCCGCCCCCCCACATACACATGCAAACATGCGTTGGGTGCGCCTATGTACGAAAACGACAATTGCGCCTGCATATCGCCGCGAACGTCGGAGTGAGAGCAATAATTTTAGGGCCATCAATCACTGATAACACTAAACTGATGAGCGGTAAAAACGTTTAAAGTGTCGCCTATGGCCAAATTTGGTTGCGGTCGTTTTCTACAAATTCGCGGGCGTGCGCAATTTTAAAGGTTGACATATTTAGTGTCTATTTACCCGACGTGACCCCGTCTTTTATATTGTACCAAAAAATTGGGGTGAAAATAAATGTTTCATAACATTTTTTAGGGAAACATGTTTTTTTTACAAAATTTAGGGTACTTTTTTTGTTATATAGTAAAAAATAAAAACCCCAGCGATGATTAAATACCACCAAAAGAAAGCTCTATCTGTCCCCAAAAAATGGTATAAAATTCATTTCAGTACAGCGTTGCATGACGGAATAAACGTCAGCCAAAGTACCGCAGCGCTGAACACTGAAAAATGGCCTGGCCAGGAAGGGGGTGAAACACCGCGTTCTTCAAGTGGTTAAAAGAGAACTATGGGGTATTGCTGTGCTCGCCCCTCCCCCGTCTGTTCCTGACAGTCACCGATCTCTGCAGGGAGATGAGCGGATTGGTGGTATGTGTTCGCTCACTTCCCGATCAATAGAGCCGACGTGTGACAGTTTCATTGTCACACATCGGCTCTAACTATGAGGATGAGCGAAAATCACTCGCCTCATACCGTGTTTCCCCGAAAGTAAGACATCCCCCGAAAATAAGACCTAGCGCTATCTTCGGGGATGTCTGTAATATAAGACCTACCCCGAAAATAAGACCTAGTTCGGGGTAGGTCTTATATTACAGACATCCCCGAAGATAGCGCTAGATCTTACTTCCGGGGTAGCTGTGAAGACCGGCCGCAGCTCCCTCCCGCCCCCTCGCCCGTCCACCTACCCGCACGCTGTTGCTCTCTGGATGACGACATCAGAGCGGAGAGGCAGCTCCCTCCCGCCCCCTACCCGACACGCCCCCCCTCCAGCAGCACGCATGCCCGCCCCCTCGTCTCCTTAGTTCCGAGCGGAGAGGCAGCTCCCTCCCGCCCCCCTGCCAGACACGCCCCCCTGGCCGCACGCATGCCCGCCCACCTGTTTGTGGCTCCCTGGACGGCAGAGCACAGCTGCAGCCAGGTAAGACATCCCCCAAAAATAAGACCTAGTGTCTTATTTCGTGCAAAAAAAAAAATAAGACACTGTCTTATTTTCGGGGAAACACGGTAGTTCTCCTTTTAACTCTGAACTAATTGGTTGTATCAGTTTTGAATGTGTTGCCTATTTAATTTGGATATTTTTGTTAGTTTGCATGCATACATAATTTTTAGCCTAGAAATATGTTTTTTCAAAACAATCTCATCTTTGTATTAAACCCATTGGCCCTCCTGTACATTAATGTCATTCTCAGCCGGTCAGTAAATTACAGCCATTGTAACGAAAATAGAAATCTGAAATATACGGACTTGTTTATCGACCATACGGCGCTGACATACAGACGTGGATACATTTGTTGGTACCCTTGCAGCTCATTGAAACAATGCATCATTCCCCCTGAAAAGTGATGAAATGAAAAGAAAGTGTAAAAAGAAATTGCTTATTCTGCAAAGATATTTTAAAAAGACCTGCACAGATCTGTTGGTACCACTAGAGAAGATTATACATAATTGGATCAAAGTGATAACTTAAAATAAGTTTTCTGGAATTAGTATCATACATGCCTTCAATCTTGGAATCAGTCAGTCAGCCTATTTGTCATTCTGCTGTTTTTGGTATCTTTGTGTTCACCACACTGAACATGGACCAGAGAAACCTAAGGAGAGCGGTGGTAAGAAAGTAAATGATAGACCAGCATCTCAGAGGTACAGGCTAGAAGTTTATCTCCAAGCAGTTTGATGTTCCTGTGACTACAGTTGCAAATGTTATTAAAAAGTTTGAGCTCTATGGGAGTGTAGCCAACCTCCCTGGATGCGTCTCCAAGAGGAAAATCAACCCCAGATTAAACAGAAGGATAGTGTGAATGGAAGACAAAGAGCCAAGGAAAGACATACAAGCTGAACTACAAGGTCTAGGACAATCAGAGTCCGATCGCACCATCTGTCGCTTTTTGACCTCAAAGCAAGAAAACTGGGAGGATGAAAAACCAGGAAATGTTACATAAAGAATTTATTTAAAAAAAACAAAAACATAAAAGAGCCAGACTGTAATTTTCTAAAAATGCATTAAAAAGCCACTATTCCTCTGGCAGAATGCCCTTTGGCCAGATGAGACAAAACTGGAGCTTTCTAGCAAGTCACACCAGCTCTTGGTTCACAGATGAAAACATCAAGCTTTTAAAGGAAAGAACACTATACTTACTGTGAAGCATGGAGGAGATTTGATCATGGTTTGGGGTTACTTTGCTGCAACTGGCATGGGGTGCCTTGCATTTGTACAGGGTGCAATGAAATTTAAAGACTCAAGGAATTCTGGAGCAAAATGTACTGCCCAGTGTCCGAAAGCTCTGCCTTGGTCACAGGTCCTCCAACACGATAATGACCCAAAACACAAAGAAAACATTGGACTATTCTGAAGTCGCCTTCTATTGAGCCCTGATCTAAATAGTAATAAACATCTAAGCAAAGAGCTGAAACATGCAGTCTGGAGAAGGCACCCTTCAAACCTGAGACCGCTGAAGTTTACTCAAGAAGAGTGGACCAAACTACCCGTTGGGAGGGGCAAAAGTCTCATTGAGGGTTCCAGAAATGGCTTGCTTGCAGTGGTTGCCTCTAAAGGTTGTGCAAACCAATATTAGGGTGTCTTCATTTTGTCAAGGCCATTTTTATTTGTCTTTTTATTCAAATATTCTATTGAATCAAAAATCAAAAGCAAAGCCTGTTTATTATTAAATATTAAATAAACAATAAAAAAAATACTGCTGATCTCCATGTCATTACAGGATACTTTCATGCCACAAAAGTTGAAGTGATTATTATTTGCCTAATTGCTGACGGCCTTTATTGCACAACTCCAGCTGCTTTATAGCAGAGATGTGTTTTTGATCTAGGCTTAGTTTTTGTGATTTCTGATTTATTTCTGCTGATGTCTTTTAATGTTTCTTATCATTACCAGCAAGAAAGGCGGCTGTTTACAAACTTCCATCGACAGCTTTTCTGCTGGCTTGACAAGTGGGTTGAGCTAACAATGGATGACATTCGCAGGATGGAGGAGGAAACAAAGAAAGAGCTTGATGAGGTTTGTATCGGCTTATCAGTGATCGTATGACTCGCATTTTAAAGCCTATGGAGTCTGTTCTCTGGATTTCTCATGTGCTCACCCACTGAGGGTGGTGTCTATGGTAGAGCAGTGTTGTCACCCTAGGCTGCTCTCCTTGTAGATAAGATATAACAAAGCCCTTTGAATTGTATATTTAGCAGACCAAAAGGGAGCAAATATGAGAAGGTAATTGTTGGCGTTTACATTCACTTTGAGTTATTTTAAAAAAATAGCCTGTTTATCTTTTTAGGGAAAATCTAGAAATGTTAATTGTGCCTAAGCAATGTCCTAAAAAATAGCTGCGCTTTCTTTGCCTAGGCTCCACTGTGTGTATAGCCTCATTGCTGTATCTCTGCAGCGTGAGATCATGTGAGGCACTGCTGCCTGTGAATGCTAGTCTGGTAGTATTGTATGGAGGGTGTTGTCACTACTTTTTCACTGTTCTCTGTGCTGGAGAAAAGACAGCAGTGCAGGATCTTACCTCCTACTTCATTCATTCTGGGAATTTGTGTTCATGTTGCTTCTTAAATATTACCGCAATAGTCGTCAGGGGCAGCTTGTTTTTGAGAAAAGAAAGCAGAGCCCTATTGTTCCACCAAGATGGCTTTGCCGCATTGAATCGTGCTAACTAAAACATATATAATAGTCGTGTTAAGGTCTTGGCGTTTTTTACCTTAATGCATTAGGGTAAAAACGGACCAGCACCTTTTTTTCTACCCCAGTCCCCTCCACACTTACCGCTCTTCCACGCCGCCGGTCCGAAGCGATCATCCGTTCTCCGAACTTCCGGGTTGCGGAGGGAGGATACTGATGGCACAGGAGCCCATAGGCTCCTTCTGCCATCAATCAAAGAGGGAAGGGGCGTGGGCTGCCACAGGGCTGTGTGTGTGTCTATGGACGCAAACAGCCACTGCGGAAACATCGCACACGGGTGCCTCCACTAGAACGTTGGTGGCACCCGTGCAGGGGGTGGGGGGGGAAGAGCGCTGCGGGGAATTAGAAACTTTTGAAGAAAAAGAGCAACAGCCTCCAGCAAAGGAGGGTCTTCTTAATTAAAAAAAATAGGCTTTAATATCACTAAGTGTAAGTTTGCTCTAATATTACTCCAAAATAATGACCCGAGATAGAGAAATACGCTGATGGAAGTTATAAGACAAGATTTATGTAATTTTCTGAGCAGCGGATGATTAGCACCAATGTATTGAGTTCAGTGAGTAATCTGAATATATTTTTGGAGGCTTTGGACTAAATAGGTAGTTTGTGTGCATGTTTTACATCTTAAAATATATCTATGGCTTGTACAAAGTTGGGCTGCTGTTTTGTTAGTTTAGAAAAAACACGTTCAGTTTGACCAGTCGCATTACCAAGGCAAAGATGTTTGAATGTGGGAATTAAAATGGAATTTAAGTGGAAAGGGGGATACAGGGGCTTGCAAAAATATTCACTCCCCCTTGGCATTTTTCCTATTTTGTTGCATTACCACCTGAAATTAAAATGGATTTTAATTTGGATTGCATGTGATGGACATACACAAAATAGTCCAAAATGGTGAGGGGAAATCAAGAAAATAACTTGTTTTAAGAAATAAAAAAAGGAAAAGTGGTGCGTGCGTATGTACACTCACCCCCTTTGCTATGAAGCTCCTACATAAAATGTGGTGTAACAAATTACCGTATTTTTCGCTCCATAAGATGAGGGGGGAAATGTGCCTGCGTCTTATGGAGCAAATCCCGACGAGTAGCTTTATGCCGGGCGAGTAGCTTTATGTACATTTAGCCCTGCTAAAGCAGAGCTAAATGTACAGTAGGAGCCACTGCTCATTTAATACGAGTGATCTAGTCAGATCACTCAGAATCACAGCGCCACCTGTCTCAGCGGTCACTAACTGCAGCTTCTGTGACAGAAGGTACGCACTGTCAAGTGCTCCATAAGGTGCACCGGACCACGCTGCGTCCTATGGTCCTGTGTGTCTTATGGAACGCAAAATACGGTACCTTTAGAATTAACATGTAGAGACGTACCCAGAGGCGTAAGTAGAAACTTCAGGGCCCTGGTGCAAGAAACCATGAATGCCCCCCCACCCCACTTCAAAAAAAAATTGGCGCCTTGGCTGTTACTGGGGTAGTGCATGTGTGTGTGGTCACGGGACGCAGGGATGCCAGTAGAAATCATGGGACCCCGTACAGCCTACCTGACCATTCCTAGCAGCAATAATAATTAATGTATTATTGCTGCTGGGGGGAAATTATTGTTATTTAAGTGTTTAAAAAAACAATTTCCTCTTTCTTTCCGATTTTTCCCTAGCCTGGCTTCACCTCCTAGCTGTGATTAATCCCCACCATGACTCCCCCAATGCTGTGATGCCCCCCCCCCCCCCATGACTCCCACACTGCTGTGAGGAAGCCCCCCAGTGCTGTGATAAAGTCCCCACTGACTCAATGCTGTGATGATGAAGCCCCTGGGGTGTCTCGGATCTTCTGACCCAGGCATCTCTCAGCACTCAGGCCCTGGACCAGTGGCACCTAGCTCTCCAGCCAGCCCTAGAAGGACAGCTCAGACTCAGCCCAGACCAGCTTCCTGTTCCAGAAGCACTTCACGTTGAAAAATCTGGCTGCCCCCCTCACCCGTGCCATTGATTTTACAGGGGACCCCCCCCAAGTGGCGTAACGCCAGGGCCCGGTCGTTGCGACTGCTGCGACCCTGGTAGTTCCGCCAGTGGGAGTACCCCAAGAGACTTGCAGCTGTAATTATTATTTCTTGTTTGTATCACAATAAAAAATATTTTGCATCTTCAAAGTGGTAGGCATGTTGTGTAAATCAAATGTTACAAACCCCCCAAAAATCAATTTTAATTCCAGGTGATAATGTAACAAAATAGGAAAAATGCCAAGGAGGTGAATACTTTTGCAAGCCACTGTAGATCCTCTGTCAGGTGCCTATTGCTCACTGTGCTCCTATTGGACAGGTTGCCCTCACTTACTGTTCTGGGGACATGATAGTAAGTGATACTATCCCCTCTGTAACATAATTTTATTGCCCTTTGATCCCGCCAGTAGATATGTTTTTTTTTTTTTTCTACTTCCTGTTATAAAATAAAAATAAAACTGTTCGTGTTCAAGACACCATAGCAGTGTTTCACCATGTAGACAGTCTTGTCACCATGTGGAAATGCTTGACCTTTGTGATGAAGCCCATATTGGGTGCAACCTTAAAGAGGCGTGGCCCTAGGTAGGGCTTCAGCGTGCAATATCTTGGTTTAATAAAGTTGGATGTGACCTGACGGATGACAACACTGTTCATTCTGCAGTGAAGTCGCACAGCATGTTACCATGTTGGTAGGGCAGTCTTCCATAGGCATTTCATTTTAATTAGATTTAAAGTCCAGCTGAAATGTCTAAGAAGTTATAGAAACCAAATTTGTTTTTTTGCGGGGGGCCTGGGTTGTTAATGGAAGTTGGGGAAAAAACAGATCTGTTAGCAGGATCAACAGGTAAGAAATCCGTTACAGTGACAGACTGCATTACATATGTCATTTTTAATTTTGCTTGTTGCTCCAGTTTAAAGCAACTTGCTAGTCAACCCCCAACCCACTTATACTCGCCTTTCCCATTCTTCATTCCTTTGAGAGTCAGACCTTCAAGTTGGATGGTGTGAGACAACTGCATCACTGTAAGCTCCCCCATACCCGGAAGCGACAAGTATTTTCAGATGATGCAGCACTGTGAGTGCGAGTATAAGGAAGGTCCAGGGGTGGACTATCCTTGAACAGGCAAGCTGGCATACTCATTAAGGCCTGTGTCTAATGGCCCATGTTAACGGGCTTTGGGCTGGTGTCGTTGGCATCAGTTTGACATTAGTTTAAGACACTTTTGAGATCATTCAGAATTAATTGGCAGGTAGATTTAACCTGCATTTGACCTGCTTCAAGCAGGTTTGGCATTCCCATAGACTTGTATGGGAACGCATATCCCATCTGACACAAACAAAAGCCCATCAAAACGGACCCTAATACACTAAAACAATATTTGGAAAACTCTGTTACATTTCCTTCGTCCCCCTACAATCGGCCTTCACAGAATTCCGAAAGTCTAGGTGCTCTTTAAGTGATACTGTATAGTGAATGTTTGCAGTGCAACAATAAAAGAATAACATGTTAAACCTTTTTTGTTATCTAATACATTGTGTTTTTCTTTCAGTTTTGGACTTAAGCGATAAACGGGAGGCCTCAGTGCTTCGGTCCTGATGGATAGCTCACTTCTGGATCAAGCTCCACTACCTGTTTTTGCAGACGATTTGAATCCCCATTGTAGCTTACTCTAGGCACCCCTTAATATTGTGAGCTAGTAGTCTTATAACAAGCAAGTGCTAAGATTCTCACACCTGTGTGATGAAGGAGCTCACTCCTCAGGTGCATCATGTATATATTGTATTAACAAAGCCCCCCGTCCTTCTATTTTCATTGTTCCAGAGTTTCCCATTGAGCTCCCAATTAATTTAAATGTCACTTTTAGGAAAGAAAGTGTCTTGCGATAATTTGTGAAATACATAATTATGTTTTACTTTCTTGAGACATATAAATTGCTTTCATTGGTCCTATTTTGTTGAAGTAAAGGGGTACAATAACAAAGCCACAATCCCAATGTACATTCATCACTTTTATTTAAGCAGGATAGCTCTATTTGACGTTAAAGGGCTTCATAGCACAATTATGTTTGGGGGTTTTTTGTCTTTGGAAATGTAGTGATTGCCTTCACTTCGAAACTTCCAAGATAATTCCAAATACCATTCCTACATTGTAATTGTTTGACAATCTGAGGCTCTCCAACTGTTTAACTAAACTACCCATCATGATCTACAATGACTCCATGGGGCTTATTTAATAAGGCAAAGCACAGGGATGGATGCATTCATATAGAATTTTGGAAGCATCCTATCAAATGTGGGTGGCTGAAGCATACTCTTAAGTTGAAATCAATATAAAAAGTTTAACAAATTTGGCAGCATCTGTCATTTTAGATGCACTGGCTACTCAGTATTATGGATTCAGCCTTCCCTGGCAAAGTGCAGTTACCTATTGCAAGCAATCAACTTTCATTGTTCTCACAGATCTATACTGATGGAATGTAAGTCCTCATTACCACTGGTTACTGTATGTTGCTGTTGTTTTCAGTTCCATTGGAAATTATCCCACATGAGTGTTCTGGGCTGTTAGTATCTGTATGGAAAAGATATTGTTGAAGCTGCATAAAAAAAAGGAAAAGTCTGTTTGCCTGCAGCAGCCGGTCAGCTTTTTTTGGGTTGGAAAATGAAAGCTAGCCATAATTGGTCGGTGTTGGGGACACCCTTACATTACCTCTTTGTATAACTTACTCTTTTTTTAAAGACTGCCGTTTTTTCAGATTTTTAAGATGGGAACCTCAACACACAAGAAAAACATTGAAATAAGACCCCAAAAAGTCTTGAAGAGCATGCTGGGAATTTAGATCAGCAATGTAGTGTCACAGTTTGTTGACAGTTATGGTTTATTAAAGTGCATCATTAAATGTAAAAAGAGTATACTGTTTATCAACCAGCAGTTGTGCAATAATCCACATCCTAGCTCCATTTCCATTCACACATTTTTCATCTGTCCGTCCATCCTTCCCGTCAACTAGATCTACCACCTTTTAAGACTTTGATCATGTCATAATTGCATTCTTAACATGTAGGTAAATGTTTTAGACTGTGTATAATGCAGAATTGTTCAAAAATAAGAATTGTATGGAAGGAAAACAAAATATGCCTATTTTAATAGATCTATAAAGTTATTTGTAAAAGAAAAATGTAACAACCACTCCTTGATCTACTAGTGAGTTTCTTTTTGTTTTTTAACGGTTGTGAATTTTTTGTCAGCTATGAATTGTGATTAAAGATGTTTGACAAAGTAGCACAGTCAGCATACCTCCTGTTCTATATCTTTCAGCCTAAAATGCTGGAGCAGTGATTTTTGCACTTTTTTTCTAGCTTGTGCGATGGCTGTTGGAATTATGAAGCAAAGGCTAGGTGTTCCACTCCATACAGAATGACAGTGATTGTAATAAAACTAACCATATTAAACCAGATCACATCTGCCAGACAGAGGGCCACTGATAGGGGGTAGAGTCAGCCCTTCTATACCGGTCCAGGGCCCCATCAGTTTCGCAGGTGAGGCGGCCCAGGGCACAGAGGGGACTCAATTTGTGCCTTCGGTGTAGGTCCAGGCAGGTTTAGGCACCGCTGCCAGTTATGCTGTATGGGGCCCCATGGTTTCCATTAGCATCCCTGGCCACACACTTGTATAAATGCAGTAAAGCCCTATTAATAGGCTTATAACAGGCCAGTCATCTTTCATCTTGTTGCAAATATATCATTTAAAAGCATATATAAATTCTAGTTTATTAAACACTTTTTTATTTCCTTTACAGCAAATATTTTTTTTAAATGGCAGGTCTTTTAGATGCAAGATTTCAAGCGACAACCTTTGTTGCCAAGCAGCAGTTGGCAGAGGATCATGGGTAGGGTATCAGGTTATTGGCCAGAGTATCGGGTATGGCTTTTAATGCATATATGTATTCCCCATAGATCCTATGGATCGAAAATATTTGTGGATCCTGCTTACAGCCAAACAAAAACTTTTTGATTTAGATAGAAGGGAAAGGTTTTATTGCTTTCTCTGTCCCCATTCAGGAGATTTCCCCTTCCTGTTGTGTGGTCTAAGGGATGGAACTGATCAAATATCTGATGGATGCTGATAGCATCTAAAAACCATCTTCTTATGCATGCATTATTTCTTTTCTGTTTTTCTTTGTT
This sequence comes from Nanorana parkeri, assembly GCF_000935625.1. Lineage (NCBI taxonomy): Eukaryota > Metazoa > Chordata > Amphibia > Anura > Dicroglossidae > Nanorana > Nanorana parkeri. The sequence continues at coordinate 484,729 of NW_017306316.1, forward strand.
TTTATTGAAAACATTTTATTATTTTACATCTAAAGACAAATAAGGAATACTGCATTGCCTCTTTAAAGCACATGCTTGCATATATGGAGGAAAATGAGTTTGCATGCTTAGTAAAGTGTTGTGGGACTGTTGTTAAAGGCCTCATGCACACGGGAGTCTGAAGATTCCTGCAGCAAAAACCTAATTGTTAACGTCAGGGTGACAGCGGCCACATGTGTCCATGGCTGTCCACATGTAATCGTATATGGTATGATTACCAGAAGATTGGGAGATTCTTGTCTTGAGATTAAATGAGAACTATGGGGTCAGTGTTTTTCCCCATAGTTCTCCTTGGGGTAACGGGAGGACACAAACTAGCGTCCTCCCGTCACCCTAAGCTCAGTATACCGCGAGCTACAGCTCGCGGTATACAGAGACGCCGCACCTGGAGCGGATCCCGACTTAGATGACGGGATCCGCCCAGCTGCGTGAGTGACAGCTGGCTCTGCCTATCTAGAGGCAGAGCCAGCTGTACCCGCCCCCTCCCCCGTCCGTTCCGCCAGTCAGCGCTGGCAGATCAGAGCGGGGAGAGGGGAATCCAGCCCCTCCCTCTGTCACGGCAGAGAGCCGTGACAGGATCGAGAGGTGAGGGAACCCGGTATGTTTTCCCTCACCTCCCGATCTACTGAGCCGACCTGTGACAGTCTCATTGTCACAGGTCAGCTTAGAACTATGACGTGAGTGGAAATCACTCATGTCATAGTTCTCCTTTTAAAGCTATCCGTGTCCCAGGACAATTGTCTCTCCCGATCCGCAGGTAATCATACCATTTTACGTTTACATGCATGCAGCCACTGTCACCCTGTGATTAGCTTGAATAGGCACAGCCGTCACATCTGTATGGACACTACTGGGATTGCTGCCACAAGAATCCATAGATTCTTGCCACAGGAATCCCCAGATACCTGTGTGCATGAGGCCTAAAAGCCTAACCACTGTTTAACAATACAATAGGCCGAGATATGAAAAAAAAATGGATAAGAAAACGCCTGTGTTTTTCACAAAGCAGCCAATCACATGCCAGCGTCATTTTTTACAAAGATGCCATTAGTTTTGCCACTATAGAAAACCCAGGCAAAGTTTTCCTTTCATGAAACAGTGGACATCCTTTAGAGACAACATGAGTTAAGATTCTTGCCTCTTGGCGCCTCAGCTGCCTCATGCCTACAACTGCCACAGAAAAATTGTGCACTAATCCCCCAATGTTGATTACAGTAAAACTTGCCACAATTCTGTGGGGCAGGACCTGGCAATAGCGGCAGCACTTATCACTGGTGTGGGGCAGCCTCTTCGCATAAAGAAAGCGGAACATTCCAGAACAGACACTTTTCCCCTTTGGTTTTCAATTACCTCACCGAATGGCAGATCGCCTAGTTACTTTTTACCTACTAGATCAGGGGTAGGTGAACTCCGGCCCTCCAACTGTGATAAAACTACAAATACCATTATGCATCTGTCTCAATGAGTCATGCCTGTGACTGTTAGAGTGTTACAATGCCTACTGGAACTTGTAGTTGCACCTCAGCACGGAGTTTGCCTACCCCTGCTCTAGATGATTGGATTTGGCTGGATTCAACTATTGAATGAGATGAGTTGAAATAATCACGCATGCAGCAAGTGTACATTGAAAAGATATTTCATATTTTTATTTGCTGTGTTTGACAGAACAGAAAAGCTGTTTTTGATAATGCAGCTTCGAGAACAAAGTATATGTGTTTTAAAAAACAATGTATTACATAAGAAATGTAGGCTTATTACCCAGCAAAATGAGGTAGCATCTGCTATTTATAATTCTTGGTTGACAGGAAAGCAGCTGCTGTTTTTTTTTCTTCTCCTAACTGATGTGTTTTTAATGTAATGAAGGGTAACCAAAGGAAAAAATGTGTAGAGGTGCTCTATATCTGTAGAGGTTCAGCGTCCCCTCCACACACAGTGAAGGCAGCCATTTTGTGACCTTGGTTCGTTATAAGACTAGACCCTGTTATGTCACCAGGATTTGGTTACAGTGATGTCACTAGATCCTATTGATTTAATAGGCGTGTATTGATCTAGTTCTGTTAGTACCATTCAGGTGCCATTTAGAGACTAGTGTCACCCAAATCATGTATTTAATTTTCCCAATGGACACTATAAACCTAAATGTTATTGTTCTGAGAGTCCAATGTCCTTTACCACAGCTGTTATTACTCTGGACTTCAGGCTGAGGGAGGTTGTTGCTTTCCCTTTATCACCTAGAAATAAATGGTGAAACCAGCAGCAGCAACAAGAGAGCTTCCACCCTTAGGAGAACAAGGGGGTTGTCTGCGTGCTTCTGAAACTGCTCGTTGTGTATCTTATGCTGAACCTGTGACTTCTAAGTCTCTGGCAAGCATGCAGATCAGGATTTCTGATTTCACTGGATGTATGCTTAATCAAAGTCAGGGACTCATTGTATTAAAGTCAAAGGATCAGCATGACTTTCTGGGCAACCAGCATTTTCAGGTGTCAGTCAGTAATAACGGCCTCCCATGTATCTCTGACTAAAGTATATGTAATAATAGCAATGTTGGTGTGGGGATGACAGAGCTTCTTGAGGTAGACATGTTGCTGGACTCTAAGAAAGAAATAAGAAGATGAAGCAATACAACACACTGGCATTTACCTACAACCGATATACGTTTTGGATGGACATAGCCTTTAATGTGATATTATGTTTCTGGTCTGGTTTTGTCAGGCTCTGCTGCTCATATGCTTCAAGGTACAGTTCTCCCTTTATTCCATGTTCTTTACCAGTACAAGTAAGAGAGTCCAAACCAAATGTATGACACGATGTGCTGCTTTCTTGTCAGGTTGTATTTTAAGTCAAACCTCAACTGAAATTTAGACCAATTCTGATTGTTTGATAACATTCTTCCTTTTGAAATGAGTACTATTTGTAGATCTGCCTCGATTATTCTTAATGTTGTTTCTTTTATGTGAGTTTGTGCCTTTTTTGTCTAAAATTCCAATGCAGGTATATTGGAAATAAATATTCTAGAAGACTCTTGAATTCTGATGTCTTTGCATCATTTATACTGCATATTGCATGCTATCTCGGTTATCATTTGTGCAGAGAGTGCCATAATTATAAGGCTGAGTGGCACCAGCAGGTTTGAACAAAGTGGTGTTTCATGGGAACTTGCCTTGTCCAAAAAGCTTTATGCGTACATAAATATTATGGAGAGACACCATCCTACTGCTGTACAGTTCCTATACTGATGGGTTGCTAATGGTTTTGGATAGGCGAGTAAGAATGGAAGAATGAAAGTCAGCAAGGGCCTACTGTCTACCAGTGATATATTGTTCCCCTGTGATATTTTCTGCGCTTTTTATAGAAAACTTTTCATAGGTAATTAAAGCTGTGTGGTGCAGCTGTAAAGCCGCATAAAGGTCTCTGTGCAAACAAAATTAAATAAATTCTGCATGGGATACAGCAAATTGTTGCATTATTCAAAGTCTGGATGCATCTTGAAGTTCTAAGGGAGACAGTCTTAACTGGCAGTGGCAGCAGTAAACCATGCATGTGACATGGGATTGTATAACCCTATAAGAACAAACTAATCAATAACAATACAGGTAAAGTGTGGAAAAATACGGTTATGGTCCTTTTATTGGTATCAGTTTAAAACAGAATATAACTTTCACCTTTATTATAACAGACAAACAAACCAATACCATTGTTGAAACTTTAACCAAAACTTCCTGCTCAGTCCTAAGGACTGAAGTGCCAAGTAACTGTAACCTACTACTAGAAATACTGTCCACCCACAAAGGTGGGCAACAATACCCTCAATAAAGTAAAAGCTGTGATGAAGGGCAGATAACCGCTTGATTAAAGATGACAAAGACCTATTTTAAGGAAAAAACCTCAATCTCATTGGATGTTGATATTCCCTCAGAATGTCCGCTTCCAATAATTATTCTTTTATAGATGCCGATCAGATCAAAGCAACAACCGTTTAAAGAATATTTAACCAAAGCAGCTTGCTTAGTCCTCCGGACTTCAGCACCAAGTACTTATAACCTACCACCAGGTTACTACCAGAAATACTGCTCACCCACAATACTCTCACCAGCCTGGTTTATAACCTGGCACCCCTACTCCCCCCTCCCCCCCTATGGTCAACTCAAGCATGGACTGGAGTCCAGCAAAATATCATAATTAGAAGGAGTGGAAGCCCAGAACAGGCGAGGGAAAATTTCACAGAAAACTAACTTTGTATCCAGTGGATGTGAAAACATATCGGTGAAATCGCTGATTCTTTTTTAACAGGTCCAGGGTCTTTCTTTGCCTATATTTACTGATATAACCACAGAGGTAGAAAATAATAATATCTGGAGTAGGCCAAACTTGTAAGACATTAAACAAATGATCAGTTGGGCTGTCCCATCTCATGCTCCTACTACCTTTCACAGAATGAGCAGCTCAGGTGGTCTGTAATCCAAACTATCCTTGGTAGACCAAGAGAAGTAACTAAACAAATGAGCATATATTCAAGTCATGACCATATTTGGTCAAAGACATCAACCAGGATGGTGATCTGTAATTTTGCAGCGGTAGTGCTACTGTCACAAAATGGCAGATCCCCCGGGTAATGTTGGTTTTATTTGTTTAAACTTTTTTCAGCTGTTTGTTGAACTTCGACCTGGTAAAACATAAGCAGGACATGAGGGTAAATCTCTCAGAGCCTTGGATAGCAGTAAAAACCTGGTAGGACTTCTAACCCTTCCGCCACTTTATCCAAAACTAAAACTGGGTTTTGAAGATACAAACTCTGGGTCCTTGTATGCTTACTACCTATTGTGTTTTTGACCTGGAACAGAAGTGCACAATGGGGGGTTTAGACTTGAATTGGTGTATGCTTGATTCAGGTCAGTAGTAAGATTAGGATTAGAATGCCAAAACTGGAACCTGGGGGGCCATACCTTTCAAAAACCAAGTCTGCAATGACCGCTCCTGTAGGTATTTCCTCACAGGTTCACTTTAAGAAGAAAACAGCATCATTATTGTGCTTGGTTAATGGAACATTTATCTTAAAATAACTTTCATATGGTTTCCCATACTGGAGAAGCTTGTCATAATTGCGGAAAAACTATCACAGTTTGGTCTCGTTCACACCTAGGCGTATTGCATATGGGCGTCTGTCGCGCGTTTTTTTTACCGCAATTCGTGGTAAAAAAGTTGCGCGACCGTCGCGCGTTTCCGAAGGCTACTTGGCTGTATTCCAATGGAAACGCGCAACAAAATGGCACAAAGTAGTACATGTACCTTTTCAGGCGTGGGCCGTTTTGTTCGCGCGTTAGGGATGGGCGGAAATACGCCAAGGTGGGAACAAGACCATTTAATACAATGGGATTTATATTTTTGAGCGTTTTGTAGAGCGTTCGTCGAGCGTAGAACACGCTACAAAACGTTCAGGTGTGAACGAGGGCTTTAAGTAGTTAACTGACTGCAGTTTGCAAATTTGCCTGAATATGCTAATGATGTCCTTTTTTTGTCTTCATGGATGCCATTTTATTTTTCTTTCATAGACCACCATGCTTACTAGTGGCACATTTTACATCAGTCTCCACAATACAGGAAGGACATCTTGTACCTGAAATCTTTCTATTCCGTCAGCCAGTATACTGGCAATGGTCATATGCTAGGCTAGGTTCAGATCTGAGCGATACCCAGGGCCGCGTGATCGTGTTCAGGTGCACACGGCAATTGCCACACAGCCCCTTTGATTTCAATGGGGTTACCTCTGAGCGGCAATCGCTAAAAAAGGTACATGTATTTTTTTTAGCGGCAATCATGTTCAATTGCACGGGCGGATTTGCGGTGGGAAATCGCTCGATCCACCCAGCTTGGCTGGGTATCCATTAGAAAATGGCACTGCCAGCACGATTTGGCTGTGGAGGGCGACTCCAAAACTGCTCGGGAATCCGCGTGGTTTTGTGCATGATCGGTCACGGATCGCACAGGTGTTGAAACTAGCCTAAATGAGATCATGTGACTGGGTTTGATTGCTGCGGCACTACCTCCATTGTGACTTCATAAGTGTAGTAACGTCATACTGCTGTAAAGACGAAAATGTATGGGAATTAGATAGAGGCCAGCAAAGCTCTGTGGATTTGGGGAGGAGCATTAAATCCAAACCTTTTAAAGTAGCTATCCTAAACACTGCCTTCCAAATTCATGATCCAAACAAAATTATTATAATACATATTCTTGTTATTGAAGGTGCATTCATATAGATAACTATATTTATAGGCAAACATAATACATCATATGACTCTACTGAAGTATAAACATGAGCACGTAGTTATCTATAATTCATACCAATCCTTTAAACACCCACCAATGAGAATGTAATCCAATTGTGGAAACTAAATACTCCCTGCCACATACAGCTAATTAATGCAAATACATGTTTGTTGTGAAAAAATATAAATTGCCTAAATTTCAGACAGCTGATCTGGAGCTTAATGGATATGGGATTACTAGGGTTTTGTCCTTACTGCAGGCACATTAATGACCCCTTGGGAGCCCTTACTACAAAATAAAAATGTATAACGCATTGCAAATGGTATTACTTCCTAATAGTCAAAGGATAATCAAAATACAGTCATTCATTGTCTGGAGCTTCTAAATGCTGTCTGATGTCTAATGAAACCTTCAGACCATCGCTCACTAAATGGCGGACCGTGGTCCGAACATGGACCAAGTGGCGGTTCTGTCCATGCTGCGATCGCCCCCTGCACTAGGTTACTGAGTGGCTCATAGTGGATACAAAGGCCTCTGAGGCTGGTGTTTCCACTGCCAGCCATAACTCAGCACAGGTCCCCCTTTCACTTCAGTCATTGGTTGCTAGAACCGCTGGCTTCCTAGCAACCAATGGCGTCAGGGAGGCAGGGCCAGCTTGTGAACTACAAGTGATCTGGGTGCATTCCTGTGTTTCATCATCTGTTTTGGAGGTACAGGGGAGCCATCAGGAGTCTAATAGACATGTCACCTCCAAATGCTGTCACATAGGAGCTTTTTATCTTTTGCTATCACAAGGGGGCTAACTGAAAAAAACTTTTTTTAAAGGTGATAAAGTAAAACATTTAAAGAAAAAAATGTGATAAGTAAAAATAATATAAATAAAAAGAAAAAAATGTAAACCCAACCCTGCGACGTCCGACCATTTGATTTGAATTAACCCGTGCAGTTCTAACAAAATAAACCTTGCAATGTGCCGGGTTCAGCACATCGGCACTGTGCTGGGGAAAACACACAGCAGCTATGCATTGTAGTGCAACCGCTGGGATGAATGCAGCCAAAATGGTGGACTATGGCACGGACACGGACTGAGTGACTGTTCTGTCTAGACCACAATTTGGACCTCTGCTCAAAGAAAATGTTACTTACCAGGCCTCCTTACATTTTAATGCACTGCCCCTGCCTTAGACCATCAACGTCTTCTGAGTAGACATGGCCAACACAACACATTTTTTTAGCAGACGAAACAAATGGATTACATGTTTGAATGTACAATTGTAAAGCTAAACACAAACAGTCACCACTAGAATGGCTGGTGAATGCATGTCGTCCCTTGTTTCCTTATTTTTATTTACTTAATGGAATCCATGAGTACACGATTGCTCGTGCTCCGTTGCAGTGCTCAAGATGTAGAAAACTGCTGTGGCTGCTCTCAGGTACTTAGTTTGGACCAGAAAAGGCAGACTAAAGCTCGCCATAGCCAGCAGCGACCAATTGGAAATGCGTATGCCAGTTTGATCAGTCCCACGTGGTCTTCTGGCACACCTTCTGCCCTGTAGTGTTCTGCAGTCATATGAGTTTTCCAGTTTAGATTCTGAAGTAGCATTGTGAAGTTTCATAATTTGTCTTAAGGGAAACAATAGTACCTGCATAACCTCTGATTCCTTTTAGTGGAGCACTTAACAGATATATCTGATGCTAGCCTTTCTATGGGAAGACCAATCGGCAAAAAAAAATAAAAAATCCAAACAGTCTGCCATGGCTGGGTTGGGCCCACAAGCATGTGGATGTTCTCTTATGCCACCACCACAAATGGCCAACTTCGACAAACATTTTTCTGATATTGTTAAGAACCTTTTAGGTTGCTTTATTGTGAACTTTTTTTGTGTGGGGTCATTTTACAATGGACCAGTTTGGTCTCAATAATATATGTAATCATTAAAGATAAACAGCATGGAAAAGGTTGGGTTTTATTGTAAATATTAGCCTGCCGAGGGATGGACTTTGTGCAACACATGATCCACTGATCATAAGAAATGAAATTGCATGAAATGTGAAATGTCAGCTCCAATTTTACAATTTCCTGTCAACCTAATATTAACCCATCTTGTTTCCTGCTGTTACAATGTGTATCGTCTAAGTTTCCAACAAACAGAAAGTAAATGTATGCATGAGAATCCTACAAACATCAAAGTACAATGACTATAAAGCACCTCTTCATGTCAATAACAGATCGTCTACAAACATGAAAGGGTGATGCTAGTAAATGTTTATAGAACAACCTGCTAGTGGATTAGCTACATAAATAGCGTTCACCTACACAAAGCAGCATATAACTATTTTGTATAAAGTCAACACAATCACGGTAGGTACAACATAATGTTTATTTAGAGTGGAACACACTTCTGCTGCTTGTGATACACCTGTCTAGACCATGCTTCCAACCTGCTGTGTGGTCCAGTGTCGTGACCAGCAGTGGTGAGCCTGGGCTTGGTGTGAATCCAGTTTGCCCAAGCATGCTCAAAACTGTGACCAGCATTCTTCTCTCGACCCAGTCGCCCACCCTGCAGCTATACATCACATTGGGGTGGGGAATGCCCCCTTGGCAACTGCACCATTGATTGGGTCAGGAAGGGGAGTATGGTGATCACAGTTTTGAGCAGACTTGGGCAAATTCAGATGAACTGGGTTCCCACCAAGCCCAGGCTCATCTATACTGACCAGCTGCCTTCTGGTCTGATTTTTCCAGGGTCCTTTCCTGTTGGTCTGCATAGCACTTCACAGCCAAGCCTGTCCACAGAGGTCAGTTTTGGAGAACTGGAGTCCTGGCACCCATGCCACTCTGTGCCCTCTAACACCTCTACTCCATCGTGTAAAAACGCTTTTCATTTCAGTTATTGTGGTCGCCCCAGACCAGCGTGAGCTGCCTTCAGAGTGCATCAGTTTACCTTTCCCACACAGGTATTTGTGCTGGCGCCTGTGGTGTTAACTCTGTACCTCTACTTCACTCCAGGGGTGTCGGGACCACAGGTGTAAGGGAAGTCCTCTTGACCTTCAACCAAGTACATGATACTGGGATTGTATTGCTGTCATTGTTTGTTATTTGTACACTGTTAGAATTTTGGGCCAATTCTCAGTAGTTCTAATACTGTATGGCCAGCTATACATGCCCCCCCCCCCCCCCATTATCTATGTCCCATAACATTGCCACTACAAAGAAACAGCACACAGGTTGCTGTGGCAAAGCTCCCCTCCGATTTTATGCAAAAACTGTCTGAGGCAACAGACACCTGGCAATGGAACTTCTCCAAAGTTAAAGTACAACTGAATCCCAAAATGTTTCTTTTAGTTTTGGATAGGGAGGAAAGTGATTAGAACATCTGTCAGGTTTGTATTGCTGCCTGTGCCCCCATTAGGGAGATTCGCCCTCTATTTGTCCTGGTGAATGTTATCACTAAATGTAAAAGTTAAAAAAAATCCCAAATTTTAAGTTGCCACCAGAACAGGAATAGATGGGAACTCTTCCAATAGGGACACTGGATCTAGTGACCCTGCTGGCCACCAGGGATTTCCTTCACTTTGGGGGAATTTTTTCTCACTTCCTGTTGTGGCTATTGGACAGGAAGTGAAGGGATCTCTCCCCAATGGAACTCAGAAAACAACAAGAAAAAGCTGGCAGTGGTTTTAACTGCACCTTATTCTATCCAAAACGAAACAGAAAATTGGCTTCAGTTGTACTTTTAAAAAACACAGATGCTTTAGTTTGTTTTTTTTTATAATATAAGAGTTTTACAGTAAGTGTGGGACAAAATAAATTGTAAAAATCTACCATTTATGTTTTTTGCTATCTGATTCCTGGCAAAATCTCATTTAAGCCATTAGACATTACAACCCCACCTGTGCAGAGCTACCCAAAAAAAAGGCTCGAATGAATAATACAATAATCATCGATTCAGCAGCTGAGCAACATCATCCTGGAATAACATATGACAAGAAAAAAAAGCACAAAAAAAAAGCCTTGCCATCAGTTAAGATGGCCGCTGAGTCCCGGACGGCCAGACACGTGATTGGTTCGTTTCCGTGGTCCACGCCTCAATACACCCAATCGTTTCACAGCAGTGTGCTTTAGCTTACTGAGCATCAGTCATGTGACTTCAGCATCACAGCTGTGGCTCCGCCCGCGGAAGGGAGTTTGGAGGTAGACCAAAACAAGCTGGGATAAAGTTGTGAGAATCGCTGGAGCTGCCGGGGGCGGAGCAGAGACTGGTAATCATCCCTTTGCTTTTATGGGACCTGCTGATGGTCGTGTGTGCGCTCTGACCGGGTTTTCTGGGTTACATTCACATTGGGAGGCTGTATAATGTACATGACCATAGGCGTATGTAGACTGGACAGGGGCTGTCAGTGTGTGATGCGATCAGCTATGTATGTGTTATCCTGCCAGGGCGGCTGTCATAGCTCTGAGATGTCATGTATGTCTGCTGGGAAGGGTCTGATGTCACTGCTGCTTGTTTGTTTTCATTTTAGTAGCTGGACTTGTTTGGCAGCAGGTGACTTTGAGCTGTGTGTTCCATGTATTACTCCATGTATAGTAATAGTAAGTGTATGGGCTGGACAGAATAACATTCACATGGACACCTTCAGTTCCGTGTGGTCCATGTCACTATTGTGACATCCGCATCTGTCCAGTTTTTTTCTCCATCTTGCAATGTAGAAAAAACTAAAATTCCCGGACCCATGTTGGTCTATGGGAAGTCAGATGTGTCCGTTTTACATCAGGTTACCACCGCTCTGCCATGATCAGGTCCGCCAGAACGGAATTCTGATCCATCTGTTTCTCTGGGCCTGGCCGGAGTCGGGGGTAAAGGGATGTAAACAGACACATGTCATAGAGTAACATTGGGCTTCCGACCAGATCCACCTGAAAAACTAACACCTGATCAGAATGTCCGTGTGAAGGGGGCCTTATGAATTCATCACATGGCTATATAAAGAGCAAGTCAGAGGCAGTCTAAAAAGGCACATTTCATATTTGTGACCGCCCCCAAGCTTTTTCACCGGCTCAATGCTGATTGACTCGGAAGCCGGCTTCCTGGCCATTTACATCAAGCTGGCCAAGAAAGGTTGTACTGGACAGATGTGAAGACTCGGGAGGTAAACCTCTGGCTGTTTGGCTGGGAAGCTGGCTTCTCAGCCAATCGGCATCGAGCCACCCAAACAGCATGGGGGGGCATCACAAATATGTAAAAGACAGATGCAGCGTGCAAAGTTGGGCAGTCAGTAATGTGTACAACACAGCGTACAAAGTGGGGTCGTTAAGTACAATGGAGCAAGGTGGCCAGGAGCATGTAAAATACCCCGCAGCGTAGAGAGCAGGGCGGTCAGGCATATGCAAACTACAATGAAGCGTACGGAACAGGGAAGTCAGAAGTATGCAAAGTACAATGCAGGGAAATCTCAAGTTTGTAAAATACAGTGAGGTGTGCAGGATGGCTTGATGCTGATTGGCTAGGAAGCTGGCTTCCCGGCCAAACAGCATGGAGCCGGCTTCTTGGCCAGTCAGGAGGCAGGTCATTTCCTGCCGACCGGCTTTCTGATTGGCCGGGACACTGGCTCCATGCTAGCATAAGATAAATATCGGTACTCCTACTCGATACCGAAAAGCCGGTATTGTCGCATCACTATGTCACTATGGGCAACTGCCCCAGATTCTGTCTGCTGCAGTGTTGATGAACTCCCGTCACAGTGCATGAATTTTACATACATTTTATTACAGGAATTACCCTCTCTGGAAAACGCCTTTACAGGCCCACTATTGCAGAAATTAGTGCATTCTGCCAACTCCACGTGATTCATACCTGTAATGTAATGATAGGATTCTTTATATGAATAGGTTTTTTGTTTTTTTTTAAATAAGGTACATGCTTTTATTTATACTTTTCTACAACTGTCCAGAAGTGGCAGCCACAAAGGTTTGGACAAACATTGCTACCAGTCTAACATAGGTCACCTTTTATTCCTGTGGTTAAACCTTTTGTTTCCAAAAGAGAAGAACTTTTGCTATACCTGCTTTTAGTGCATGTTCACACTATGCCCTGGTTCACACCTAGGCGTATTGCATATGCGCGTCTGTCGCACGTTTTTTTAACCGCGATTCGCGGTAAAAAAATCGCGCAACAAGCGCTCGTTTCCAAGGGCTACTTGGCTGTATCCCAATGGAAACGCGCAACAAAAACGGCCCAAAAAGGTTAGGCCATAGTCCTCTTTTAAAGTGTATATCTGGGCAAATAAAAAACAAAACATATGTAGTACAGTAAACTCCCAGTTATCCAGGACCCATGGGGATTGGTAGATGCTGGATAACTGTAGTTTGTGGTTGCTTGAGAGTCACTATTAACTCTCAAGCAACACCCCCCACCACCACCCATTCATCTCCTGGCTAGACTCTGCTATTGGCTATTTCAAATTGCCATTGCCAATAGCAGGCTGGCTATTGTTCCCGCGCACTGAGCAGAGGAGCGGACCTGAGAGAACTTTCTCTCTCAGGGCTACTCCTCTGCTCAGTGGGCAGGGCTTCAGTAGCCAGCCTGCTATTGCAATTTGAAATAGCCAATAGCAGTCTGGCAATTGCACACACTCACTGCCCGTTGTTTACATTCACCTGCCAGCTGATGTACACCGAGAATTTCGTTAGTAAGTGATACATTTACTGGCTAACAAAGTTTTTTAGTGTGCACATGTCTATCAAGCAACTGGCAACAAAAAATAGAGCACATATTATGTCCAATATTTCATTTTTTTCTTCTGGTTGCTTGAATGCCGGATAATGGGGAGTTTACTGTACATATCTGACGGCAATGCACATTTCTCCTTATTTTTCCTCTTTGAAAATGCTGCAAGTGCAAATGAATTATCGGTTGATCTGCCAGAAATTCAGTGAGCTCCTAACTTCCTGACTAAGCTGACAACTCTGCTTCTCTGAAATCCAAAGCACTGTTATATTAGCCCTCCCCTTATTTTATGGATGTGTATATATTGGTTTTGACGAGTCATATTTATAGGTCTGTTTAAAACTGCATGTTCCTCTAAGGCGGGGTGGGCAAACTCCAGCTGTTGTGGAACTACAAGTCCCATGGGGCAAGATTCTATATACCTCCGTGTTTAGAACCTGATGTTCTGTCCTACTTCCTCTACTTGCTTTTTAATAAGGTTTCTTTGTTCGGTCTGATACAGAATTATTTACATAATCCATGAAAATACTCCTGGCCATTGAGGGCTGACATTTTAGTATTCTATTCAGCAGCTGCCATTGCAGCTTCAGTTCTCCCAGAGCCTCCAAGTGCAAATTTCCTGTTGGTCAGTATTTGAATAGGCATTGATATGCCCGTTCCATCCCCATGTGTCTGGATCTGGTGATAGGCATTGTGAGATAGTGATGGACTTAAGGTGCCCATACACTGCTCGATTCTCGTACGAGAATCGGGCGAAATCCCGCGATCATACGAGAATCGAGCAGTGTGAACTAAGACGTGCGAAGTCAGCAGATCGTACGGGCTTTCAACAAGCATACGACCATCGCAAGACAAAAGTCTTGCGATGGTCGTAAGGTGTATGGGCACCTTTACACTTAATTTCATCATGCCAGACCTTTAGGGCTTGTTCACACCATGTCCAGACCGGAACAGTTTGTTCCCAGACCTAAAAAGCATCCCAATGTATCCCTATGGTATTTCTGGCCTCTGTTCACACCAGCGCAGTCCATTCCGGACCAGACAAAAAAACAAAAAACTGCTTGTCTCATTTACTCTGGTCTGGAATGCACCGGAACGCATGGAAACGCATAAAATGCATACACACGCATCAGGACGCACCTGAAAGCCCATTTTAAGCTACAGAAAAAAACCTGCCCGGAACGCGGCAAAACGCAATGCACTACCTTCCAGATCTGGTCCGGAAAATGGTGTGAACTTGGCCCTAGGTGGCATTAGTTGCTCACCATCTACATGTTGGTGGTGAGCTTCTCATATTGAAATTCTGCTATGGGCCCTTGATGGTGTCCTTTATGCAGCCCTAGGCCTAGTTTCTACTTTTTGTAGGCAAAATAGATTTACTTTCTTGTTTTTTGTTTTTTAAAGCATAAGTAAACACAAACACTAAGAAAAATATTGCATCTTTCCAGTCCTTAGATGTGAGCTGCATTAGTTTTCTTTTGTTTCACGCTTTTTTCCCTTTATTTTTCACTTGGTGATCCTTCTTGTCCCTGGGTGGCTATGCTTACTCCTCCACTGCTTCTGTGGAGGGAGCCATAGTTGCTACCCGGGCTGGCCTTTGAATGTGTCTGCCTGTGTCCATATCCATTACATGGGGCTGAACTATTCATTTACAAAATAAATACTAGGAGGTGTGTGTTTTCTGTTGAGCTCACAAGGAGTGACAAGGACACAACATTTCTGGCAAGATCAACGTATATTTTTTGTACTTGCTGAAAATGTTCTTGGCTTGAAAAAAAGAAAATGAATGCAGCCACCATATCTAAAGACTGGTAAGCTGTAATATATTAACCCCTTCATGACTGAGCTTGTTTTTAGTTTCTGTTCGTAAATGACTGACACACTTTTGACATTTTTGCTGTGTGATTCTTCCACGTCAGTAATATACTTTCTTACAAAGTGCACCCACACATATTATATATTGTTTTTAGAGGACAGATAGGGCTACATGTTTATATCACATGTGTGTCTAACGCCTCACTTAGGACAAATAAAACATAAAAAAAGGAGGAAAAAACGTTAAACACCTTTTTCCCAGTTTTGATTTGTAGTATTTTTTACAAAACCAGCACAGCTAAGAAAAAAAAAATGCAATAAATACATTCATTTATTTGTCCTTTTTTTTTCTTTTTATTTTTTTTACACTTTTTTTTTCTTTTCTTTACACTTTTCACAATTTTTATTTTTTTACACTTTTCACTATTTTTTTAAAACTTTTAAAAATTGTATTTATTTAATTATATCAAGCAGTCATTGTGAATTAATCTCACTATTACTGCTTGATAAATTAATACATTTTTGGTTATTATTTGGTTAAGGCTGCTATAAACTTCAGAACAGCCAATAAGAAGTTAGTGACACTGATCCTGCAGCAGTTCAGGATTCAGCTGTCACTAAAGGTTTTCTGACCGTTCCAACAACTATCAGAAAACGGAAACATTCTGCTTTCAGGAATAGATACATTTATGTATCTATTCCTGAAAGTGAAAGAAAAAAAAAAAAAGGCAGTATACAATCTGAGAGGCTTTTGCCGCTCAGACACCCAATATTAAGGTAATAGGTGTCTGAAAAAAGGTTAACCCTTTCATTAATGGATGGTAACCTCTGATTCTCAGCGGTTACCAGCCCTCTAATGCAGCAAATAACTCGTCACGTACAGTGTACGTGACGAGTCATTTGGTCCCTTTGTGGCGGGACGTACAGTGTACGTCTCCCGTCACGAAGGGGTTAAAGTTTTGTTCTTGGTTTTAGTTATCCTTTAGGCCCCAAAAGTGGGTCACAACCCCTTCTTCAGTGGGTCATGGCGTCTTTAATTCATAGAGTTGGCCCTCCTGCCCCATTCAGCAGGGAGACAGAGAGGGGACTTTTTGTGGCTGCGTGCAGGAGACTCCTACCGTGTTTCCCCGAAAATAAGACACTGTCTTATATTTTTTTGGGCTCAAAAAAACACACTAGGTCTTATTTTCGGGGTAGGTCTTATTCTTTTTTTTTTTTATGTATAACCATCCAAAGTTAATGCAAATCCAAATTAAATAATCCAAAATGGCAAAGTTAACAATAGGGTGATCAGGGCAATCAGGGGTGCCATACCTTTCCAAGAGCAATTTGGTAACCAGAAAAAGCAAAACGCGCTTTCACTATAGATTCCTCACAGGCAGAGTGCATATGTATTATGAAACAGTTCCTCTCTCCTCGGGCCCACTGCGGAAGTAATGGGGGCTATTTCACCACTTTCGGCCCACAAAATAATATAGAGAGCTGCAGCTCCCGATAATTCAGTTAAAGTTCTGGCTGGCACTGTCCTCCCCAGTGCAGCAGATATCCAGAGTCCGCCCAGATCACCTGTAGCAGTCTGCTTGTGTGGTGCCCCTGCACCATCACCCACCATAGTTTTGAGGGCCCTAGTCACACCATATCCTGTGCAACCCGGTGCAGTTTGCACCTGGAATGCACTGGATCGCATAGATAAAACTGGGCCATGTTCTGGGGCGGGAGGGGGCATGTCGGTGCCATTCATGTCAATGGCACTGCAGACACGCCCCCGGCCCGCAGTGCGATCGCCCACACCGCAATGCGAGGTACAGGAATGCCCTCCGTTTCAGTGCAGTGTGATCTGAAAAAATAGTGGATGAAGCACTAGCCAGCCTGCTATTGATATTTAAAACTGGTGCCAGCGTTTACATTCAGTTGCTTCAGCAGGCAGCTGTTATTCCCATGTGAAGAGAGGTAAGATCTTCATATAGACCTTTTAGTGATCATTTGAATATTTGCGAAAAGAAAGGTTTTTTTTTTTACCTAGTATGCCTCTTCTGCATTAAATAATTCTCAGTGTACAATCCCGAATCCGACAGGTGTTATGAATGATTTTTCACATGCATGTGGGAGAGTTACGTCATCTCAGCCAGGCCAGTCAAGTTGGCTGAAGATTCCGAACCCGGAAGAAACCAGCAAGAAAATGCTTATGAGGATGTTCACGGGCATTGCGTTGTTGAAGGGGAGGGGAATATAGTTTTAATAGACAATTGACTACATGTAGATGGCTTTTCATGATAGTGAATGGGTGTTCCACCTCATTAGGTTTTACCTTTAAACTGAAACTACCTATTCTCTTTAGATTTTATGGTAGGTGTGTAGTTCTATTTGCATATCATCTGTAAGAAATTGGTATCTTATTCCAAAACATGTAATCTTGACATTCTCGGAATCCAAAGCTTTCAAAATATTGGTTCTGTAGGGGAAGGGGATGAGAAAATAGAGTTTTTGATTGTTCAATGTTTAAATGCAGAACCATAGAGCAACCAAAGACAGACTTTACCTTTTATATAAGTTTGGTGAAGATATTTAGGTTTTATCGATGTCAACAGTTGGCCATTTGCAAATGCATTTGACGTTTTTGGTATATTTAGATAGATCTTCTTTAAATATAATGCACTGCTGCATGTGACCATGGTACATAATACAAGGTGAATGTAACATGGCATGTTTTATTGGTGGGAAATGATTTATAGCAGTTCTATTTCTTTTCTTATAGTTGGATATTATACTGTTTTCCCTTGTAGTTATAGGACAGCTCTTTAAGACCATTGCCTCAAGCATGCTAAGCTCTAAGCCACTTACTGTTGATCCCACGTGGTTTACACGCAGAGAATAGAACTGTTTATGTGAAAAGAAATCTTGTTGTAGAATTTTAATCTGGTGTTACCCCTTCTAATCTTCTGACCAATAATCTGTAACCCTCGAGTCCTATAACAATAATTGTATTCAAATATTAACAAAGGGATTTTTATAATAATATGGGGAAGACTTGTATCTTCTGGTATGCTGTTTTTGCACCCTTTGAGCCCTGTGGGAAAATTGCATGTTACTTCCTCCTCCTGTGACTTCTTTCAAGATAACGGGAAGAGAGGGGAAATCTGGCACCCAAACAGCTGTAAAGACCGAACCTAAGGGTTCTGCCCTTGCTGTACCTAAAAGTGTTACATTCAAAATGCTTGTTCTCTGTGTCCTACAAGAATATAAAACAAGATGTTTTACATCACCCCCATCCAAAAGTAAAAAAAGAAATTCCATGGGATAAATAACACTAATAATGTTCTGGGTCCCCATTTGATATTCTGTTGCACAGGTAGTCCTCTGCTGAAGATCCAACCTATAGTCAAGTTTCATAGTAAAGTGATTTCTCATAAACTTGCCGTATGCTGTCTACAATATTTGCATGAAGGTGCACACTCGTACAGATCAAGTGTCCATTTGTTTGCATTCAACACTGTGCAGAGACCTACATGATGTCAGTCTTATTTTAGGAAACGTGACCAGATTGGACAGAAACCATTTTATGGGCAGAAATGCTCAGATTGTAGGGCTGATTTTCTAAAATTATAGAGACTTAACAAATTGAAAGTTCACTTAGCTCAGTAAATAAGTTGAAGATGTGTTCATGTTGCATATTCAATCATATGCAAGGGAAGTTAATAAAAAAACAACAACATTTGGTTCCATGTGATTGGATAATTAAAGTGAGCAAAGCTTAACCTTATCCACCTATGCGACGTGGATTGTTTCTATTCTTTTGGTAAAGAATCTATCTACATCTTTCCACTTCTATTTTAAGTTTAGAAATGATTAAGGTATACCTGTACTTTTGGTTCAGTCGCACTTCTAATTAGAGGTGCACCGAAATAGAATTTTCAGACCGAAAATAGAAAATAAAAAAATTTGTCAGGCCGAAACTGAAAAGTATTTTTTTAATAACCTTTTTAAAAAAATGTTTTTAATATTTTGTTTATTTATATTTTTACTTGACTGTCGGGGGCTCTGGGGGAATATATCTGGGGTCTAAACAGTCCCCTGATATTTTCCTTTTGAAATAGAGATTGAGGACACAGAGTCTGCAGCCCCTGTTATGAATGAACAGAAAGCCTCTATACTGAGTGTTCCTGTCCATTCATAAACGGAGGATACAGTATGAGTTAAATATGTCCACAATCATGAATGAACAGGACGTAATGTAGAGCACTTCCTGTTCATTCATAATTGGGGACACAGTAAACATACTATGCCCTCAGTTATTTGCAAGCACTCAGCTATCATATATTAAAATGTTTATTGAAGGTTTTCAGAATATAACAAAAGACATACATACAATACAGTATGAGAAGTTTGAAGTTGACTTCCGTCATGTAGCTATTCGGGGAGGCAGAGGAGCACATATGCAACACCTTGGACCTCTGAGAGGGGCATAAGGGTGTTCGAAATTCCTGTTCCCATTTCCCAAGGTATGGCGGGGGCTGGTCACCAGTAACTCACTCTCAGCCACCCATAACTGTGCAGGTTGGTGGGCCAGACCACCACAGACCAAGGTCTGGATGCAGGCCATAAAATTCCCAGGTCTGCTATAGCGAGTTCATTTTTTGCTGGAGCACAGAGTAAGGGCTCTCCATTGGTTTGTACCAAAAGTTCACATCGAATGTACGGGCCCTGCTCAGAAGATTTTGACAATGGGCAACTGGAGTCACATATGGCAATATAACCAGAACATGTATTGTTGCTTTCACAAGGCGAAATCTGCACTGTGTTTGAGGCCGAATGACAGGCATCTCCTGGGACAGGAGTTTCATATTTTGGTGGGATGTTTTCTATGACTCATGCACACCTAAGAGACACAGGGCTGTTCATTTTCTTGTAATAATGCTGAGATTGCTCAGCAAGTGATTATGAAGGCATCCCATTAAGCAGGCATTTAAAAAGAGGTTTACATAAATTTCCTAACACTAGTAAACAAAGTATTCATTAAATATCTATCCTCCCGCTCCAAAATCCTATTTATTTTAAGTGTAATCAGCCTGCACACAAATAATATAATCATCCCCCCAAAAAACCCATCAAATTAACATAATTGCAGGACTAAATCCCCACTAGCAAGTTCTGATTAATAAAGTGTATACACATATGTAACTGAATTAAAAAAAATAAACCAATAAAGTTCAGATTTTGTCTTTTTAATTGACATATGAATCCAAGTTAAATTCGATATTTTCATCCACAACATGTTTATAGACAAAATGTGCAATAGTCACACCCTTCAAGTGCACCTCCATAGTCAGATAGGCTCAAACTAACCTTAGTTATAATATTATAAATAAGATTAATATGTGCTGTCTCCCACCTAGGGGTTAATACTTCTCATGATGGGTCCACATCTTTCAGCAGTGCGTTCCATAAAACAATTTTTTTTTAAAACAGAAGAATAAAACATACATAAAGATGTGCTAGAACCAGAGTACTAGGTGGACTAGAATAAGCTCCAGCCTCAGGCAAACACTACTGCTGAACCTTGCGGCTTCCCTGTGTCATTAAATATCCACCGCAGCAGTGTGTGTGCTAATGTCAGCAGGCTCTGTCCTACATGAAATGTCCTACTTGGACTTCGCAAGTCACCAGCTCCAGGCCTTTGACAAAGTCCATAGGCTGTTATGCATGGGACAGAGCTTGGTGATGTCCATGCAAGCGCCATGTAAGTTTTTAATTAGAAGTAGTTAATCTGAGCAGACATTGATAGGCTTTCCTATTAGAAAGCCCAGTACAGTCTGCAAAACGAGTCATAAAAGCACCACACATTAAATGTATATTTGTACAAAAAAGAATCAATGCAAATAATAAAATGGTATAAAATATCAGTGTATAATGTGTAGACGTAATAAAAGCTATCATAGTTTTCCTTTAAAACTCGGAGCAGGAACAAGTAATGAACGAGTCCAGAACCATTCAAATCTATGAGTCAGTCTGAGGTTTTCTAAGACTCATTTTAAAGCTTACAGTATACATTTTTAACAAGGCTTTCTCTGCACTTCCATATGTATTTTTAGCATCTAAAAAGATAGCTCTTAGCTATTATACACAGTTACATAAATGTGGAGGAAGATAATCCTTACAATGCTCGAGATGTTTTTCAGTCTACTGTAAGTACAAATCTCTTGTTAGATTTCACTCTCACATGTTTCTCTTTTTATCCTCTTTTAGGATTGGAAATGGATCCTGACAATCTGGACCTTGATTCCTTGACCCTAGATCCTGACAAGCTGAACTTACGGTAATTGTGTGCTGGTTGCTATCTTTGCTTATGTTTGGGACCCATGCACAGAAGTGTCTGAAGGAAAAGCTGCTTATTTGCCTGCAGCAGCTAATCCATTTTCCCTTTGCTATATACAGGAGAACAGGCATAGACTGTGTTTGTTTTTTCTTCTTTTTTTTTTCCTTCAGACACCTGCATGAGCTTGTTGTCTCTGCATTTAGTCAATCTCTTTGATGCCATGTAAAAATGTCCATGTCCTCTATGTTGAAAGGGTTATTTGCATACATTACCCAGGACGCATTGCCCATGGTATTCCTCCCTGTCTTTTCAATACCACAGTAAAAACATTGTCCATGAGGCACCATTCCCACATATATGCTGCCATAGGGCAGGGTTCAGTGTCATTTTTACAACCATTAGACAACCAGCATTCTAGTGAACAGTAGCACACTGTAGTCTTAGTTTGTTTTTCAGTTTTTGCACTCATAATTGTACTGCTAATGGAAAGTTAAAGTCAATCATTATTATATAATTACTAGCCAGTAGCAATTTAACTAAGTGCAAAAACTGATTAACTGGTACACACACAAAACATGCTTAGCCCCAATGCATGCACTTCAGACCACAGATCAGCCCAAATGCATATACCTTCAGACCTCAGATTAGCCCCAAACGCTTCACCTTTAGACCTCAGATCAGCCCCAAACTCTGTACTTTTAGAAACGCAGGATAATGCTGTAGGTGGGCTTCTTTTGTAGCGCATGCTGAGGTCCTCAGCCACTGACAGGCTTTAATTGACATTAGGGAGATTAGTGGGCCAAGCTTTGGAATGAAAAGCCTAGTGAGTGGTCATTTACAGCATGCATGTTGAGGGTTGCTTTTCCATAGATAATTTACACCAGTAAGGCTTTAATGTGACTTGTGAGTACGGTACTATGGACTGTGAGCCCAGGCTGTATAGTAATGCTGAACCCAGGCGGTGTGCCCATGGTAGCATGGGCACACAGAAAAGGTTGGATGACTTTGCGCATCATTAACCTTAAAGTGGGGCAGCGACAACTGGCAAAAGAGGGCTCTAGGGCATGGCGAATGTAAGCAGTGCATTAACAAGTTGGAGGCCTTAAAAAAATGAAATTTAAAAAAGAAAAGTTGGAGTTGGGCTTTCAGATATGTAAGTGCACTATAGATGAGTAAGGCTATTCACTGGCCAGTAATGCAGTGATGGTTACCTCACCGGCATACCACATGTAAACCAGAATTCCTCTTCTATACACTTATATCCAGTGGTAGAGTTTGAATATCTGCTGTTACATGTATTGCACTGCGGTAGAGCGTACCCATACAGCTGTAGGTTGCAGTAGTAGGTGCACTCTTCATAGAGGGCAGTGATAGACCTACCTATTGGACACCTTTTATTATGACACTCAAACTGTCTTTTTGACCCACGGCTTTTAGCGGAGAAATATAAACTATTCCAAGTTGTAATGTCCAACATATGTATATAACTTGCAAAGGATGGATTGTGTCCTTACTTAACCAACTTTAACCTGACATCAGTAATGATGCTGCCTTAATTTCTTGATTTCCTCCTATGGGCTCTTATTAGAATCACATAATGGTGTTGTTGAACATTCTCTCCTGTGAACTTCTATTTTCATGATGGACTAGCAAAGAGGTGAATACCTAAACCTATTTTTAGAAACTAGAGATTCAACCAGCAGTAAATAGGAAGAGTTACCAGGACACCAATCCAGGAATCTCTGCCAATGACTTCACAGTGTTCACAGTGTACTTGAGATGGTGTGAGTAATGTTGTCCATACGGTGGGGCAGAGGTAGTGTCATATCCATGACGTACCCTGCAGAAGTAAGATCTGGCCTAATAGAATAGGAAACTTTTATAAGTTGTAAGTGGCCAATTAGACTGCATATCTAGACTTTAAATGGGTTTCCGCTTTTGAATAAGTGTTTTTTTCTTCAATTAACAGTCTCTCTACAATTTATTTTAAATGACTTAATGACCTTTGCTCATATACAGTGTTCTGCTTTCTACAAATTGTACCCCAGCTGCCATTTTTCAAAACTTTCAGAAAAGATTAGTGTCGGTACCTTTAGGTTAATTTTTTTCTTTACAGTGATTTATAGAAGTATTAAAAGAAAAACATACAATGTCATGTTGTTATGTAAGTTCCCAGCACTGCAGAGAACTACCAGAAATGCGCAAGACATAATAGATCACATGCATGACCTGCGCAAGGCTCTGGAATGTATTGATGAATTGTGTAAGAAGCGTATTAACTGAGGCGTGTGATTAATGTCCCAGTACTTGTACTATTCCTATTCAGCACCCCATTAGAGTACTCTGGTGTCGCACAAAGGGTGGGAAGCTGCCAAAATCACAAGAAGAGGCTTAACATGTACAAGAGTCCACCAGGAATCTGGGACAAAGTGTTTTACACAATAACTGCTGCTGTTCCAGAATGTGACTGATTTGGGTAGTGATGAATGAATAATGCTACAGCAATCAAGGGAGGTCTCCCTCTTATATTTTGAAGAGGGACCTACTAGCTCTAAACATATTTAAAGTGACACTAAACTCAGGAGTTAAAATACATTCAAGTACCTTAAGGCCTCATTCACACTGCCGTGCATATACACGCGTACGTGCGTATAGTACCATATGCAACATATGCAAATAAATGGCTCCATACACATAGCCGCGTATGGAGCCGTATATTTGCAATGAGGATCTACAGCTGAGTGATGCAAAAACAAGGTACAGTTTTGTTAATAGTTAAGGTACTAGAATGCATTTTTAAGATTTAACTCCTGAGTTTAGTGTCACTTTGAACTGCACATAAAGCTTACTGAAACTTCTGTAGCTTTTATTTGAGTAATATGGTTTTTACTAATGCATTTTTGTATGGAATGTTGTTTAAAAACATCACCTTCAGATTCCAGAAAAAAATCATCTTCCATTTGAATGAATGGTAGCCCATGGTAAAATGCTCTCTACAACAGTTATTCCCTTTGTTCACACCTCTGCGATGCAACATTACAGAGATGCTACAGGGTGTGTTGTGGTGTGCTGTGGTAGGGCACCTCACTAAGCCACTGTTCACACATAGGTGTGAATGCGCGCCAAACTCGGGGAAAAAACCACACGCTTTGACGTGCATTTACGGAGCACGTCAAAAAGTGCAATGTGCTTGCAGTGCCACTACTAGCTAATGGCACCCCAAGCGTGGCCAGGCAAACGTGCACAAAAAAATGCGGGACATCTGTTCCCGCTATGCATAGGTGTGAAAAGGGACTTAGGGATTGGAGAAGTAACCCAGTGTTTAGCGTTAAACACAGGTGTCGGGAAGATACACCTGCAGTTAATGTTTGTTACGTGTCACGTTCACTTCTTTATAAATATACCCCATAGTGAAATTAATTAAGTTTTTACTGCCAAAGGGTAAACTGGTTCTGATGGTATCCATAGGCATTAGGTGGTACAATTATTTGTTACTGTAGCAACAATGTGGTAAAATGGTATCACTTTCATGCTATGGAACTACATTTAACTACATCATTCTGTCTGTGGTAAGCAGAGTCATAGTCTGCAGCATAATATCACTAAACGTCTCACGCATGGAAAGTTTTTTTTTATATGTGGTTGTGTCTTAAGACACAAACCACAGGATTTGTTGTACCATCTGTGCCGTTAATCTAAAACCATAGAATTAGAGCTGCAGCTAACGATTATTTTCAAAATCGATTAGTTAGCCGAATAGAATACCCACACAATAAATCTTTATCTCGTGCATTGATTGCATTTTAGTTCAGATGCCAGATTACTGTAAGTGTACATGTGGAATATAAAACTGGTATGGTAAATGTGGAAAAATAAAATAAAATGCATGATACACATTGCATACCAATATCTCAATGATCTGGAAGTAGAATGTTGAGTAAAGAACCTGTACATTGTCAAATATTTCTGTTAAAGAAGAGAGCAGTAGGTGCTTGCATGCACCTCTGTGTGGTTGAAGGTCTCCCATGCTGTGCTTTGAAACCCTACCAACTTGGCCTTCAACTTTTGGGATGGAGTTGCCTAGCTGGAGCTTAGGCATTGGCAACTTCATGGCATAATGCAATGTAGGTGTCCCTCTTTGGCAGTGGCATTGTGTGATGAGAGAGGCCTGTCAAACCTTTAGGAAGACACAATTTGCAGGCTGTGGGGGCTAAGCAAGGAGGAATTTTGACTTTTCTGGAAATCTGCTGGGGGTGCACTGACTTTTGCTCTCATTTGAAAGAAATTGTGTCCTGGCCCCCAATCTTACCTGATCCCTTAAGCCTTGTTACCAAATCCTCCCCTCTCCTTTGCCCAAAAATGTAACCTAACCCTTAAAAACATTTAAAACCCCCCTAGTTCTTAAACTAACTGCGGTAGAATAGCCATAAAGCGCATTCTCATTATTGCGCTGTTATGCCACATTGCGTTAAGGTAGCCCATTTATTTGAATAGGCTGCCTAATACACTAAAATGCACTACAATGGTGCATGTAGCATTTTAACAGCACACCACAGCACTGTGCTGCAACACGCATCTATTCAGAATGAATAGCACCGCATCGCACCAATGTGTGTTACAGTGACCGCAGCAGTAGTGTGAATGGACCCTTATCATAGCCCCCCCAATATTATTCCATATCCACCAAGGTTAAAGAAAATCAGCACTAATAAAAATATAGAGGCTGCCATTGCTGAGATCCTTCTGAAAATGCTGGTTGCTTGGCTGCATCTGGCTTAAATATTTTTAGTCACTGACCCTAAAGAAGAGTGAGGATTAGAAAGTCAGATGTCCTGATCTGCATACCTGTTGTAGGAATGTAACTTGGAAAGCGCTAAAACAATTAGATCTGTGTTACAGCCAAGGACCTAGCATTTTTAAAAGGACAATCATGGCAATGTCCATATTTCTTACAGCACAGGTTTCCTTTAACAACCAACACTTCTAAATATAAATAATAACCACTAATATGGTTGACGTAGGGGTTCATTTATAATGGCTAGCAGTTATCGCTCTCCGCACTCCATTATGCTTCTCTATGCTTTTCCCATTTATAAATTCTGGGCCATGGTAGGGGTAGGCAACCGCAGCACTGCAGTTCTGAAAATACAAATCCCATCATACCTCTGCATCTGGGAGTCATGCCTGTGGCTTTCATAGACTGGCAATGCTTCTTGGGAATTGTAGTTCCACAACCTCTGGGGTGGCAAGGTTTTCTATCCCTCTCCTATGGCATTTGGCGTGCTTAATGCAGCACAGAGAACTCTGTTATTGGAAGAGAGCCAGTCATGTGACTTCTCCCAGTGCTTTTCTTTTTTTTTTTTCTT
>NW_017306316.1:511295-540647 GCF_000935625.1 Nanorana parkeri
CGCCTTTGTACTCTTCCCCGTTTTTTTTTTTTTTTTTTTTTCTTCCTTACAATCTTCATTCATTTAGTAACGCTCCACCAGGTCCTCGGTCCCGAATTTGGTGGGGTGCTTTGGGTTGATTAGCAGGAGACTGAAAATCGTGGATTCTATGGGTGGGACGTATTCATTATAGATCATTTGTGGGCAGCAACAGAGCACAACTTATCAACAACATCTAACACTTATTTTTTCCCATTTGTTTATCTATTATTGATCTATTTTTCTTGCCTTTACTTCCTGTCCTGGCTAATGGACAGGAAGACTAAAGAGTGGTGATGGTGCAAGGACTGCTGAGACTGTTTTGCAGTACAGGTAATATTCAGCCTGTAGGCTCCTCATTGGTGGAGTGTACAGTCCTGTTGTAAGTTTTCCCCTATAATGTTTTTTGTGTAACATTCTGGTGTTAATGAATGCAATCAGAAACATGTTATAACAATAAACTGGTGCTAGTACAAAAGGGCAACACTAGTTGCATACCTCAGCATGATGTCAAAGTACAGTGATTGCTCAGTGTTGGGTTGGAACAGATGGGGTGAATGACCTTCTTCCTTTTTACATCTGAGACATTATTGGTCAATACTTCTTTACAGTATTTTTGGTTTATTATTGCCGAAATAGTCTGCAGGACTGGGGAATTCTGCAGGTCCCTTTTCCATGGAGTCTTTAAACCAGGGTTGGACAAATCCCAGGAGCCGGGTAGCCAGCGCTACCTAGAAATTTCAGCTGGAGCCTAACTTTTGAGTTTTTACTCTAGTTTTTGCCAATGGAGCTGGCTCTTGGAGTAGACAGACTTGCTTCAGAATTCCATATTAACCCTACCCCTGTCCCTGCTTTAAGCACCCACAACTTTTAGCACCCACAACTTTTGCAGCAATACTCACCTCCTCTTCACTGTACCCGGGGGAATTCCTTCTCGCTACTAAATATCATCAGTCTTCCTGGTTGAATGACACCCCCAGCATAGTGTGAGTTTAGGGTGATATGGAACCCGTCCCCAGCAGAGGATTAACATGGCACTCTTCAAAAACAGTGTTATGATGCAGAAAGTGGCACTGATGTCATTAATGAGTACCTCTGGGTAAATATACTGCAGGAGGGCCTCCCGGTGGTGAAGGGGGTATATGGAGGTGGAGGGGACCTGAAGTAGGGCTTTAAGACAGTCCATTGACTTTGAAATAGCCCTAACTGTGCCTCGATACACAAAATAATACACCTGCACTATTTTTGCAATGCAGCGCACCACACTACACAGAGCATTCACATGGTTGATGTTGGTTGCTATAGCACAGGTGCCAATTTTCCTATTGTATATGTGCGTTGGGGTGCCATTAGAAATTATTGACAATGCACATATACTGTGCATCACCATGCATTGTTGTAACATACATTAAAAATGTAGTTCGTTGTCCCACTTAGATATGAGTGCGTAGATATGAACTCCAATGTACATTTTTTTAAAAACCTGCCCCGATTAAAATCCTTATTTATAATGTATTCAATATTCGGCTAATGCGCCATTTGCATATATATTTGTTTGTTTATGTTTATGTTTATAAGCCGAGCTTTCATTTTCATGATCTAGTTACTGAATAGATTTTCCTCAATAGAATCTCTGCCATTTTCATATATTGCTGCAGTCCTGTGTCAGCCAGCAGTGATCAGGCTTTTGTATTGTTCACAGGATTCGCTTTTGAGTCTATCATCAAAATCTCATAATGCTGCATCTTGTTTTCTGGGCAGTGAAATTAAAGGGGCAGCTGCAGGGCAAATGTGTTTATCTGTCTTAAAGTCCCCAAATAATTGCTGCGGTTCTGTTTCCTCTAGCGAAAGCCCCACATTCCCCTTACTTTCCCAGTTGTGTTATTTGAGAACTCGACTTGAAGGCTTAGCAGCGAGAAGCCATTACATTTTAAATGATTAAACTGAAGATTAAAGCAACACAGATGTTGTGGCAGTGGTTAATGCCATGTTAAATTATGTTGGTTAAAGACTTCAGACATCCTCTGCTTATAGGCCTGAGCGTAATTTAGCGCAAACTGTTCAGCGAAGACAAGATAGCATTATGTAAGAAGTTCCGTGACCATATTTTGATCTCCTAATCTGGTGTAAAATCTATGCTCATGCATGCTTTTTTTTTTTTTTTAAAGACATAGTAAAGATAATTGGCAAGTGGTATGCGTATTGTGCTAAATCTGCGTACTTGGTTAAAGGGAACCATTCAAGAATGGGTGTAACAATCTAAATCTACTATTGAATTGTCAAAATAGTGCAACCTTGTCTTTCATGGAAAGACAGAATTAAGCAGAATTATTGACTTAAGATGGCCGTACACTGTTGTTTCTCGTTCACCCCCATGGATGCTAGTGTGGAAGGGGGAATCTCCCGTGCTAGTCTATTGTATTCTGACAGCAGTGTCCATTTACATCCAGTTACCTCACATTTAGGTCCAAAAAATACGGAGAAGGATGCAAACCTTATGTAAATTGACTCATCCATTTACATTCGGCTGCCCATAGAGTTACATTGGGTTTCCGATCAAATCCACCTGACAGCCAGATCTATTGGACCTCTCATGTGTAGGGGGCCATAGGGTGGAGAAGAAGAGGCTGTAGAAAACTGGCAGGCAGACCTGATCGGAAAGCCCGTGTTGGGTTGTGTCAGTGGCATCAGTTCATTGACGGGTGAATTTGACCTGCAGTTGGCATCCTCCTGACCTGCATTTGACTTGATTTAAGCAAGTTTGCATATACATAGACTTGTATGGGAATGCAAAACCCGATTTTGAAGTGAAGGTCAACCCAGGCCTTAAGGGTACTGTGGGGAACAATAGGTAACCTGTAATTTTTATTGTTTTCAGTTTAACGTAGGAAGTGACCATTTAGTACATTTTATCTGGATTTTATGAAAAGTCCACATTATACTGTAATGAGTTGACAATTACATTTCCCCAAAAAATTATTTTAACACATTAGCCACCACGTGGCGCATTTGAGGAAGGGGAAGGGCTGAAGGTTGGCATGCTTGGGAATCAATGTGTGTCAGCAGTGAGGAATTACGCACGTGTTGTGACAGATATTCCAAATAGAAGACCTTGTCCAAGAGACTGGTTGTGTTCTGTGTACTGATAAAAGGAGGATCATTGTACTCTATATGCTGGAAATGAACACCGTTGCCCATGTTAAATAAAATGACTTCTATGTTATTGTAAAATGAATTGGGTTTTCTGGACACTGGACATTCTGCTTGGGATTTCTTAGCTTTTACACACAAAGGGTTCATTTGTACTGGGATTAGCGAAACCTCTAAGTACAGCATAAGTTCTGAATTGTGCAGCTTTCTTTGGGCATGTAGGATTAGTACGCTTTTTAGATTTGCCCATTGTTATCGATTTGCCAGTGTCAGGATGCAAAGACACGGCACTGAGCGCTTGGATCTAGATGTCTTATCCTTGCCCCCATACAGCGCAGAAGCCCGTGTGCGCTCAGACAGCCTGAGCAGCACTGGCTCGTGTGGCAGGTTTGTGCTGCGTCAGAGAGTGGCACAGCTTATGACCTGCATGGAAGATGTAAGCTCCGATGATGACATACACGAAGAGCTCTCCCGATCAATCGACCAGGCTTTTCTAATTTGTGGGAAAAAGATGCCTTCAAGAATGCAGGATTTCAGGTCTCCCGATTAAATTGATCTTATTTTCTGTGTATTTGTACAGAAATGTATGTGTACTTACATGTGAACTAAAAAAAAAGGATTTCCGTTATGGCTCTGCTTAAAAATGTACTTGGCTATTCAATGTTTAATATTTTATTTCAGGTTTCTCTTGTGCTTCACCTTTATCCTGGAATGCTCTTCATTGTCTATGACTGGCCTATTTTTAATAATATCTCTAATAACTCTCTAACCTACTGCTTACTTATTGCCTTATTGATCCTTTTAGTAGTATTTGCTTCTCAAGTACTTTAAATCTGGGCTCAGATGGAGAGTCTGTTTTTGGCTGTTGAGTGTATGTAAACCTCTGATGCATTTGGATGATGTATGGTTGGTCCTTCCCTCTCAAGATTCTATCTAGCTTTAGCAGGTTCCTCTGAACTGGATCTTTTATATCTTATTTTTTTTTTTTGTGTGGGTTGTTTTTGTATAGCTATTAAAATTCATATTTTACTTCTCTGTGCACCTCTACAGAATGGGATTTGTGGTGTACAATGAAAAATAGTAATGGTGATCTAGGAGATAAAATATGTGGTACTCGTAAACACACCACATTTCACCTTTTTGTTTGTTGGGAGCAGTTGAAACACGGAAACCTTATTTAATGAATGTCAGTTTTCGTTTTTCCTTTTATTAAAAAACCTCAGTGTGGTATATATCAAGAGTATATCAAATTCAGGTAATTTACCTGAATTTGATATACTCTCATGTATACCTCTTGTTGTCCTTTTTGCTCATGCTGTATTTTGTGTTCATAGTGGTAACATGTGGCTTGTCTTGTGTCTTTAGGTTGCATGTTGTTACTTGGAATGTGGGCACAGCATCGCCACCTAGAGATCTCAGCTCCTTATTGCTGCTTGATTCGTCAGACTCCAATATCGATATGTATGTCATTGGGTAAGTGTCAGCATGTGCTTTACAAGGCTTCTAAGGGCCTGATTCATTAAAACTGGGCACAAGGATGTGTAACTAGGCATTACAATCTCCATTGTAGTAGATTTTCACTTGTTTGCAGAGCCCAGAAGTGCCAGTAGAGTATTTAGCAGACCATACTTTGGAGTGTGTGAGATGTCTAGGGCGACATCTAAATAATTTTGGCGAATTGAGGCTCATGTCTTTTAGGGCATAGTCACACCAGACGTGTTGTGTTGTGCATTTTCATATGCAAACAAAGAGCATGAACATGCTGCTGTCTTGTTTACATTCCATACACTGATACAGAAATGAATCTGATATTCCTTATGGTCATAGGACCATGATACCGTGCTAACAAATATTTTCTCTTCTGATCTACATTATTAATATTGTCTGTATTTTAGGCTGCAGGAAGTGAATTCAAAGATAGTAAACTTCCTATCAGATTTGGCCTTTGATGACCCATGGAGTCTGTTTCTTATGGACATTTTGGCTCCTCTAGGCTATATAAAGGTATGCATCTATTTTTAACCATTTGCACAGTGGGAGAAATTGGACATGTTGTTAGATGGTTCCATAGATGGCTGATGGAGGCCAAACATATTTAATTATACTTCTATTGGAATGCAGCAGTTGTATTGCGTATAGGTTTTGTAGGTTTTGTTTTCTGCCACATTTAATGAGTAATTCCACTTTTGTTGAGAAATAACCAGTTCTCTGGGTGATCTGTGTACATTACAAGGATTTTAACAACCTTTGTTGCAGTTTCTTACCTGTTTCTGTTCTGAAGAACAAACTGTTTGTTGCAGCATGTCCTTTCCAAATTGATTCCTGAATGGGAGGGTCTGGTTTCATTACAATCAGCTGGTGGACTTTCTGTAACGTAATAGGAAAGGTGCAATGTCTGCATCGCCCTTAGAAGGAAATAACCCTCAGGAAGTATCTCACCAAAAATGCAATTCCTATTGCATGGTATGCCAAAAATAATACTTCTATCTTAGTACAGACTTCTGAGATAATCAGTCAGTCAATCACAGAAGCAGGAAATTACATGTTGGGGGTCGCTATATTGCATTGAATTTGTTTGACAGCTTTAGAACATCAGTTTACAGTTTTAAATGGAAAGGTATTTTTAAGCAACATTACATTACAAAATGGCTTGTGCAGCACTTATATATGCTATATTGTTTTTTAATGATTGTTTCATTTTTATATTTTTAAAGTTACCTTTTAAGGTAAAAGAAGAACATTCATGCATTACTATGTAAGATGTCTTAACTAATGTGAACACTGTATACATTCGGCCCATAATTGTGTATTTGTATTTTCCAAGCAATACATTATCTTGTGCTAAAAAAAATCAAATCTGACAAATCCGGTTTGCATGGTATAAAAGTTAATATTTAATAGAACATCAATCTGTGTTACTGGTCAGAGTATGATAGGGTAACCTGCTGTCATAGGTGCCCCTGATGGTTCCTAGGCAGTGGTACTTACAAACTCCCTTCTTTATCCGTGCCACGGCCAGCAGCACTGAATCTATTGTCAGACCATGGTGCAATGTAGTTACTCTGGCACTTTGGATTTCTAACAGGGTTATTCACAAAAGGGTAAAGAGTTTGGAGAAGGCAGGAGAAGTGACCAATCTAGGCCAAAATAGCTGATTTGGAAACATCTTCCAATTCAGCTCACTTTCCAGTTCAGCTATGTTGTCCTAGATTGTTCACTTCTCCTGCCTTCTCCAAACTCTTCACCCTTTTGTGAATAGACCTGTAAATGTAGAGTTAATTAGCTATGACACATATGTTGGCTAGTCTAATACACCATAGTTTATATTCATCATGTCAACATACTGGCCATATGCTCTCATGAAATTGACCATATATTGCTGCATGACTCGTATTAACCATTAAGTTACCTAAGTAATTTCTCTAAGTCCTGGTACTTCTGTTTCCATCATTGATACTACTACAGTACAAGACAGGATGTAGCTTTTACATGAAACCATGTAAGCCCTGAAAAGAGTCTCTATATATTTAAACTTTTCATCATATGTTATTGAAATTAAACTTGGCATCAGATTAGGCTCTTTATACCAGGTCAGAATTTATAAAGAACCTTATTAATGATGGCCTGTTATGGAGAATCTTCTCTATTTTGCCTTTCTAATATTAAGACTCTTGTAATAAAATGAAAGAAGCTTTTAAAAGAATGACCATTGCAGAAATAAAGGAATATAGCCAGGCTTGATTTCTTTAAAGCAGTTATCTTGTTTGTCTGTGACCCCGATCAATATGTTATTTTTATCTGTAATATGATCATACTACAACACTAAATATGTTGGTCTAAACAAAATGTATGTTTGCAGTTCCTGACGTAGTCTTGTCATGCGTTTCAGCTTTCTTCTATTCGGATGCAGGGGTTGCTATTACTGACCTTTTTAAAGCACAAGCACATTCCCTTTGTACAGGACATTCGTACCAATTACATCCGCACTGGACTGTATGGCTACTGGGTAAGTGGTCTGGGAATAATAAAAGGTAAGGCATGCCTTAAAGCTGAACTCCAGGCAAACGGCTAAATACAGAGATGAAGAACATATATGAGAACTGTTTACCTGCCATATCTGTCCACCTAGCCCTGAGAGTTACGCAGCCTTGTCTGGCAGATGAGGGGACTTGACCTTTCTCCATTGCAGTTTCACTTACAGGTGTCCTTCCTACCCCCACTTTGTGATTGGGCAATGAAAGGAGAAATGGCACACTTGATTGGCTCCTTGTGCTGCTTTCCCAATTTTTAAGTTCTGTTGTATGGGGACTTCAAAAGATTGATGTCTACTCACATCGAGGTGCATGCATTTTCATACTTACATGGAAATGCAAATGCATTTACTGATTTCAGAGGTACATAATTGGGTTCCTTTTTATAGCTGCGTAGAGTTCAGTTTAAGTGATATTGGCTAGGAGTCTAATACTTTGAAAAAATGGGTGGCTGCTAATTGACTCATTATTCGAAATAAAGAGATGGAGAGAGAAAAAACAACAGCACTAAATGCAGCTAAAGGCCTTTCCTTTTTTCCCCCCTAAGAATGATGTGTATATGCACAACTACATCTACACTGCCCTATTGCGTAAAACAAAGCAATATATCTGATGTGGTGAACAGTTCCTTAGCTTCCAGGCAAACACTGGGAAGAGTACAGTAAGAGACAGACAGAGCTGGATTATTTATAAGGCAATGTAGGCAGGAGCCCGGGGCCTAATTTCTTATTGTATCATGCCAGTACAGACAATGCAAATGGGGCAGCTTATCTGTGCTTATTGCAATCCTTGGCAATGCCAGGGATGGGAGGGATGGTGGATGTTAAAATTGCTGTCTTGCCTAGGGCCCCAGTCTGCCTTAATCCATTTCTGGTAAGCAGTACAGCTGACATTTTTTTCACCTGTATTTCATCATGCAGGTAAACAGAAGATTACTGGATTAGATATATGTGGGATTTGATTGTTGACCCATCTTTTGGCTTTAGCATTTGATTTGTTAAAGAGTTAAAGAATTGTGACGGTTTACAGCTATTTTAATTTTCTGCCTGCCTGTTCCGGGTTAATGGTTTTGCGGTATGGAAGCCAGACCCAGCCAGGCAAGTAACATTTTTAGCCAGGGCCTGCAGTGGCAGCCTATATGTTACTCTTAAGATAAGTCTACCTTACAGTTTGTAGATCATGTCTGCTAGTTGTGGCATGAGAAGAGAGATATAGTCACCCTAGGATTGTGCTACATTAAAAAGTTTTTTTGAATTGCAGAATTGATCGTCTTGTATTGTGATTTGTAGTATGTTATTACATTTTATACTTTGCCTTTCTTTTCTTGACTTTTATAGGGTAACAAAGGAGGCGTGACCGAACGTATGTCTGTGTACGGACATATGCTGTGCTTCATGAACTGCCATTTGCCTGCACATATGGAGAATACTAACCAAAGGCTGGATGATTTTGAGAGGATGCTGGAGGCCCAGCAGTTTGATGGGGAAAGCGTTGGTGGTATTTTAGATCATGAGTAAGTTTTATTCATGGCCGTTATTTCTGGTGTTTTATTTCAATACATATTGCTTCAGTGGTGTGTAATAATCCAGTTATTTTATTGATCATTATTTATTTTTGTGTAATGGTACAGCATCCATAGTAGCAAGGTAGGATTTAATACAGAATTTAAAAAAAGGCTGCTATTTATCCTTGGCTCCACCGACAACAAATTACACAGTTGTGGGTGATTGCTAGACGCTTCAATCATTAAGTGTCTTTTAAAGTTTTTGGGAATCCTGGAGGTTTTTTTTTCTCAGATCAAAAGCTTGCCAAATATTAATAGATTTATTTTGTTCTGCCTTGGTGGTGGTGTATTGTATTCTAACAGCCAGCGCCCGTTGCTGGCAATCTGAAGATTTCCTGGCATTAATGCTGGCCATGCACTGGCAGCAGTGGCGTAACAATCGCCATAGCGACCCAGGCGGCCGCTATGGGGCCCGGCCAGGCCGCCTGGGTCGCTATGGCATGTGGGGGTGCTGGCTGTCACAGACACAGCTCAGCAGCGGCCACGGGCGCATTTCTCCTCATAGCCGCTGCGGAGCTGTGTCAGTGACAGCCAGCCGCTGCGGCAGATGAGGGCGGTGTACGGAATGGAGGAGGCGGTGCCTGCCTCCTCTTACATCACGACCTAAGCCAGCAACCTAAGAGCAGGTGGGGCCAGTGATGTAAGAGAAGGCAGGGCCCGTCGATGGCAGAGGAGGCGGGGCCCGGGGACGGAACAGGAGTCGGGGCCCGGCGACCACAGAGGCGCTGACAGGTAAGAGATCTCAGACCCTGCAGAGCCCACTATAGAGAGTCTATGGTGGGCTCTGCAGGGTCACTCTCCGCAGGGTCTCTGCAAGTGGCATAACTAGCAATCACGGGGCCCCATACAAAATTTTGCTATGGGGCCCTGTGATTTCTAGTTACGCCCCTGACTGGTAGAATGTGAATTGGGCAAAATTGTAAACGTGAGTGGCCTTGCTGGCTTGACAAAAGTCAAATACTCAGTTGCCTTTTGCAAAAGGAGCCTAGTTGAATATTATCCGGTAGACAGCCAGCACCTGCTGTTGTCAGAATTCAGGACAATTTTTGGCCTGCCTTCTTTGACAAAAGTCAATGGAGTATTCGACTTTTGTTTAGCCAGCAGGGCCAACCACTGCTAGAATTTTGTCCGATTCAGATGATTCACATTCTAACAGTGCATGGCCGGCTTTAATGGCTGGTATTTGTAACAGGAAAAATAAACAGGTTTGTCAGACCACTGCACAGCTGGGATTATACAGAATGTAATGCTTCACTTCCCCTACACAGTATATATTCTATTTGATGTCATTCAACCCTGGTTCATCTTGTGTTACAGTGTGGTGTTTTGGTTTGGTGACCTGAACTTTCGAATTTCCGACTTTGGTATCCATTTTATTAGAGAAGTGGTAAATGGTAACCGATACAACTTGCTATGGGAAAAGGATCAGGTAAGTTGATTAAACTACATTTGTATATAAACATGTATTCATATACAGGAAAAATCAGTGACACAGATAGCACGAGAAAAGCTAACAGGAGTTCTAGCCTTCTGGTGCTCCATCTGTATCCCTGTTGAAGATTTCTTCTCACTTCCTGCTTTGGAGACATGATCACCAGCATGGAAAGTAGATGGAAATCTCCCTGTATGTGTGTGAACTATCGCACACACAAAAAAACAACTGCCCATCCAGCCTGGCACACCAGGTATATGGGCTAGTTGTTGTGGCACCCCCACCATGCTGATAACATTTTAAATGCCATTTTAACACCAGAAGGGGTGCTTGAGCATATGGGTTCTAAGGAAATGGGGCTTTCCTTGCAGAGCCTGAGGGCATATAATCTGTATATAAACCTCAACCTGCCTGTACCACCTGCTTAAGGCACCAGGCGTGTGGAAAAGCCTCTCTTAGTAAAACTGGGAATGTGTTTTGAGAGCATCTTAAGCATCTGCTTGGTGCTAAAGGGCATAGGAACTGGTATCGGCATACAGGGACCTTTTTTATTCCTGGTTCACACATGCTCTTTTTTGACATGCTAAAAAGGAGTGGCATATGCTGGTCTTGGCTTGTTTTTTTTATATTCTACAGTTGCTAATTGTTAGCGGCATGAAGACCCGGAAGTCCTATTTATTGGTTACAAAGTGTAGTGAATAGATCTAGTAACGAGTCAAATTAATGACCGTAAATTCACTTGCAATGGGCTAGTATACTTCAAAAGTATGCAAGGCAAAGAAAAACATTCAGTAAATAAATGCAATCCATGAATATTTCCCATGTTTTATCAGTTTAAAGACCCTGCACGTACAGAGTAACACCTTTTTGATCTGCCAGAAATACACCTCATGTGGGCTGTTTACACACAGCATTTGTATGGGCTAAAGCTGGGTACACATGGAGTGAATTTATCTCTGTTGGTGACCCTATTTCCTTGACAGAAGTTGATCCTTGATCGACTTTTGCCGAAGGAACATGTTGGAAAATCTTCAGCCGAACTGTTCTTGTAGCCTGTTCAGTGTGGATGGAGGAATCTATGATTTTTTTTTTGTTAGCCCATTAATAGAAGATTATATAATATAAGAGTGTATGCCCAGCATGAGTGTCCTCAGACCAGCCTTGTGTCATGTGGTAAACTACTCAACCACTTCTCCTCTTAAGCCTCTGTTGGTATTATCACACAGTGTTTCTTTTTTCCCCTGAAATTGAATTACAGTTCTGTAAATGTACTTCATGGAATTCTTATTTTGTGTTCGCTTAAATCGATGGTTTTTCTTACTCTCTTCTAGTTAAACATTGCCAAGAAAAAAGAACAGTTTCTACAAGGTTTTATCGAAGGTCCCTTAAAGTTTAAGCCTACATACAAGTTTGATCTGAACTCAGATGTGTATGATACAAGGTAAACTTTGAGGTCACCTAGACCTCTGAATATAATATAAATAATTGCTTCTGATGTTACTGATTTATATGTTTTATTTCTAGATGGAAGAAGTCACTGTTTGGATTTAAGTAAGAGTAAAGCATTTTGTATCACTAAACCTAGTTGTAGCTCTTACTAATATATAAAATCAATAGCATACTGACATATTCAAACATTTTAATTCACTCGATTTCCCATTAGATTCTGTTTTTAAATCAATATAGACATACGCATATATGACTGGCATAGATGGGAATATAATGTTGATTTGATACATACAGCATTGTCATTTTTTGGCTATCTAGTACTAGTAGTACTCTGTACTCTAGTACTCTGTTAATCATGTTAGGTATTGATTAATGCAGAAGGTTTGGAGTTTACGTCATGCACTTTATTGGCTAACTTAAAGTTGTAATAAACTCAATTTTTTTTTCTTTTAATAATTAATCCAGATCAAACAAGTATACATTGGCCAGTATTTCTTAATTTTTTTCCTAAGCACTTGCAGGTGTCATATTTCCAAACTCCATCAGCTTGGCTTCCCTGAACTTCTGTCCAGTACAGGATCACAAGGGAAAGAGCAGTCTCCTGCAGCTGTCCATCCACTAGCTTGGGAAGGGAGAAGGAAGGAGGGGGAAGCAGGGTAGTGACTAGCCTTGCTGGGTCTCTGTGCTTGCGGAGAAACACGCAGCTTACTAGCACGCACAAGGGTGACTCCATAGGACCCTGCAATGGAAAGAAGCCAACCTAAAACAGGATATCAGGGCCAGTGCTCAGGTGACCAGCTGATTTTGTAGGAAGCTAAAACTTTTAAACATCAAGGACATATGCGTGTGCCGCCTATTACATTAGGGTGTAAGACCTGGGGCATCCCCGATTCCCATCTCTTCAACTGTCCCTTACCTCTTCCAGCAAGGGTGCAGTAATGAATCAGGGAGCCTGGCAGGTGGTCACCCACCCGGCTTCCTGATTGAATGGGAAACCGGGAATGGGAAAGCTCCCTTGCAGAGGACTGCTGCTGTTATGTGAGGAATGTTAGTGGCAAGTGCTGCTGTGCTTTGTGTCACTGAGCCGATCACAGAGAGATCTTTGTGATTTCTCCAGCAGCTCAGTAACACAACACCCGTTGCTGCGGTTTCGGCATTGTGCTGGGGGAGATCAGGGTGTGCCCAGACACACCCGGCACACCCTGTGCGCACGCCTATGATCAAGGAGCAGCATCCATTGTAAGTGATTTAATCAGCATTTGCAATAGCTTAACAATCTTTTGCCTTTGACTTTAATAAAGATGCTTAATGACC
This sequence comes from Nanorana parkeri, assembly GCF_000935625.1. Classification (NCBI taxonomy): domain Eukaryota; kingdom Metazoa; phylum Chordata; class Amphibia; order Anura; family Dicroglossidae; genus Nanorana; species Nanorana parkeri. The sequence continues at coordinate 524,254 of NW_017306316.1, forward strand.
CCCTTAGGTCCCTTATGTAGGCATCATACAATAGTTTAAAAGCCTGAAGAAGAGATTTAAGGGGTCCTAAAAGCTTGATTCCTTAATTAAGTTAGCCAATAAAAGGTATCTACATAATTATTAGTTTTAAAATAAATTTTACTTTTATTTGTAACTAGAAAAAAGACAATTGTTTCCTAGGTCCAGCATGGCTGTGACATGTAGTAGGCTTGGCTGAAATGTCACGCTGGTTGTTATTACCATTCTCTGTTTTTTCAGTACATCTCACTGGGCTCCAGGACAGCAAGGCAGACCCACCAGGCCGTTGGGTCCTATACCAACTCTGTTCTAAACCATGTTTTCTGTATTGGGTGGATTTTTTTCTTATAAATACATACATAATATAAATACTATAAAGCAGGAGTAATAGATGGAATTTCATGCCAGAACTTAATGGGAATTGGGGACAGGAAAGGGTAATGTCAGTTGTGCTTGTATGGGGATAAAATGATCAGGCCCTATCTTTTTTAACATGTAGTTTTGTGCCAGTGGCAATTGCTTGTTTGTACTCATTTGTTCATCATAACAGAGACACGTCCATGTCACTGTTCAAAACTAACCTATTACTTGTGTATTTCTAGTGTAAAATTTGAGTATTAAATAACATACAGTTGGTATGACTGATTAAAAATGTTTTCACAGGCTTGTAGATGCATGTTATTAGGGCTGGCATCAGAGCTCTCTACCCCAGTGACCAATAACAAAAGGGTGAAGAGTTTGTAGAAGGCAGTAGAAGTGAACAATTTAGGACAACATAGCTGGTTTGGAAAAATTTTCCAATTCAGCTCACTTTGCAGCTATGTTGTGCTAGATTTTTCACTTCTCCTGCCTTCTCCAAACTCTTCACCCTTTTGTGAATAACCCTGTATGTTAAAAAAAAAACCTGTTTAATGGTCATACATGCCCCTGTATATATAAGTGACACCGTCAATACAAGCATCAATTGCAGAAATCAACTTGTGTAAGAGCTTGTTCTTATAAGAATATTTCTGGATCCCAGAGAACGGAGCCTACCCCAGAAGCTGCTTGACTCCAGCTGCACTCCCATGTTCATAGGGCATGTCTTCAAATTGCACTGACCTGAATGCTGTTTGCAAGGTTTAGGCTATGGCTGTCCATTGTAATGCAATGCTTAGGTGCTTAGACCGCACTTGGAATGCCACACAAATAACACATGTATGTTTTTTTGCATCCTGCAATAACAAAGGCACTTTCAAGCATCAGAAATGCCACTTATGACACACAGATCTCTGTGGTCACTTGGGTAATATTCCCCTTCATGAGTAGAACAGGAAGCAGTCCATTAATTTTGTATTCCCTTAATCCAGGCTTTGGATGAGTTAGTGATAAAGATTACAGAATTTGCCAGTGGCAAACAGTTTGGGTAAGGATGAGCAGATCTCTCACCTCAGAGTTCAGCAGAATTTATTGCAGATCTGACTGATAAATCCTGATTAACTTCCGTGGCACCTGTCCTTTATTCCTTTTCATTTCATGAACAGGACTCTTTACAAGCCTAGACCGATAAGGGAGGCTGTCGCATGAATCTGTTTTACAAACTAAAGCGCAAAACCCTACAAATACTCCATGTCTTGCAGATCATTGTTTGAGCAGTTGTTGGGCAACCCAGTCATGGTGTCTAGTTAAGCATGAGCTCTACCATACCTTTTGATCATCTCACAAATAAAATAAAAATCCCGGCATTTCCCACTGATGCACTGTTATCGGCCTGTGGGAGGGTCAGGGGATCTAGCATAGCAACAGGTTCTATATAAATGAAAGGCCTAGGAGGACAGTATGCAGTAATGGAGCCCACTGGGAACACCTAAAGAGATTGCAGGACATGAAATGTACTCAGCAGCATTTTTAGATTGTTAACCTTATACACAACATGTTAACTTCAAAGAGCTGAATGAAATATGTCTATTAAGATGATGAAAATCACTGTATATAAGCTATATCCAAGACTGGCCATATACTGTCCCGTTTGTGCAGGCATTGCAATCTACAAAAACAGGGCTGCATAAGAGTTCAGAAGTAAGTTAGCATGCTGGCTTATAATTTAGAAAATCTCTGCAACCCATTAGAGTGATTTCCTCCGCTCACTGAAAAAGGAACAGTCCTCTTTCTGCACATCCGCAAAGAAAAAAGCCATGCAGGGTTCTTAGTTAATCTTATCTCAAGTTATTATCATGGAATGATCTGCCTGTTTGGTTGTAAGTGTTCAGTTCACGTGGTTGCAAGCCATGTCTGGACTGAGTGCCACTCATATTGTGTCTGGTGAGACTTACCCTGGATTCCATAAACAAATCTGGATTGATCAGGGTTTGTCTAGACACATTGATAAATCCTAAATAATGTGTTTTTATTTTCCAGTGGTAAAAAGAGAAAACCAGCCTGGACAGATCGTATTCTTTGGAAGATCAAGGAAGTTTCAGAAAGTGAACAAGAAGAATCTGCTGGCTCTGAATTTGAGCATATCCTTAAAGTTCATTTAGAAAAATATACAAGCCACATGAGATACGGAGTCAGTGACCACAAACCAGTATCCGGAACCTTCACTTTGCAGGTAGTAACAAGAACCATTTTACTAATATCTTCACTGTCTTTTTTTGTTTTTTGTTATAACGTGAGGTTCACAGTAGCAAGATTTGACTTGCAAAGAAGGCAGGTAATATACTCAGTGAACATGCAGAGCAACGATCAAGATGAGTAAATTAACATTATACTTCACATGAAATCTCTGAAGCCATCAGATGGCAAATGACAAAGAGAGGTAGCTATAAACACCTGGAGAGAGTGGGGCAACCCCTACTCAGGTTGATTATCATAGCCGACTCCCACCACCGCCAACCTCCATTTTAACATTGAAAAATAAGGAAAGAGAAAACGATAAAAACGGTAAAGAGCTGGAAAATGAAGAGGTGAAGGAAGGGGGGGGCATTAAAAATGGGAGACAGGGAAGGATGGGGGGGTAGGGGAAATGCAGGGGTGATGAAGCACCAGGGCAAGGCAGGGGAAAAAAGAAGACAGCGTGCAAAGAACAGTAAAGCTTTATACTCGGAAGAACATTGGAATTCTTTCTGGTAAAACCAGCCATAAGATCTTACATTTGTATGGTCTTGTTTATCCTCCAGAACCAGTGTTGCAGGGTTGGTGAGGAAGTCTGGTTCCAGAGAGCTGGCTTTCTGCCTTTGCTGCATTCAGAAGATGAATATCTTCATTACAAAGACTAGAGGCCACCACCTAAAGTTGGTGGAGAAAAAATTCCAGCACAATGGGCGAAGAGGGTTCTTTACAGTAAGAGCGGTTAAGGTCTGGAACTCACTGCCATCCGCAGTGATTTCAGCCAAGAGTGTAGATTTGTTCAAGAAACGTTTGGACAATTTCTTGAGGGACCGTAATATCCAGGGATACCAGTATCCCTAAGAATGAGATAATGCGTGGACCTATATGGGTTGGACTTGATGGACATATGTCTTTATTCAACCCCAAATACTATGTAACTGTGAATTAAAAGAGAATATCTCTTAATGGAAGACATGTTTATATGATATAGAGACCGCAAAGGGTGTTTCTGTAAACTTGACATCTATGATGTAAACTTGACTTCTCTGAATGCCAGAAAGGTGCAAGTTTAGAGCATTCCCAAAACATGTGTATTAGTGAGCCACAGGAGGTGTTACATTGCCAACGCAAAGGAGGGGATTGAGGAAATATCTTGTGTAGCACAACAGGACTTTTAGGCTCCATTCACACTTTGGCGTTTGGTTAAAAATGTGGAACATGCTTGCGGTGCCATTACTTGTTAATGGCACCCCAAATGCGGGTGGTAAAATGCGCACATCAAACACATGGTCAAAAACGAGTGAAGCTTGCAGCTGAAAATGCGGTTCTTTAGCGCGTTTGTCACGCATGCAGCAGCCCATTGAAATAAATGGACTGACCCGCGACAAATAGTACACAAACTGTTGTACACGAAGTGTGAACGTGACCTGGTGAGCAAATTGTAACCAGATTCCTGTATTCCAGATTCCAATTAGTGGTTGATGACTTATGTGCTAGGAGAAGAATACGATCTAATTGGTTTTGCGAAAACGAACGTCCCAAATTGCAGTCCCAGAGTCTAATGAAAGGAGGTGGGGAGGTCACAGCAGCATAGCGAAGGCGATAATAGGCTAGGGAAGGCATATGTTTCAGAAGACATGAATCCAGACATAATTTCTCTAGAGGAGTTGGGGCTCAAAGGAGCAAATCTTTTATGTGGGAAGGAATGAAGGAAATGGTTGAGTTGCATCTGTACTGTCTGCTTTTATTAAGTGTTAGCTGGTAGCTACAAGTAAATAGAAAAATCTGAATAAAAGTCAGAGCGTTCCCAATTTCTTACTGTCTTTTCGCATATTGTTTGTCAAAATGAATGTTATTTAAAGCCAAACTCAATGAAGATATACATCTATAAAGGCAGTGTTTTATTCATGACAAAATAATTATATGTATTTATAACTAGTGTAAATACCTGAAATTGGTTTTCTTAGCACTCTGTAATTCTCTGTACAGCAGCACTCAGAATGGGGGGAGGAAGCGGCAGCACTAGAAGCCCGCCAGATATGCTGTAATGAACACATCACAGGGAACATGGTAACAAGGGGAGAGAGCAGAGGGATAAGCTCATCAGTCTTCTGCTGCTTTTTCACTGTCAAGACAGGCCTGGGAGCGGGGTGGTGACCATGCTGAGTTGTTTACTGGAATAAGTGTGGTTACCAGCCTGACTTTGCTGTATGGCTGAGCTGTGTAAACCTTAGCAATGGATGGACAGAAATACAAATCCTTTAGTAGTTAAAACTGCTCCCATATTTTCCTTTCAACTATGTATCACTACTATTGGTGGAAAACTAGTTTGGGAGTTTATTCAAAAACCAAAGGCAGATTCCCAAGTAGAAATGAGGACTGTTTACATTCAAAACTGACTAGGAAGGATCAGTCAAAGCTAGAGAAAGAGGACAAAATAAGGCAACCTTATTGATTTGTTCTTTAAAAAAAATGTGTATATTATATATGATCTAGTGGTAAATGTGTCATCAGTCCTCTCCTCCTTACTTTGCACCTGTTTAGGAGACAACTTAGCTGAAAAAGAAACCTGTATTGTTTATCTTACACTTGACTTATGTGCTTTGCAGCTAAGGCCTCTTATCCTGGAACCTCCAGTGACTCTGAGAGCAGAGGGAGAATGGAATGCTGACCACGACTCTCTCATCAGCTATTCTGTGAGCAAGGATTTTCCCAGCAGCACCTGGGACTGGATTGGTCTCTACAGGGTACGTAAGCAAATTATTGAATTTCAGAGTTTGAGTACATACAATCATTTCTGCGGGTGTAGGATTTACAATGACCTGGTTGACAAGGTAAATGTGTTCTCCAAGGTGCTGCACTGGAACCCATGAATTGGTTTGAGGCACTTCAGCAGTATTGTTACCTCAGACATGTTTTAGGCCAGTACAGGTTTTAAAAAGACATATTGATCAGTCCCAGAAACAGCCAGTCACATGCAACTTAATTTATTTGTCATGACGCATGTGGAAATGTGTAATTTTGAAGGCTAAGTTTGCTTTTCTAACTATGTTTCATGTTACACCCATGTGTAAGGTGAAACTTGCTTACATCCCTAACCCGCCATCCTGTCACTTTTTAAATTTGGCGTAAATGGAGAGACTACAAGGACTGTCTGCCATGGCAGTTGTCAATGGAGTAGAAGTGTGGTGACATCAGCACACTTGTAGTCCATTCATACTTCATATTCCTCCTGTCCCTTAAAGGGACATCAAACTCGGGAATTAAATCTTAAAAATGCATTCAAGTACCTTAACTATTAATGTATCTTTTTTAGGGGGGGGGGGGGGGAATATCACTCAGCTGTAGATCCTCAAATCATCTCTGAATTGGTGCTGACACTGTCCTTCCTTGTGGAGGGTGGCTACTTTTGTTCTGCATTGCCCTGTGTGTGTTGAAAAGTAGTCACCGCTCCAAGCCCACTCCCATGATGGACTACAATCTCCCATTTAGTTAACTAATTTGTATTGAAGTTATAGTGCATAACAGGAGTGAGCTTGAAGTGGTGGCTACAACACACACAAGGGAACAAAAGTAGCCACCCTCTAAAAGGAATGGCAGTGTCAGCACCAGAGTTTCACTACATTGAATGTTACCCTAGTCATTGTGAAAAGTGGTGGTCAGTTGCCCTGGTTTTCATGCTAGTGGAAAATAGCTTGAGAAACTACTAGCATGGGGCTGTCCAAGGGTTAGTTACCTGGTTGTGAACTGAAGATCCAAACAAGGTATAACAATAATAACAAAGAAAAGTGAGTGGGTTTCCACATCTTTTGCACATTTGCTGCAATTGATTTTGGTGGGTGTAACGCACTGTGAGGGAAGTCTTACGTTAATGGATCTCAGCTTAGGATGTGAGTGGTTAAATACGGTGAGTACGTTAATTACCGTGGCAGTAGTGGGTGACCAGGAGCAGTGGCTTATACACAGTAGGGGGTAGAGTGATGGGACTCAGGAGCCATACACAAAGATCTCATGTTAATAGGTATAATTGGCAGTTCACAGCATTTACTACAAGTATACTGGGAAGTTACTTCACTTCTCTTGCATATCGATGAGCGTAAATAAAAGTTGACCAGTAGGAATTATAAATACTTGCAGTTCAGGTGTGACACAGTGGAAGTCCGTATAGTATCAGTGAGACATCCCCAGGGGGTGTGGATAAGGGCTCCTGGCTGGACAGGCGCATCTGCAACAGGCTTCCATGTTCTGTATATTTGGATTAAGGAGACGATGGTAGTTTGCGTATAGGCTTAATGAGGATACCACTGGGGATGAGTTGTCCATGCAAAATAGGAGAGCAACAGATAGCTCGTTGGAGATAGTTTAACATGTGGGTAATCCTGGCAGAGAGAGAGTGTAGGGGCTGAGCCAGCAAGAGTCCCGAGACTGTGAGCACAGTGGAACGGCCAGCAAAGTAATGGGTGGTTGGGTATAGAGGGAATCCCCTCTCAACTGAAGCAGTTACAACTGCTGTTGGGGTTCGGTGGAGGAGCGCAGGGCACGGCGTTTACTTCATTGCACGAACGCCGTGCAATTGAATTCCGCGGCTTAAGCGGACTAGGAGGGCGGTGCTGCGTGATGTCACCGGCGGGGAGACGGAGCTCCGCGCAGAGCGACGGACGTCTGAGAGGTGAGTTCCTTACAGTGGGATCCTCAGTCACCTTGGCCATTCTGAATGTTTCACAACAATTCAACTTTTTCTAAAATGGAATTCAATTTTTGTAGCAGATTGACTGACTAGTGAAAATCTGCTTAACTACTGTTTTTTTTTTCTTTTTAAATTAGGTTGGATTTAGACATACAAATGATTATGTTACTTATGCCTGGGTGAAAGATGATGAGATTTCCTTTAGTAAAGACTCTAATCAGGTGAGTGATGGAGTATCTTCCTTGAATTATGTGTGGATTTTAATTTTCTATGTAACATATGTTGGTGTTGTTTCCTTATTTAGCTGACCAACCATTCTAAAGTCCCTCATGTTGCAGTTCAGAGTCTTGTTCTCCTCCACTACCATCACTCTAGCTGCCAGAGATAAAGGCCTGCTTTAGACGGACTTGAGACTCCATCCATCCTCTGAAAAGCAATCGGCAATGGATTGCTTTTCAGAGGGTGGTGGAGCAGCGGCTGGCCGGCATTCAAGAGGCAAGAATGACACTTCCTGAATGCAGAGATCCCCCCCCCCCCTCAGGATTTTTTATTGAGGTACCGTGCTGCAACTTCATACCCACACAGTTGCAGCGAGGTCCCATTCATTCCAATTATCTTGTTTGACATGCGGCACTGCCTGCCAAACATGACTTGCTGTATATTTTTTGCTGCAATGTGTACAGTACAATGCCGCCACAGTGCTGACATTGCAGCTGAAGGTTATTAAAACGGTACGTCAACCAAGTGCTTTTATTGTCTCCCTCACTGCCTATATGAACGAGGCCTTAGATTTCGGAAACCCACTGCTAGAGCAGAGATAGCTTAAAGAAGCCCACAAAAATGGTGTATTAGGATAGTGAGCAGAGCCAAGAAAATCATTCCTTTCATGCACCTTGGCCAACTGTACCTCCAGAACCATTGGTTATAGCACAGATACAGCCCAATATTATACAGCCATTTATTTCAAGTCTTTTTATGCTTGTTGGTCATCATTAGTTCAGTACTTGAAAACCATGGCTTCTATGAAGTTGGGCTTGGGGAGCAACAAGAAATGATAATCTGACAGGTTATGGTGAGGTGGGCCTAAAGGAAGCAAAAGCCCTCCACCAAACCAGTGCAAAGCACTTAAAACAGAAGGTATCTACATATTTCACTTCATCACAAATCCAAAAAACAGTGTTTGTTCCTCATTTTAGGATAGTGGGTGAATCCTTGCGCATTAGACTCTGCAAAACCCTTTTTGCCCAAGACCAATAAATAGATGAATCAAGGGACCTTTCAAGGCAACCTATGAAGCCCTCTTTGTTACCCTCTCAGATTACCTTTCACTGCGGGAATCCCAGTCACCAGAAAAAACCTCAGTTGTGCAAAGAAAAAAGATTTTTGGAGAACTTCAAGTTTAGTTTGAGATATAAAGAATGATGATGGAGAGAACTGCAACAGTACAATTACAAGTCATATGGCAATTGGATTTTACATTTCACTGCAACAAGATTGCATGTTTAAAAGAATATACAGTAGATGCAAATGAGTGTTATGAACATTTTCTAATAAAACCATGACCATATTTATTTCCTGAATCTATCCCTGTAATGTAAAATGTGATGGTTTTAGTTGGCCATCTAGAAGTTCTTTGTGAGCTTGGGTTTATCATTTAATGATAGCTAAACTCATTAAAAACAATTGAATATATTGCAGCTTACCAGTCCTTTGCTATCATGGCTGCATCATTTTTTCAAGCTAAAACCATTTTCAGCAAGTACACAAAATACCTGTTGATCTTGCAGGAATTGAAGTGCACAAACAATATTCTTTTTGTAAATTACTAATCTCCCCTCTCCAAGTAATTGAGAAAAATAAAGGCAGACGTGTGAAGCCCAGCCTGAGTAACAACCATAGCTCCGTCCATAGTTTCGGTGTAGGAGTGAGTGTAGCCACCCAGGAACAGCAAATGTGTTATTTACAAGATTACAAAGGTGCAAATATAAGACAAAACCTAAAAGAAGAAGAATGCCACCACCACATCTAAGGACTGGTAAGCTGTAATATATTCCATTTGTTTTTTTCGGGGTAGATACACTTTAAGCAACAGACTGTTAGAGAGAGAGCCAGTTGTTCATATTTTATTAAATCTGTTGTACTGTCTCTGTTTAAATCTATCATTTTGGAAAGTTCCCTAGTATCTGTGTACTTTCAAACAAAGTAGGTTGTTTTATATATGAGAGGTACACTTCTGTGTTATGTGTGTTTTGTGATGTTCATGGTATTATCCTTCAATTTCTGTGTTATTTATCTTCTAGGTTTACATTAGTGCTGACGAGATTCCTCTTGATGGGGGTGAATTTCTATTGTGTTACTTCTGTCACAATTTGCAGTGTTTGGCTGGTATTAGTGATCCCTTCCAGGTACGCAGCTTAAATGCTGAAATAGAAATACTTAATAATGTGTACACAGTGCAGGCGCAGTAAGCTATACATGACCCTTTTTGGTAGCGTGGTGGCAAGAACAAAGGAGAGGTGTAAAACACAAAGCAGCCAATCAGATGTCAGCTTGTAGCACTGGGAGTAGGAAAGCAGATTAACCACTTCCCGGCCGAACGTTGTAAAAAAAACGGCCGGCCAGGAGCTCTCTAGATCTGAGCGGGCGGCTTTAGACGTCCGCTCAGCCACGCCCCATCGCGCGCACCGCTGGGCGCGCGCGAGCAGGAAATGACAATATTTGAAAACAGGCAGCGATGCCCGTTAATATACAAGCTATAGAGCCGGCGGATTATTATCCCATTATATCCAATAACATAACCACTCCCTTTATGAATTTATTGTTTTGTAGTTTCTGTAGTTGATCTGTACACAAAAGTGCTTGCAGTGCACAGACGCAAATGATTTCTGGAATCTTCCTAACGTGACCATAAAGTACAGCCATATACCTGCAGCAGCTTGATTGAATGACATCTATTTTGAATGCCACAAGCTCTGTAGCGGGAAGCTTGCCCACTCCATCCCCTTTCCCTCCCTTGCACACATTGCTCTCGGCCAAGGAATGGCTCAGGGCCAGTAGGAATGTGCGGGGTGTGGAAGGGGGTGTGCAAGCTCTTGACACTACTTGGAAGAGATAGCTTTGTCTATTCAGCATGAACAGCATTCAGACATAGCAGATATTAATGAGAGAACCTTCAAAGTCATAAAATAATGATAGATATGCACCAAAATTCAATAAATATGCACGTAGTAAGTATGTTTGTTTTTTCCCAAGAATTTACCACTAACTCCTTTTTTTGTTAAATCCACTTTATCACAAACATAATAACAAAAACAGTTAAACACTAAAACATGACATGCATTGTGTCCATGTAAAATACAAATTGCAGCATAAATTGTTATCCACAAAGAATTACAATATAAAAGTACAGGAGTATTAGCACTGGAAAGGAACCAGAGTCACTTTACAATGAGAAATACATACAGTGATGAGGTATAAGTAATATTAAATTATACATAGCTAAGTAAGTGACTAAGCAGATAAAGAGGGAAGGGGGGATAATACTAGTACTGTCGTAGATGTGAATGTATCCATATTTCCCCACATGAGCAGATGAGTCCAGGAAGCAGGATTGCCCAAACTCCCAGTTTTTTCATAAGTAGCAGTAATTTAAATGTAATTGTACAGCACATTTCCATAGTAGATAGGAATGCACCGATACCGTTTCTTCGGTATCAAGTACGAGTACTGATTTTTTTCCCCGTATTCGTTGATATCGATACGGGAAGTGCCATTAAGAAAGCCAGGCAGGGCGTGGCCTGAGCATGGCTGAGTGAGGACGTGCTTTCCCGGAGAGTATGTGATCAGTTAATAAAAGAATTTTAAAAAAAAGAAAGCCAGGCAGTGTTTGATGACTCACCGCGCAGCTTCCTGATTAGCCGGGAAGCCGGGTGGCGAATCAATACCTGCCTTCCAGCTTCCTGATTAGCCGGCTCCATGCTCCCTCGCCACCAGGTGATGAGGAAGCATGGAGTCGGCTTCCTGGACAATCAGGGAGCAGGTAATGACTCACCGCCTGGCTTCCTGATTGGCCAGCTTCCCGACCAATCAGGAACCTGGGCAGCTAGCCATTACATGCTGCTGGGCTCCCTCATTGGCCAAAAGGCTGGCTCCATGCTCCCCCGTCCCTAATGACTCGCCGCCTGGCTTCCTGATATCGGTAGCGGGATAAGCATAAGGAGCATTTGGGCCAGTACCAAATACTTGGTATCGGGACTGATATCGATGCTAGTATCCGTGCATCCCTAATAGGTGTATAATAATGTACCTATTTGTACAAACAAAAATGAGAAGTGATCAATAAATGATGGAGGTCATTCAGACAGGAAACAAAAGTGGGTTATGTGGAGATGACAGTTTACAGGCAATTGAGAATATTCAGTTTAAAAACAGAGGAGAGATCAAGATGGACGTGGTGAGTTGCGGAGAGGAGGTGTAGATAGAGAAGAGAACCCATGAGAGAACAAAAATTGTAGAATTCTAAGAGTTGTCACAAATGCATGCTGATCTAATTAACACCTTTTTTGTATTTTCTATATTTCATCTAGATCCAGGCTGGTCGAACTTTTCCAGGAAAGGAGGGGTCGCCGCCAACCACTGATGATTCTTCCAAGTCTGACATGTTTGTGGGTACTGGGTTCTAGGGCTCCATTGACGTGTGGAGAGGTCCATGCCAGTAATGTTTGTATAGTGTGTCCACTTCTGCTTGGTAGCATCATGGTGCTGTGCAGAAATGGAGCAATTGCTATGCTTTGCTGTAATCTCAGCAAAATGGCTGTTTACATCCTCCGAGGAAACTGTCTCAGAATGCATTTCCCTAACACTGGATTAAGTAGAACATTTTTGGACGATAACAAAATTAGTTTTGACTAGTTTTAGTTTTTAGAGCAAGACTTTTATTTTGAGATTTTTATTACTATTATTATTTTAGGTGATGAATGTTTGACGAGTGGACTGCTAAGCGATAAACTTTCAGCCTAAAGCCATATCATGCACCAACAAGCCCCAGTTCCTTGAATCATTATGACAGCTGGACACAGCACTTAGAACCTCGTTTCCTTATATTTTCCAGTTTAGTTTACAAACTTTAGGCAGTCATCGTGTTCTTATAGTTTACAGAACATTATCTATGGCACCCATCTGTGAAATATTAACTTATGTATTTATAGTAAAGCTCTGCTCCTTTAGTATTATTTTAAATCGGCACATCTTGTAGGGTATCATATACTGTATTTATGTCCAGTTTATTTAAACCAAGCTAGTGCTGCAGACAATCATTGATTTGTAGGACCTAATACAGGCACCAAATGTCCCTCAACTCTCGCGGTGCTCTCAGCCAACTTTGAATGTTTTGGTTTCATCAGTACAAGGCCTCATAAACACAGGGCAGGGTGCAGTGGTACCTTGCAACCAAGACTGCCAAATCCACTTGTTTTACAACCAGCTGCAAATTACATTTGAGATATTTGAAAAAAATGATCATCACATTACCCTGACAACACAAAAATAACAGTGCAGCATGGTTGCACTAGTACCATTTTAAAGCTAATTTCCTGGATGATATCCAAATCATGCTACAATTTTATGCAATTTGCAGTAATTAAAAAGTTCTTAAAGATATTTTAAATATAGGTAGTATATGCATATGATTTCGGCCCCCTGCAGTGGTCTGGACAGCAGGATTCAGACTGGGGGAGGAAGAGGCAGCACTGTGAGCCAGGCAGGTTGTGCTGGATTGCTCAGTGTAGTCAATGTAAAGCTGCCCATACACACGACGATTATCGTACGATAATCTTGGGTGATCCGAAAATTTGTAAGGTGTATGGACAGCGTGTGACCGCATATACTGTAAGGTCGCACGACTTTCGTCTTCCGAGCACGCTAGAAAACGATTTTCGGCAGGTTTTCTAGCGTGCTTGGGAAGACGAAAGCCGCACGGGCCGAGGTGCGCAAGCGTGCACTTCCCGCTCAGCATTGCAATCATCTGTAACCCCTCCTCTCAGCGGGGAGGGCTTGCGATGATCGCAAGTACGATCTGCCTGTCCAAGATGAGCAGGTCGTAGGAAATGTTAATCACCTTACACGTATGGTGTATGGGCAGCTTAACACTAGGAGCTTGCGAGCAGAATGAGTGATGATATCATCAGTCTGCTAATGCTCTTTCATTATCCTTTCACTAGGTTATAAGCAGTATGGTGACTGAGCTTTATTTTTTTAACATCAGTGAAGAAAAGTGAGGTCACTGACCTAGCTATACTGCCCAACAAAGCCTGTTACACATAAAACTGACGACATACAGGCTATTCTATTTTAAACAGCTGTTTGTCAGGCATTCAGCTTTAAAATGGTAATGGACTCAGCTCACTAAGCTATACAGATTGTTTTTGCCAAAACAACGGTTCTTTTCAGCAGTGATAGCTATTGGGAGTTCAAAATACTAATCACATGGGTGGAAGTCATGAATGTGAGTGCAAATATATACAAGTTTTAAAGCTTAGTGAATCAAGCCCCATGTTTTATATTTACACTTTTCTGCGTTGTGTGATAATGGCTATGCTCAGGCATGTTGGCATCATGTTGTAAAATGCAATGTGACATATAGAGAAATTTTTTACTTCTATGTACTGCACCATTTGTTTTAGTTTATTGCTTCTGGCTACCTGCATGAGGCTACTTGGCACATATAAGGATTCCATGCTGCATGTCCCATTCTGAAATACACAAAACAGTTGATAAGTGATTATAAATACATGGGCCAACAGCTCCAGCTAAGTGTGTGCTGTGCAGATTTTGTACATGTCCCCCAATGGTGTCTCTCCTCTTCAAATACAACTCCAACCTGATTTTATACACTTTTGCTAGTTCCTGTTAAAGACACTATAAAGAAACGGTAAAATGAATCTCCGTGTGCAGGAATCAAGAATTAATTGGTATAGATAAATATGAGGGTCAATCAAAAAGTAATGCCTCCATGTCTGTAATTTGAGATCTATAAGAGTGACTGTGAATGTTCATGTACCAGGTTATAGAGGTGTGCTTACCCCACTAATGTATGCTATAGAGGTGTCCTTACCCCACTAATGTATGCTATAGAGGTGTCCTTACCCCACTAATGTATGCTTTTCTTTTTCAATTGGGAGATTAGAACCATGGATCTGCAGCTAAAACAATAAGCTGTAATTGAATTTCTGGTGAAAGAGGGTTGTGCACCTAAGGAAATCCATAATTGGCTAAAGTTTATGGGGACGCTGTAGTGGAACTTCAGTTTCTCCTGCTTTAACCACTTGAGGACCAGGTGTTTACACACCCTTCCTGTCCCGGACATTTTTCAGTGTTCAGCGCTGCGGTACTTTGACTGACATTTATTCCGTCATGCAGCGCTGTACTGAAATGAATTTTATACCATTTTTTGGGGACAGATAGAGCTTTTTTTTTGGTGGTATTTAATCACCACTGGGGTTTTATTTCTTACTATATTCAGGAAAAAATGTTTACATTGTGTTAGGAAACAATTATTATTACCCAATTTTTTGGGTAAAATATAAAAGACGGGGTCACGCCGGGTAAATAGACACCAAACATGTCAAGCTTTAAAATTGCGCGCACCCGCGAAATTGCAAAAAAAAATTCAAAATTCTGACATCAGACAGGGGACCGGGGATCTCCCTCTGATCCCCTGTCACAGAGCCACCATGCTGGTCCCGGGCTCACACTGGGCACAGCGGAGCCCGGGACCAGCGGGAGAGGGGGTGCACGGACCGACACCTTATGCAATCGATCCGCCGGCTCTATAGCCGGCAGATCACTTGTATGTAAACAAGCAGGTTCCCGGAGTGAGAGTGGCTGTGGGACGTTTAAATACGTCGCTCAGATCTAGGAAGCTCCCGGCCGGCCGTATTTTTACAACGGCCGTCTGGGAGGTGGTTAAACTTCTTCACCCAACGACGCACATTGCTAATGTCCACTCCAGTGTCCCCATTAAACATTCTTTAGCCAATTATGGATTTCCTTAGGTGCATAACCCTCTTTCACCAGAAATTCAATTACAGCTTATTGTTTTAGCTGCAGATCATGGTTCTAATCACTCAATCTGATAAAGAAAAGCATACATTAGTGGGATAAGGACATCTCTATAACATAGTACATGAACATTCACAGTCAGTCTGATAGATCTCAAATTACAGATATGGAGGCATTACTTTTTGACAACTGAAGTCGTGTTTAAGTATGTCACAACAGTACTTTACAGATATATCAGAGTCTCACAACTGCCTGGAAGCTCTTGTACTTGAACTTACTATTTGTCAAAACAGTTATTTCTGTATTAGTGCCTTATTATGTTAGGTGCAGAATTATGTGGAATGACTAAGTAATCAGTCTTTAGAAACCTTTTTTTTTGTATTAATGTATTAGGATGTATATAAAACACACACACACACACACACACACGATGTGATGCCTGATTTTTATAGTATGATCATCATTTATTATGTCTAATTTATGTTGGAAAGGACCAAAAGTTTGAGTGCCTTGCTTAAGCTGCAGTATCATTTTGGGGTTACTTAGACTTTGAGAGTAACTTGTTTTAAATTCAGTGTCCGCCACATGATTTTAAATGTAAGCCTTAAAATATGTGTCTATTATGAGACGAGCTGAAGCAGCTGGGTTGTCAACAAGGTTTTCTAGAGAAAGCAAAATGTACACCCAAATCCATGGAACCAGTTTTCTATTGTAGGACATGCTGCTAATACATAACTGGTTCACTGATATCTAGACTAATAGCTGTCCATTGGTTCATAGATCAAATGTACCGGTCCTCTAAATTCCATGTCTGTTTGCCCCAGTCAGGTACATATTACACCAACAAGGTTGTCTTCAGTAAGGAATGGAAGGATGTCATTGTAATTGCTTCATTTAGTGTGTAGCACAATATAAAACTGAACTGTTTCACTGTTGCATAGCAATGGGCTTTAGTAGGTTCAGCTGTAAATCTATATCAATGTATCAGGATAGTGTTACTTTTAAAGTTTAAAGGACACCTACACCAAGAAGAATATGGGGG
>NW_017306316.1:540878-561896 GCF_000935625.1 Nanorana parkeri
TGTGGTGGGGGGGGGGGGGAGGGTATATCCAAATGCTGTTTCTACTAATATCACCTTGTGCAGATCCTGGAGAGGAGGATGCATAATGTACAAGGTGGAAGGGGACTAGGTGTAGGTGAGGGGTTATGAGGGTTAGGGGTTTAAGTAAAAAAGGTAATGGGGTGGCTATGCTAGCTTTATTGAAGGTTAATAGGTTGGGGATGTTAAGTCTGTGTTAGTGGGGATGGGATTGGAGATCAGAGGCCCTTTCTTTTTAGGGCCCAACGGTTTCAAGCTATACTGCAACCATTAGGTGTCAGATTGTATACTTTCCTAGCTCAGCAGTGCTAAACCTATTTTTAAGGAAAAATAGAAATCCCTCATCTGAGTGGGAGCCCTCCTTGTAGAAACATGGAAGGATCCCTGCATGCCAGAGCCCCTCCTAAACAGTATTGATTCTCTAGGAAATTCTTCATTAGAAATATATGAAGAAGGCACTAGGGGGGACATATTGGCTATACTGGAGTATAGTGGCCTGGCCCAGGGTTATGTACAGATATAAATAAATACACAGGAAAAAAAACTGGCCTCATACCCAAAACCCACGAGTTTTGTGTAGAGTTTCAGTTGGGACCACGCCTCTAGAATCCCCATGTGTTGGCATACAAATGTTTTGGGACACAAAAAGGTGATCTCAAATGCGTTGTATTTCCTATATAATTTATGGGGACCAGAAAAATTATTTAATTCTGGCTTATAGATTGTGAACCTCTGTTCTATACAGTGGCATATTTTAGGCTATGCACAGCAATTTGATGATTGTGGTGAATAAACTTTATTAAAGATGAAGGAATAAACAGCATTGAACTGATTTATAGGCGGTTAAGATTTCTGTTTACATTGGCTGATTTATACAAGAAGTATATTGCAATCAAAGATATTGTCATTCTTAGACACATTGGACACATGTCGACTAGCTTTTATGCTACGCACAAGTAGAAAATATTGTTATGTTTTTAAGTGCATACTCCTTGTACTCTCTTGATGGTTTTGCTGTTTTGAGGTTTTTTTTCCTGATAAGGGATAATGAAGTCTGATTCTGTTAGACGTGAGACACTATATTTTAGTTCTAAAAATATGGTCTGCTACAGGGAGCACACTGACATTTAATAGATAAACAATATACACAATATTATCCACTGAGTGAATTTTTACATAAAATAACATACCTTTATTATTTTAGAGAGGGGTCTTTTTCCCCCCAGAAATTGCTTGTATAGAAAGATTTCAGAAATTGAGAAGGAAATAAATAAATGGTGGATGTTAGAATGTCAAAAAAGAAAATGTTATTGTTATACATTTTGTTGATTTGTGTGTGTTTCCATTGAAGACTTCTGACTGACAGCAGTGGTGCAGTACTACTAGGAGAAGGGGTAGAGGGAGGGGGGTCATTTGAGTTATAGTCAGCCAAGCTGTGAATAGAGGGTACCAGCTAGCTATGTACCCACCTGCTCTTGCAGCCATAGGCCATGCAACAGCATAAGGGTGGATGTGGGGGTACTCTGGTCTCTTATAAATGGGAGAGAAGATATTACTCCAAGGACACCAGTTAAACACCAACAACAAGGCATATCTAGGAAGTGTGATGGCTTGGAACATAACAGGTGTTTGTGGTTGAAAATATAAAGTCCTGGGTAGGTGAGCTGTGTTCCTTGTACCCAGGACATTAGCACGTGCCTTGTATGCAGTGTCTTCATCTTTTACAGCTTGTGTTTCTTCCACTTTCAGCTGCTCAAATGATCACTGCCCCAGCTTTCCTATTGTAGGGTGCTTACATGCCCATGCAGAGTCCTGTGGAGTCACGCGTGGGTGTGCATTTCCAGCCAGGACTGGAGCAGAGTTTCAAGCCAATCCCCTTCTCCTCCTTCCTCTTTACTAACCGATTGAAAGCTGCTGGAGACTGCACTGTTCTTTGTTACCTGTTCCTTCTAAAATACACAATGTGCGCACTCTCCACCTGAAGGTTCGGAGAAGCGGCGCTATGAGACCTGGAGCCAGCATCTTTTCAATTTATCAACTGTAAGTGCTTGGGCAAAAATATGACAAGATAGTTTATTAGAGTTTTGATTTTGGTTGAGCTGCATGTGTTTATGTAAAAAAGGCTACAAGTTTATTACTACTTTAAATCATGTGAATGATGGAGCTTGATATATTTTAGAAGCACTTATTCAAAATTGGAGAAAGTTTACTGATCTCCAAAAATCACCTTGGAATGAATTCCAGAATATAGAATCCTGTACTGTTTTAGGCAAGGATTATGATTTTAGTTAGGTGTGAATTATTCCATTATCATTCAGCTGATCAAGGGACCAAATGTTTCCATAAGGACCAGTCACTGTACAATTTCTATACTGAATTTTTGAAATAATATAAAATTGTCCTAGTAAAAAGGTAAAAGACAGTTTTTTCTGCCTGACTATAATAAATAGAACCATCTTGATGCGCTTGGATCCTTGAAGATTGCTTATGCCTCAAAGCTGAATTTCACAATGGAGGGGGAGGCCGGTATGCTCAGCATACTGGCACATTACAGTATAGTGAAAAACGGTATTGAGAGCGCTACTACTGTACTGGCACATTATGACACATTTACCTTTGGGGTTTTCTCTCCTTCAGAGACGAGATGTTCGAGCTCCGACTTCCTCTCCGTCCCCGCTGGTGCCATGTTATATTCTTTTTCTTCTGGGTCTATCTTCTTCCCATTAGGCAGGCACTAATTATGCATGCTTTAGTTACTGGGCGGGGACTGTGCATGTGACGCAGTCAGTGTACAGATTTTAATAAATTGCTAGAAGGTAAGTAAAAGTTTTTTGGGCCAAAGAGATCATTTCTCTTCTACCAAAACCTGACCCTACCTGCTGGCAAATTTTAGTTTTTTAGATTTACTTAATCATAAATTGTATTTAATGTCTGTGAAAATGAAAATAAAAGCAGTATACACAGTAAATTACAGGGTACATTGTCTAAGCTTTTCTATTAGAAAACATTTGCCTAAAACATTTGGGTTTTTACCTGATCACGCCTATTTCTAGAATCCTCCAGGATGGTTCACAAGAGAGATGGCTTAGCCTACATGCAGGACATACAGGAGACAAAGCGCTTAAGTGTCCAGTGACCAATAATTACAAGATAGCTACAATAACAAAAAGCCCAAAAAGATATATATATATCTTACAACCTAATGGGAACGTAACCATCCTGGGGGATTAGTGATAAAGGAGTTATGATGTAATACCATGGATTTCCCCCATTATCCTCCAGGACTGTTCGCTAAAGAGACTAGAAATATGTTACCTAGGGAGGGAGTAGTGCTTGAAACACATTCCTCCCAAAAGCCTGGTCTTGATTGGAGAGGAGTTGTATATGGTAGTATTTCACAAGCATGTTGAAGTTAGCCCATGTGGCTGATTTACTTATGTGCTCAACTGAGGCACCTGCCTTCTCAGCCTTTTCATACCACTCTAATGGAGTGACCCAACCGGCCAGGTTTTTCTTTACTCCCACAAAGGTTAAGTCAGTGGCCTCATGTCAATGGCCTTATAAGTTATAATGGATTTAGAAGCTCTGTGACCTTTGTTGGAACCGCTGAAGAGATGAAACAGCACCGGGTCTTCTGAATTCCTTGGTGTTTTCGATGTATCAAAATATATACCCACATACATCTGGTTTCTTCCTTAACCTTTTTTTAGCATTTTGGCAGAAGGAGGAAAGGACCTCTTCTTGGTTTTAGTGGAACCCAGTTACCCCATAGGGAGAGATATCAGATTTGCCTGGAGAATTGTTTCATCCTGTAGCAGGGCAATTCCCATAGCATAAAAAGCCCTTAAAGATGCAGAGGGAGCATAGTAATTCAACACTAGAACTGTACTGTTCAGAAATAGTGCTCCAAGGCAGACACAATGTCAAAACTTTAAAGGGGTTATCTAGCACTGAAAATACAAAAAATATTCTAGGAGTATAGATAGATAGATAAACACACACACACACTTTTATCCATGTGGGTAAATACTGCTGATCCTATTATGTGGCCCAGGAAACACGTGTAACCCGGCAATCAATTCCACAGAAATGAAGATTATTAAAACTCCACTTTTAAAAACATTTCTAAAATATCTTAACTTGTTTAAGAGCAAACATTGCTGCCTCTTTAGGAGTAGAGGAACAATCCGTAAATGCACAATTATATTCATGCAGATCCTAGCAGCAAACAATCAAACCTGATTTATTAACCCTAATATTAGACAGTACCATGTATAATGCTAAAACAAATTGACAGGTAAAAACAACCAGGTTCAAGGGTTTCACAGATCCTTCCTGCATTAAATTATACAATCTTTCACCTTATTATTAATCCCTATAGTAATAGCACCCTGCATATAGCTAAAACTACGGTAGGTTACAGGCAAGAATAACCTAGATTATATCTTGAGTGTAAATCCATTCAATCCAGGGCAATCTTTACAGTGGAGCAAAAAGGGCAGCTGCCCCGGTACCAGTCATTGTTGTGGCACCCAAAGCAGCTGCCCCTTGAGCCCGCTAAAGATACACACACAGCACCGTTTTGTTTACTATTTGAACAGCATCGCATTGTGTTGCTCCACCCGTGTCGTATGCTGAGGATCGTGACCATGTGAAGTCTCACACGGGGTTATGTCTCTAGTTATTAAAGTAACTAATTAGCTGGTTATTAAGCAGAGCTATGACTGAGTGTGCCACAAGTCCCAGCCTGACCTGGAAGAGAGCGTAGAACCACTGGCTAGCCAATCAATGTGGGGAAGGGAGATGCAAAAGAAAGCTATCCCTTCGGCCTTGTTCAGACAGGTTGCAGTCTCCACCACCCTGTGAAAAGCAATCTGCAGTGGATCGCTTTTCAGAGGGCCGAGGAGCAGCAGCTTCCCAGTGTTCAGAAGATGATACTGCCGCCTCCTGAATGCAGGGGTTTTTTTTTTTAAATATCCCAAGAGGATTTACTACGGAAGTAGCCTCTAATTTCAAAAGTTATGTTTGACAAGCAGCACCACCTGTCAGACGTGACATGCTGTAGATTTATTGTCATGAAGCAAAGCATGTATGTATACAGTACTGTGCAGTCACCATGCTGACATTAGTGTTAGGCCTCGATCACGGTAGGACCGCGCATGGTTAATCTGTGGTTTTATCGCCCATGTCCTACACATCCCAGGGAAGACAAGGACTCAAAAAAACACTGCAGCACACACATAAAATCATTAATAACAAATGACAAACAATTGCTGTTGATCGCTCGGCTTACAGTCTTTCTCCCTGCAGAGAGTGTTGACTGTTAGTCACTGCTTCCTACAGAGATTCCCCTTTCTCTGTTCCCCAGCACTCATTGTAGGGACAGATGGGAGGTAGTGGGCACAGCTGGAGGCAGGAAATGATGTCACTGGCTCCCAGGAGCCCTTTAAACTCCTCATCTCGTATGTTTCCTGAAGGTAGGCAAAACCATCTCTCTAGTGAAACATCCTGGAGGATGATGGGGAATGTTATTTTTAGCATACACTGCTATTTCTTTGTTGTTGGCTTACAAAGCTTTGTTAGTGATCCCCTGACACTAAGATCGGCAGTAGCAGTAAGGACCGTTAGGGTAGGAACACTAGCAGTTCACATTTACATGACGACCTCAAAGTGTAACCTTTATCCACAAGCTGCATCCTCCACCCAGGATTAAATTGATGGTTTGGGGTGAAAGTCTTTAATTATAATTCCTGAATAGTATAGTGTCACTGTCACTGTTGTTTCAAGAATTATAGAGTTGTTTTTGTTTATAGATTTTCACTTTATTTATTAGTTATATGGTACTTGTATTTCAGTAGATATTCTTCTTGTCTGTATATGATTTGCATATTGAATTTTGCCAAAAAAACATTATGTCCATTTAAAATAAATGCTCATTCACAATGGCCACCTGGGCTAGAAGACTGACGCTGGATTCTTGCAGATCACTCTGCTTGGCCATTGTATTTCAAATATTCTGTTTCTATGTTTTTATTGGTATGAGAATGTTTGTTTTTTGTTGCACATTTCCAGCTGCTACTTTACAGATGTATATTTTAAATGCCTTCTTATTAAAAATGCCTTCTTATGTCTCCTAGTGATATTGTTGTTTGAAATTGAAAGGAATACTTACAATAAAATGCTTCTTGTGACTGCTCCATTGTTTGTGCATGTGTGTTTATGATTTCAGCTATGTTTATAAAAGTAATATCTTTAACTAATGTACAGTATTTAAAGACTCCACCTTCAGCTCAAGAAAACCCAAAGCAACCCTGGTCAGGTTAGCTACCCATGTCTTATGGTTTCCCCCAAGATTAGCTGGAGCTGGCAGCATACATATTTTCCTCCTCCTTCCCCTCAGCTTTGGTCAAGCCACAAAGGCTTTTCTAGGCCAACCATTTTTATGGCCAGAAAAGATATCGGGTCATTCCTCTTGCCATCCCATCTGACAGTAGCTGTGTATAGAGCCGTTGTTCCCTCTCATGTCACAGATCTCCAGCAATGCCTTGATAGCAGCTTAGACATCTCTGTAAAATTCACATTTACTTTCTCTTTGGCTTTTGTCTTCCTCCTTTCCCCTTTTTTATTTTTGATATTAGCTAATTAAGAAAAAATAGTTCCAGGCAAATGGGATATAATATCATTGTATCTAGACAGACTTTGGAAGGACCGACTATCTTTAAAAGTCTGATTTCTAGTCTTGTGTGAGGGGGACAGGCTCAACTTGTAGTGGGAGTGTTAAATCATGTTTGAGATGAGGACACCCAGGAGCAGTCCAAGCAGGGTTGTCCTGCACTTGTATTCAGCAAGGCAGCAAGCAAACAGTTTCAGTGCAGGAGGGCTTCGTGTAGTAAGTTTATAGCATAAAACAAACCTATTATTTGCTTTCTGAGCAACTAACTAAAACAGGGGTAAGTTCCGGACTAACAGAGTACATGTACAGGACTTTTCTCAGTATCAGTCATCAAACCTGGAGCCAATCACCATGTGTAGGTGCAAAACCTAGGTGGCACATATACACTGTCCAATCTCGTCAGCCAGTCCAGTCACACTAGCCAGAGAGAGGGCTTGCTAGATAGTTGTGATATGATAAAGGAGCAAAACAGAGTTTCCAACAGCTTCTCTACGCAGGTACTGTTAGATGGGAAAAGAGGAGAAATGTCATGGTTTAGCTTAAAGTGACATTAAACCCTCAGATTTTTTTAACAAACCAATACTGTAATGTGTGCCTTACTGTAATCCATGGTAGTTTCCCTTCCCTTTGCTGCTCTTCCTTTTAAATCCTTATCTCTTATCATGCTGGGGGAGAACTTCCCTTTGCAGCTGAGTGCCTCTTCCTGTAGTGCTGGCTCAGGTTGTGAACCTGCACACAGACACCATGTATCCATTCCAGAGACAAGGCAGTCTGCTGCAAAACAGAAGTTCTGCCCAGCATGAGAAGACATGAGGATTTAAAAGGAAGAGCAGCAAAGAGAAGGGAAACTACCATGGATTACAGTAAGACACACATTACAGTATTGGTTTATGTTAAAAAATCTGAGGATTTAATGTCACTTTAAGTCTGAAAGCTTGGCCATCCTTTTATATCTCTAGACACCAATTTCTTAAATCTCTTGACATTTTGGTAAGATCTCTGTGCTTGAGTTCCTTGCTCTGCATGCCTTCGTGAGCATTTTATTTATTTTATGTTAAAGGTAATCCAAAAAGAATGGGGACAACCTATAGTGGACGGTAGACATGTGCACTGCCAAAAAATTTGTTTCGTTTCGTTTTAAATTCGGATTTGTGTTATTTCGTTTTTCAGATTTCGGAGGACGGGAACACCCAAAAACTTGGAACTATCGCAGAAAGATCTCCAGGTTCCAGCTAGAACTATATTATTATTTGAGCAACTTTTAATGGCTTTTGATAGGAATGGCAGCATGTCAAGGCAACAACAGTGGACCATGCCTCTGCATGTTACCTCCATCAGGAGATGTGTGTTATCTCAGTCAATAAACAGCATTGACTTTAATATCATGGAGTGCGGGTGACTACTTTCATCTATCTCCATCAGTGTCACAATCGGGAGACATTTACCGCTCCATAACAAGAATAGCCTGAATAAGGACCTTCATGACAAGATCAGCAATCGTCTTCAATTAAAGATTTTAAAAAAGTAAAAAAACAAAACATGTAATTCCATTAATGTGTTCAAACATATTTGAGATTTTAATGACTGGGATTTGATCTACTTTAAGCAACATAAACAAACATTTTAATGGGTTATTTTTAAATGTCTGAACTGCTCTGCCATTAGAAACTATAAAAATCGTTTTTTACTTAAACCCCAATCCTTTAAAACACAGAGCGGCTGTGGCAGTGCCAGCTTTTACAGTCCATCATTTAGTGATGTCTGGGGTTCCTTGTGATTGTCCTGAGAAACAGAATACTGGTGGGACATAGCACTCCTCTGAGTCATCCCAGCCCCTCCAACAACTGTCTCCTTTTTCTGAGTCATAGATTTCTGGCTTCAGCGCCAGACTATTTTTACTGCTTGGAAATATGCCTTTGATGCAGTTTAACTCTTCACTAACCAGAGCTCTCATATAGTTGTTTGGCTATATGGCTGGGTCTGAGGCCTTTCAGATAACTGAGATAGATGTAGCGGTCAACTGTCATCTTATTATCTACAGGTGAAACTCGAATAATTAGAATATCGTGCAAAAGTAATTGCAGTAAGTGCTGCAAAAGGGGCCCAAACCAAGTACTGAGTACATATGCATGCTTGTACTTTTCAGAGGTCCGATATTGTTCTATGTACAATCCTCGTTTTATTGATTGCATGTAATAATCTACTTTTTTGAGGTTGTGGATTTGGGGTTCTTGGGGTTTTCATGAGCTGTAAGCCATAATCATCACAATGATGACAAATCACGTCTTGAATTATCTTGCTTTGCATGTAATGAGCCTATCTCATATATTAGTTTCACCTTTTAAGTTGCATTAGTGAAATAAATGAACTTTGCACGATATTCTAATTATTCGAGTTTCACCTGTATGTGTACCTCTAGCTGTCTAGTATGGGCACAGTAGCAAAGGCACATTAAATCACATTATAAGCGACGCAAATGAATATCTTCTATGCCTGCCATTGTTTGTCACCATGGTTAAAGGAGAATGTATTTTGCATAGTGCAGATTAGTAATACAATTCATACAGTACAGAAGACATTTGTGGCCCAGAAACCCATATTGTCAGAAGTCAGGTTCTTGCCTCAGTTTTCCAGCCCTGAATAATTGCTCAAAACATTTTAAATAAATCAAGCATTCAAAATATTTTACCTATAATAATCAGCTTTTATTACCTCTTTATTATCATTATTAATTATGTAATTTGCTCAAACCATTCAACATATCAAACTTAACCATTTATACCTAGAATGTGATATTAGTAACCCTCTCTCTGTCAGTTTACTTGAACTGACCTCATTCTTTGGAATATCGGGAAGTTATATGGTAATAATAGAGGAAGGCACATGGGCAAGAAGGAATTGCCAGGGTTATAGAGATGGTGGTCATGTTCAATGTGTAAAGCTCAGCTTTGACCACAAGAGGTCAGTGTTGCTTCTACATTGTCCTACTTACTTTAGGTGTGTCCTCAGACTTCATATTAGAGAGTGACACAATATTTTCCTATGGAAAACTTCAGTGAATTGCAAGTAAGAGACATTATTGCATCTACTATAGTCAACACAGCGATATTAGCGAATACCACTGATATAGCTCCCAACTGTCCCTGAATTGGAGGGACTGCCCCTCTTTTGGAACCAAATCCCTCTGTCCCTCTTTCTTCATCAGTTGTCCTTTTTGGTCTGATATATAGATCTCTTTAAAAAGTGTATTTAATGTATTAAAATTGTTTTACTGCACTAAACCTTTTATCTAACCCTTACATATCATAAATAGCTCAAATAAGGGAAATGTAGTGATTAAAAAAAGCAATTTTTTGTTAAAACCGATCACTTTTTGCGCAATAATCCTCATGATCGAAGGCGTGGCAAGGTAACGTCCTTTGGCTACTTACTTCATGCTATAATGAGTTCCTCTTTCCCTTCTCAGAAAGGTGGGAGATATGCACAGAGAATAGTTACATAAGCAAACTGTGATCTCAAGCATGTTGAGATCACAGTTTCATGGACCAAACCATTTAGGCCATATACAAGAATCATAGCTATTAGGAGACTAGTCAAAAGTCTCTGGCAGGAAGTGGGTGACCCATGGGTCCCAAGTCATCTTGAATGTGGGCGTGGTATCTGAGTTTTACTGCTTGTTCTTCATTTGAGAATGTCCAATGAGGTCTGGTTTTAACAGCCAGGCTTTCGCTATACAGGTATTCCTCACTTAACGACCGAGTTCCGTTCCTACAACCAGGTCGTTAAACGAATTGGTCGTTAAGCGAGGAACTGTATACAGTACTATACTGCATTAGTACAGTACTGTATAGTGTTGCAGATGTACAGTACTGAACAGTGTACTGTAAATCGGGCAATAAAATACTTACCGGGACCCGCAGTGGAGAAGGGAGTACAGCACTTCCGCCGGCGAGACTTCGCACTGCCGCTGCCACGTTCCCGCACGTAACGTCGGAGAGCTGGTCGTAAGTGCGAGTGGTCGCAAAACAGGTAAGTCGTAAAGTGAGGAATGTCTGTAGTTTGTTTTGTGGCCATTTTAATAGGTTTCATGAGTTTACACTGGAATGAGGACAGGGGGTACCTATAGTTCTTGTATTCTCGGGCAGGTCTACCATTTGTGTATATGGGTTCCCAAGTCAGAACAGCTATGGAAACAATTTGTTGTGCAGCCTGGGATAAAGTGTGCAAGACAGGTGGTCCCAACTACCAGTGATTTGTAGACCTGCGTCCATAAATCTTGTATTATCTGGCAGGTCTACCCTTTGTGGATATGGGTTCCTGGGTCAGAACAGCTATGGAAACAATTCGTTGTGCGGCCTGGGGTAAAGCGTACAAGATGGGTGGTCACCAAGTAGCAGTGATATAGTACTTTATGATTTGTTGTGAGAGCTTGAACATTCTAAGAACAGAATTTAGTGCCTAGTCATTTATTTACATTTATGTATAACCAGTAGCAACTGAATGTATCATTCCCAGAAGCAAGGGTATTATATATAGAGCAAGAATCTAAGACTATTCTTGTAGTTGGTAAGTGTTCAACACAATTGTACGATTGTTAAGTGTTAACTGTTCTACTGTTAAATCTATAGTTAGAGCCAAAACGTATTTTTTTTTTAGTTTTGGATAGGGTGTGGACGAGTTACTAAGAACTTTTCTCCTATTGTATTGCTGTCTCTGACTTCAATGGGGATATTTCCCCACTCTCTCTGTCACTGTGACATGGGGAGATTGGGGTTACTGGGACAGGAAGACACAGGCATTACATACCAGAGGGTCTAACTACTCTATAAAAATGTGTTTGCTGTTTGTGTCCTCATTGGAGGATTTCCCATCTTTCCTGCCATTGTGACTCCCTGTCACAGGGTTCAGACGTTACATAATTAGTCTGGTTGAACAAAGGTTTGAAAATGCCTACTACACACCACACAGTGTTGTAACCAATAAGGTAAGATAAGTGTAGAGCCACCATTGATGGCGCAGTGCAGAACCTCAGAGATGTGAAAGTAGGTCACCAGCCCTCCAAAATGCAAAGAAAAAAAAATGTTTATTGCAAATAAGGTCACATTGGTCAAAATTGCCAACGTTTAGGGTCTGCGCAGAGTCCCTTCCTCAAAGCGACACAACAATGGCACAGTGTCACTGTGTTGGCTTAAAGAAGGGACCCTGCACGGCCCTGAAACGTTGGCAATTTTGAACTGTGACGTTATTTGCATTTTGGTGCTGGTGGACAATCTTCCCATCTCTTTAGATGAACAAAGGCACATTGATTGAGTGCAAAGAACAATGATGGAAAATCTCCCCATTAGGTCCACAGATGGCAAAAAAAAGCTGACAAAGGTTCTAACCCCTCAACACGGTCACAGTCATCAATATGAAGACATAGCTCTTTGCCGCCCTTCTCTTACATCAATGTATGAACAAAAACTGATAAAAGTAAATACACAAGACTAGAACTAATGCATCAGAATTTGCAGTCCTTAAAGTACAAGAAAATTAGGGATGCACCAATGCTGTTTTTTTGCTAACCAGTACTAATGCCAATATTTTTTTCCCTGCGGTACTCGCCGATACCGAGTACCGATACCAGTGTCATATGCCTTGATTGCCTGGCAAACCGATGTTCTGTCGAAAGTACACCGGCTTCACTTGCCAAGGCTGCCTTGCTTTCTGACCAATCAGGAAGCTGGGCGGCGGGTCATGAGGTGCCAACCGGCTTCCTGATTGGTCAGGAAGCCAGGCTGCCTAGCCAATCAGTTAAAACCCAATAAATCGTAAGCTTTAAGATGTTATTTCAAAAGTTATTTTCAATATTTTTAATTCTGCGGCTTTCACAGTGGGTCCTTGTTCAGGCACTTCCTGTTTTAGGTGACCACCCTCTGTCCCTGTCTCTCAATTGCTCTTCTGCATTGACACACAGGCTTCCAATGGAAAAAACAAATAGCAAGTTCAACACACATTATGGAGGCATGGTCCATTGTTGTCACCATCAGGAAACATGCCCAGAGAAATGTCATTGAGCCAGCGCTGGAGTAGGAAGTGGCTACATATAGGCTGCACAATATTTTGCTAAATAAAAAAAAGCCATGCCAGTTGTTTATGATACACTGTGCTTAATGTAGTTCTAAAACCACAGGATATGCTATCCTGTTATGACATAAGTATTGTATTAGAAATATATGCTATACAGACACTCCCCCCCCCTCCCCCCCGATACTGGAACTTTTGGGCAGAGGGAGATCTCCGCAATGCTGAGAGTGAATATGGAGCCAGCTTCTCGGCCAATCAGGAAGCCAACCCACGGTTAATGACTGCATGGGGTCTCAGCTCACCTCTGAGGGCCCCGCTCAGCTCCGAGCAGAACACACAGCTCTGACACACGCCCATCTTCTGCTCTGACACCTCATTGTGAACAGCACGCTCTCTTTGCAGCCAAATTACCTTTCAGATAAACAAAGCTCCTGTCCAATCACCAACTACTTAGTCGGCCTGTCCTCTCCCACCCCGTCAACTGATTGGCTGTGATGATGGCACGTGGTCCTCAAATTCCTTTGGAAGCTGCTGAGGAGCTGCCCCTTGCATGGACGCTAATACGGGACTTGGTTAACTCTTCTGCTGCCAGCGGGAGTAAAATGACAGCAGTCATGGTGCCGCCTGCTCCGCCAAGTTAAGGGCTGATACAAACCTCTAGGCCAATCTGATGCGGCGGAGAGGCTCCTATTGTGTGATTGGTCAGAGGCAGGCTGTCATCGCGGGAGATGTGCGAGGTAATTGGCGGCGCTGTGATGAAGGAAAGATGTCCACCGATGGCAAGAAGCGGGCTCCGCATGCTCCCAGTGTGCTTTGCATCTCTTTCCCTGCTGCAATCTGGATTTCTCAAGACTGCATATCCCATCATGCATTGCTTCCAGCAAGCAATGATAATGTTACACTGTTCAGATGTTGAGTTGTAGTTCAGATGGCAGGCTCTGTAAGAATTGTAAAGAAGATGTCACCGGCACACCAATTAAATGTATTTTTTTTAAAAACATCTTGACATATGAAAATTCTGTCACAAGGATGGTGAGCGATGTTTCAGGGCCGTACAGGGTCCCTTCTTCAGGGTCAATATGACACAAGGAAGTGCATATTCACAGGGCTGAGTGAAGTACATCCTATGGGCATCTTCAATAAGTATGTTTACAAACTTCTAGATGGATATGGGTTAGAATTTATGGAAATTTCGTTTAGAAATACATTTTTATTTTTAGACCATAGATACCCTTTAAGAATACTAAATATCATTCAGTTCGGGTTTAGAATTCGGGCTTTAAAAATATTTTAAATGCTGTAGTCATTAACCACTGGAAAATATCTTAAAACATTACACAATGCTTTATGCATCTTTAGCACAGATTCCTCTCTTTGCTTGAGTTCTGCGAGTAGAAAGAAAGCCAGTTTGCTTGTGTGAACGATGTATGTTATGTTCTGGCTCAGTGACTCCATCCTTCTGTACATGTACCACAGTGATTTCCTCTTCTATTTCTGGAAATGAATATGTTCCCACCCTGTTTGGAATCTACTGTTTTTCCAGCGGTGACACAGCCTACTCTCTATTCACTAGTAAGTAATCCGGGATATAAGTGCTTGAGTTTCCCTAGGTTCAAAAACCATGTACAGGCATATTCCAAGTCCCAAAGTGGGGCTCTTGTCACTAAACAGTTAATGGATGCCTCTAAGCAGATAACTGGTCACCTAGAAAACATGCAGCATTAGTTTGGGTTCACCACAAGCATTTATTTACCGTGTTCATCCCAGGCAATCCACAACTTTGCAGTATGCTATCACTGGTAGAGGCAGAGAGCAGATGACTCGCAAGACGTAGATATTTGACTCTTAAAGGAAAACTAAATATGTAGGCTGCTATTGCTGAACTATAAATGCTAGGTTGTTGGCTATCTCGGGTCTCAGTACTTTCTACATTCTTGTCAGTGATTAATAAAGGGGCCATATGTTGGGGAAATGCTATTTGCACAGCATTCCAGCCACTAGATGGAACCGAGGAGCATAGGAATTTTCTATGCTCCGCAACTCCATCTAATGGCAGGAATGCCATGCAAGCGGCTTTTGGCCAGTGTGTATGGCTGGGCAGATCATTTATAAATCATCCTCAAAGTGTTATCTACATGACAGCCATGGAAGAATTTCTGAAGGAAAGGTCAGCAATGACATAAGACCACAATGAACATACTTGTAAAAGTAATCTGCAGTGTTGGAGATCGTCAGCCTAATGCTATTGTTTGCATGGAGATAAGCTAATGGCAGAGCTGTCTGTTCCCCCAGTATGGGGAGTTTGTGGAACAACAATATGTCTGTGAGCATTTTCTGACCTCAGTAGACCCTCCATGGCCTAAAGTTCTCAGGAGAAAAAGCAATCACCGGAATTATTTTTAGATAACCTTAAAATAAGGCCAGTGCGAGGGGTTTATACTTAGTACATAAACATGCTTGAATGAAATGAAACCTGAAATGCAAGTCACAGTTCATTATATATACTATATATACACACACACATATATATTTCATGTTTATAAGAAGATCTTACCAATCCATACGAGTGCTCTATATGTCTATGGCCAACTTTAAATTAAATCTGTCAGGAGAAAGATATGGGGGCAATCATTAGAGGATTACCAAATGCAGAGGACAGCAATGGCAGCCTCCTTGGTTTCTTCATGACACAATTCCACTAAGAAAAATAAAATTTAAAATGATTTCCTTCAACATGCAATCTGGAATGGCAATGGGATTAAGCATTGTATCTTCGTTTTAATCCCCTCCACTGAGTATAATGTTGCCTGATATAAAGCGTATTAATTCCTTAAAGGAGAACTATGAGGCGAGTGCTTTTCACTCATCCTCATAGTTCTAGCCGACCTGTGACAATGAAACTGTCACAGGTCGGCTCAGTAGATCGGGAAGTGAGCGAACATATACCGGCGTTCGCTCACTTCTCGATCCTGTCACGGCAGAGAGCCGTGACAGGGGAGGGACTGGATTCCCCGCTCCGATCCTCCAGCACTGACTGGTGGAACGGATGGGTGAGGGAGCGGGTACAGCTGGCTCTGCCTCTAGATAGGCAGAGCCAGCTGTCACTCACGCAGCTGGCCGGATCCAGACATAATTGTCGGGATCCGTTTCAGCTGCAGCGTCTCAGTATACCGCGAGCTGCAGCTCTTGGTATACTGAGCTTGGGGTGATGGGAGGACGCTAGTTTGTGTCCTCCCGTTACCCTTAGGAGAACTATGGGGAAAAGCCCTAACCCCATAGTTCTCCTGTAATGAGTAGAACAGTGGCGTAGTGGTTAGCGCTTCTGCCTTGTAGCACTGGGGGTCCCTGGTTTGAATCCTAGCCAGGTCACTATATGCAAGTTGTTTGCATGTTCTCCCTGTGCTTGTGTGGGTCGTTAAATACCAATAACAAAAAAACTTAACATTCACATAACTCCTACACAGATAGCTAACAATTGAGCTGCAAGTTTGAATATGACTTGCTAGACTTGACAAGTTTTGTTGCACAATTACAGCAAGTCTGCATTGCAAGTCTCCAGATCAACGTGCTTTGTAAAAGTGCTGTACACTTGCAGAGCTCTTGCTAAGACCTGCAGGACTCTTGCTGTAGCCTTGCCAAGCAAATGTGCTACAAATTCAAAAAGTGTCAACTAGAACTTGTGCTAAAAGTCTACAACTTGCCCGGAATGTGTGCAGCAAGTTAACAAGAATTACAATTTAACCCTGACACAAGTTTGTGGCAAGTTATCCTTTCTATCTGGGTATGTAATATAGTGTAGTAATCCTTAGTAAGGATCATCAGAGCATACATTACAACTCTCTGAAATGCAAAAGAGGAACAACCTTAGGCTCCATTCACACCTAGGCGTCAGCGTTTCCGCACAGTTTACTTTTGCGCAATTATGCGCGTTGTTGTGCGTTTTCCCCCTAAATAGATGCGCGTTTTGGACATCCTTATGCATATGGGTGTATTGAGCGTTATCCAATGAAAAGACATCCTGTCCATGACATAATTCCTGTTATCATCAAGAGAGAGGAGACAAGACTGTAGAGATGTACTCATCCAGGGCACGCTTGGTTGCGCTATGGCCAGCTATGTATATGCAGAATCCTAATGACAATATTTTCTCCTACACTTTAGCCAAGGGGTTAACAACATCAGCCTTTCAGCAGCTGTGGAACTACATGTCCTCTGATGCATAAAAGTCGGTACACCCAGTAAAAAAAACAGGCATGATACCCAGAGGTAGCTGCATGTGGGGATTTGTAGTTCCACAACACATGGAGATCTGCAGCTGCACAGACCTACAATAGCCACACAAGCAAGCAGGAACATAAGCTACAACAGTATCACAACTTTAGATGCACCACATGTCACATGCTTTACCTTTGCTGTGCTTCAGGGATGGAGGGAAAGATTCCCATTCTGGCTAAACCTGGCAAGCAACATTCATCCAAGCCTGCCTCCTCCTTCCTCTATTTTTGTAAAGGGGGTTCCGCAGGTCATACAGGCATGGTTGTGCCTGTATTAGCTAGTAAATGCCTCAGAATCTAAATTTGACAGACATGAATCATCTATTTTGTTTCCCAGCGTGCTATGCAGGTCTTCCACACAAAAACGCACATTTTTGGCGCGTTTTCCATTGAAATTTATGAAGCACAAACGTGCTGGATCTGCCTGAAAGAAGCTCATGCACCTTTTCCAGCGTTCTGCGTTTTTATAGCTTGCTGCTAAACTCTCAGGCGTGAACAGCGGCCATAGAAATGAATAGGAATTCTTGTGTTGCGAGTTTTCAGCATCAAAACGCTCAGTTGTGAACAGGGACTTAGGGCTTGTTCACACCAAGTGTGGAGCAGTGCAACAGTTACAGCATCAAAAATGCTTCCAATGGTATTTTGGGCTCCAGTTCACACCACAGCATTCAGTTCCACAGCATGTGGAAAAACTGCAGCATGCCCTATTTTTTGTTTTGCTCTAAAACGCCTGTAAACGCATCAAAAAGGCATGCAAGCGCCCTAGAACGCATTAAAAAGCCCATTTTAGGCTAGAAGAATAAAAATGGGGATGGAACCTGGCAAAACGCACTGCATATGCAGAAACTCATGCAGATCTGGTCCGGATTTGGTGTAAACAAGCCTTAGTGCCAACAGTGTTAGGACAAATGCATTTGTTATATACTGTGGTGAACACAAGGTGATAATGCATCACGTCAGTGCACAGTGTTAGGTTATAGTGTTAGGCTGGGCACACACCTTACAACCATCGCAAGACTTTTGTCTTGCGATGGTTGTAAGGTAATTTAAAAAACGTACGATCTGCCTATCTTGCATAGGCAGATCGTACTTGCGATGATCACAAGCCCGCCCCGCCGAGGGCAATGCCGAACGGGCAGTGTGCGCTTGCGCACACCGGCCCGTCCGGCTTTTATCTTACGAACATGCTACACACCTGCCGAAAATCGTATGATTCTCGGCGGGTTTTCGAACATGTTCGTACGATAAAAGTCGTGCGACCGTACAGTAGTAGAGGTCGCACGGCTTGCACACACCTTACGATAATCGTACGATCGTGGGATTTCCCGCGATTATCGTACGATTATCGCAAGGTGTGTGGGCACCTTTACTTGTTGGTCCAGGGTGTGGCTTGGGGCTGGATTTTGTACTGGGCACACTAGACATGTACCTATAGGCGTCACAAATGGGAGCAGCACATGATTTATAGGCTTTATAGGGGTTTTTTGCCTTCCTCTGGATCAACAGTGGGTAACTGTGGGCGGGCATAGCGTTCTGTTTTAGGTTTTTATTGGGGTTTTTTTCTCTTTCTCATGTCTATAGGTTGAACTTGATGGACTTGTGTCTTTTTCCAACCTGACTAACTATGTAACTATGTAACTTTTTGGAACAATTTGCCTGTCAATTTGACAAGTTAGAGTTTATGTGAACCCTAGCAATAACCGTCTCTCATTTGCTTCCTTTAGCTCTGTTAAATATGACATGAAAAGTGTTGTAGCCAGATGACAACATTTCAACATAGCGCCTGCCAGAAAGGTGAGCATTTACCTTCTTCTCTTGCAGGGTGCTATCAGCTTCATTTTGTTCAGAAGATGGGATCAACATGGCACCCAGGCAGCTAGCACTTTCAGAAGCCTCCATATTTATTTAACACAGGTTTCCTTTATAGTTTTTTCCCTTTATGTACAAATAGAGTAAAAGAAATTATGAATATAATGCAGATTTTTATAAATATGCACTCAGTAGCCTTATTATTACACCTGCTCATTATTATAAGTAGCCAAACAGCAAGTTACGTGGCTGCAACTCAGTACATAAAGCACACAAACATGGTCAAAAGGTTCACCTATTGTTTGAACAAATATGAGAATGGGAAAGATGTGTGAACTTTGTATCTTTGACGATAGAATGATTGTTGATGGCAAGCATGGTGGTTTCACCATTTCTAAAATGACTGACCTCCTGGAGCTTTGAAACACCAGAATTCAGGAAAATGGACTGTCCCTCTTTTTGAACAAAATCCATGTGTCCCTCTTCCCTTCTCAATTGTCCCCGTTTTCATTCTGATCTATAAAAAAAATAAAAATAAAGTGTGATACTACTTAAAACCTTTCATCCAACCTTACATTTTGTAATTTGTTATTTTGAAAAGGCAGCTGTAGTGGTGAAAAAAGTCATTTGTGGCGTCAGCCAAATTTTTTTTGCTTACTGCTTGTGGTCCCCATAACTAGGAACAGGGCAGGGATGTGTGCTTTACTTACATGCTTTGTGCTTGAAGGTGTTCCTCTTTACTATCTCAAAAAAATGGGTGGTGTGGAGTCATGGCATAGGTAATATTTCTGTGGCACACATTAACATCAAAAAGTGGTCAATTTGTGGATGTCCTTCCCCATTATACGTGGCAGTCAGTTCATGTTCCCAAGGTAAACAGCATTAGGGATGTTCAGAAATAAAGGAAGAGAGACCGATTTATCAAGCATCTTAGATAGTACAGTTTTCTTAATCCAAAAACATTTTCCCATCTCACCGACTTCAGGTAGGTCCTTTAACAAAAACGTCTGGCCACACAGGCTTATTCAAAAGGCTAGCCACACAGGCTTGTCCTTTTTCCACACAGGAGGACTGCCACACAGGCGATCTGCTCCACAGTCCACCAGACACATAGGGGTTGATTTACTAACCTTATAAACACGCCACGAACAAGTATACACCTCTGTAGTGTGTTCCCTCCCAGCATGATCTATTGGTGGAATCTAGCCACCTTTGTAGTGTGTACACACCCAGCAGGTGTGTTGTGCAAAGCCCTGCATGAATTGCAAGGTGATGTTGTGTAAATTAGCTCTATGTTGTGTTGCTTGCGTTGATGAATGTAGGAATGGAAATGCATGAGCTAACCATTTTTGTCTAAACTGTGAAGCAGCATTATATATGCATCATGTGCATGATTTTTCCATCTATGGCATTAGTGGAAATATGCTTTTAGAGACTTGCATGCTGCTATAAGAGCGGCGTGTAGCCTATGGCGCATGCTACATGACACGCACGTACGTAAATACATAAAAACGCGCCATAACGGTGTGAAAATGTGACACGTTGCTCGTGTTTGGTTGATAAATACGATTTGCTGTGTAAAAATGCACACGCACCTGGTGCGTGCGTGTGTTTAGGTCAGTAAATCACCCCCATAGTCTGGTTCTAGGGTGGGGCTGTTCTCTTAGGAGTCTGAAGGTGCCCATACACTGCTCGATTCTCGTACGAGAATCGCGGGAAATCCCGCAGTCGTACGAGAATCGAACAGTGTGAACGAAGACGTGCAACCGTTTCTACTGTACGGTCGCACGTCTTTTGTCTAAGTAGCATGTTAGAAAACCAGCCGAGAATCGTACGATTTTCGGCTGGTTTGAACGGTGCTCGGGAGACAAATGCCGAACGGGGGGCGGGCTTGTGATGATCGAGACTGCGATCTGCCTGTCCAAGATGGGCAGATCGTACGTTTTTTTAAATCACTTTACAACCATCGCAAGACTAAGGTCTTGCGATGGTTGTACAGTGTATGGCCACCTTGAGACTTCTTGAGGCCCTAACAAGCCACCTAGCTTCAGCTGAACTTGTTACCTCCAAGCCTCCAGCCCGCTCAGCACTTCCCACTAGAGGAATAACTTAATTAATACAATTGAACACTGACATCCCCATCTGCCTGCTGCCACAACAATATATATATATATATAT
>NW_017306316.1:562088-611220 GCF_000935625.1 Nanorana parkeri
ATATATATCATTTTTGTTAGGATGGTCTGTGCCCATGTTTTCCCTTATTTCCTGTTCTGGTGACCACCAGGGCATTGTCATCTAAACTTCCTGTTTCCAGTCTCTGAATGCATTCTCCTTATAATCCCATGAAGAATCTACTGATAGCCAGTTACATTATCACCAGCTCATATTTTCTAGTCTAAAAGATTATATGAAGTTTGGCTTGAGGCAGGGACATTTATCAGCATATTCTATCCTTGAGAACAATCTGCATGTCTCTTTTTAGGTGGGCAGTAAAAGTTGTGTTTCATTTATATTTGCCTATTGTTCATTACAATGTCTGGGAACAGAGCCATATCATGTTCAAAGTCGATCCGCCTATGCCACTCCCTCTTCCCTTGCCAGTGTTGTCTTTGTAACTGTTTATTGCAGATCTGGAACCAGTATGATCACCATGTGTGTTTTAGTACTAACTTAGTTAAAAAAAAGTGTATATTGAAAAATGTAAATAATGTCTATCTGTCTATTTTTCTGCCCACCTTTTCTTCTTTTTTAATTTAATTTAATTTTCATATGCAAGAAAAAAAAATCCATAGCAATGCTAGTAAAAATCATCTGGTCCATAATCATGGCCAGGGGCACAATCATAGGCAAGTTATATAAAAAGAGAAATAATGCATAGCTATGCACTAACATAAAAACCCTCAAACAACACCCCCTTCACCCAACACAGAGAGCTGCATGTTTGTTCCTTTACTTAAGAAAATCGCAAAACAACAAAAAATGCAGATATTAGTAGATTCAGACTTGCCATACCTTGAATTTAGTAGAAAGTAGAGATATATGAGCACGATCCTCTATAGCAGTGGTTCTCAACCTGTGTAACCTCAGGACCCACATCCTTGGTCATTAAGTCGCAACCCAATTCACACTGCAATGGAAAACATGGCATTAGGGTACAGTGGGTGGGAGGTGCGTTTGGGGTACCATTCAAATGCATGGCAACGCAACACACCTCCCACACCAAAATTGATTGTTAGGTGCGATTGTGGGGTACAGATTAACGCACTGTACTAGTGTGAACGGGCCCTCAAAAACACTGACATACACACACACAGACACCATCTCATGCACTCACAGACATTCTCACATACACACTCCAAAAATGTTGTTTTTTTTTTTAGGTCCACCGAGTCTCCTTACCTTATGAGAACTGGAGTGGATCCTTAGCTTGTGGTCCAGTGTGGGCTGCTGTGCTATGGAGCCCCAATGTGACGTCACACCGGTCCAGGCACCTCTATAGGACACGTGAGGGAGCTGTAAGCAATGCACATATGGATGGAGCTCCCTCGCGGCCATAGCCACATCCCATCCCAGCTCAAGCTGACACTGTGCACCGGGCAGCATATTTTGAATGGCTGCTTGGTGCAAGAACTGACAGTGCTGTGCTAGGGGGAGGCAGAGGAGAAAAGTGGAAGGCATGTGGTGACCCACTGAACAAGGGATTGCGACCCACTTTTGGGTCACGACCCACCAGTTGAGAACAAAGGCTCTATAGGATGGACAAGGGGAGAATCAATGGAACAAAACCATTCCCACCTTCAAATGTCCTGCTAAATGAAAAGCACTGCACACTCATTATTGACAATGTAGATACCAAATCAGCCAGGGCCATACAGGCCACCCACGCAAAGATTTAGAGTTAGACTCCAAGGAGTCAAGCCAGCAACCCCAAATCTTATAGACATGCTCTATGGACATAAACATTAAACAGCCTTGTAAAGATGAAGCAAAGAATTTACAAAACCCTTTTAAATATCCAAGGTCTTGCCTCTTCCAATTTAGAAGAATCAATTTCCTAGCCTAGAACAACAGAGTACCTAACAGAATTTGAGAGGCATTAAAAGAGCAGTCTTCTCTGTGAGACCCAGGAGCCAAACCAAGATCTCAGGCTGCACTTCAAGGGCAGAAACTTGAGAGATGAACCAAGTAACCTCCACCCAAAACATCTGAATACAGGGACAGTGCCAAAGTATGTGTTTAAAATCTGCAGGAGAGACTGGGCATCTCCAGCAGGTGGAAGAACTATCCCGAAATATTTTCGCCATTTTAGCATGGGTGTAGTATCCATTTGACTTTTTTTGTCAATACAATATAATGAGCTAAAATGAAGGTCACTTTGGACACCAGGAAGAGTTCTCCTTTCAGGCACGTATACATGAAAATAGAACATGATATCATTGGGCCATGTAAACAATAGGATTAATCTGAGTGTAAGAATAATCTCGTCAAGGAAATTTAGTGTCACAGTTCAGCTGCAGACTTGCAGCTGAGCTGTTACTTGTAGTTCTACAAGTATATACATATATCTTACCCCTGGTTCTGCAGGCATGCAGGGCTGTGCTGGTGCTTGTAGTCCTCCAGACATGTGCTCTGAACCTGACTCACTCTTGCACCTGTCTGCAAGCTGTAGGCGTCGGCCGACCTCTCCTGCTGTTTCTAAAGGGGCTCATACACGGCACGATTCTCGTACGGGAATCACAGGAAATCCCGCGATCGTGCGATAATCGTGCAGTGTATGGAAGGCGTGCGACCGTTTCTACCGTCGAACAAGCATGCTAGAAACCCCGCCGGGAATCGTACGATTCTCGCCGAGTTAGTGGCCTGCTTGTTCGACAACTGCCGAACGGGCCGGTGTGCGCAAGTGCACACTACCCGTTTGCAGTCATCGAAACCCCGCCCCTCATTGCAGTCATCACAAGCCTCAGGGGGGCGGGCTTGCGATGATCGCAAGTACGATCTGCCTGTCCAAGATGGGCAGATTGTACGTTTTTTTAAAGTACTTTACAACCCTCGCAAGACTTTTGTAAAGTGTATGGCCACCTTTATGCAGCTTCTCAGCCAATCAGTGCAGTCTGCTTGTGGCCAATCCTGTGGATCCTCCCTCTTCCTGTCTCTATTTAAACTCAGGGCAGCGAACGGCACGCTGCCCGAGCAACGATTTCCCAAGCTAGTTGCCGAGTCCCCCATTTGTGATTTACCCTGAATTCCTGGAAGTTTTCCTGTGTACTGAACCTTTGGCTTGTCCTTGGAAATCCCTGTCTACTGGCTGCCCTGTGCTTCGCGTTTGTCCTTGGAAATCCCTGTCTACTGGCTACCCTGTACTTCACTTTGTCC
The DNA here is from genome assembly GCF_000935625.1 of Nanorana parkeri. Taxonomy (NCBI): domain Eukaryota; kingdom Metazoa; phylum Chordata; class Amphibia; order Anura; family Dicroglossidae; genus Nanorana; species Nanorana parkeri. The sequence goes on from NW_017306316.1 coordinate 565,248, forward strand.
CTGGAAGTCTTTAGCCGGTCCCTAACCTTTGATTTGTACCCTGTTATGTGAGTTGGGTGGACCTAGGGATTGTGACCTTGGGTCAGCACGCAGCCAAGCTCTTAGATTCCACATCCTGGGGGACCCCATGCCACCTAATCAGCACTGCAGCACCCTGCCTTGTATTTGAACGTCCAGCTTAAGCTGACTTCCACTGCCTCATTCACAGACCTGCTCTGCTCCCTGTTTGTACTCCAGCTCTGGGAGTCGTCAGCCTACACTGCTTGGACCCTTTTCTCTAAGTGTCCCTGCCAGTGTAGTGGAAAGGGTCCACATACCTGACTCCAGTTCATACCTGTGAGTCCCAATCCATGACATTTAGCTTTATAATAAGTTAGCAAATCAATTAATTCATGAATACATTAATCCATTTTGTTAATAATAAGATACACTCTTACACTGAGTTGTGTACACTCTTCCTCTAAAATAAAAAGCATTTTTGTGGATACCTTGGAGTTCCATGACCTGCATGTTACTGTGCTCATTGTAACACAACTGAAAACTAAAACTGCATCATTAAATGAGATTGCCTCCAATGAAAGCAGTGGACATTATTGGGTTCATATAAAAGCCCTTTATTATTTCTATTTCAGGACATGGCAAGGAGAAGCAGAGGCCAGAGTGTAGAGTTATGGGACCTGGGGTCAAGATATGGGGGTTTGGATTAAAAATACAAGAGGTTTGAATGAATAGGAGAAAATGAATTGGCGTTTAGGGACGGATTAGGTCCATGTTTAAACTGGCACCATTTAGAGCAGTTTACACCCTGTTTCAATATTTGATTATATCTCTTCCTTAGGTGAGCCTGCAAAAATGAAATAGCAAAGAATATTTAATTACGTCAACAGTAGATTTATTTATTTTGTTACCACAAAGATCAGTGGTCATGAGGGTGAGACAGGAGTAGACTGTGGGGTGATATACTTAAAAAACTGGTGTGTGAACTACTTAGCATAAACTCTATGGGGTTGATTTACTAACCTTATAAACACACCACGAACATGTATACACCTCTGTAGTGTGTTCCCTCCCAGCATGATCTATGGGTGGAATCTAAACACGTTTGTAGTGTGTACACACCCAGCAGGTGTGTTGTGCAAAGCCAAGCATGAATTTGCAAGGTGATGTTGTGTAAATTAGCTCTATGTTGTGTTGCTTGCGTTGATGAATGCAGGAATGTAAATGCATGAGCTAACCATTTTTGTCTAAACTGTGAAGCAGCATTATATATGCATCATGTGCATGATTTTTCCATATATGGCATTAGTGGAAATATGCTTTTAGAGACTTTTTGGTTGATAAATACGTTTTGCTGTGTAAAAATCACACGCACCTAGTGCGTGCGTGTGTTTAGGTTAGTAAATCACCCCCTATGTATGACAAACACAGTAGAGTTATTATACCAGGGGCTTTGATTAATGAGATTCAAACTAGATATGTGTTGTGTAATTGTAGACCGTATTTAATGTTTTTGGTGATTTAAGAGCTGCAGCTTGGATCTTCACCTGGACAGTGACCAAACACACATCAAGGTCCCTGATTAATAAGAGAGCTACACATTGTGTTAAGATAGGAGGAAGGCACAATACCTCATGTTGTTTACCTTATCACGTTTTTTTAATTTATATTATATAACGTCTATAGAAGGACATTCAAAGAGCACCGACAAATTACACAGCACTTTACAGATTATACACTCACATCAGTCCCTGCTCTCAAGGAAGGTCAAATAAACATGACCAGGTTCTGAATAAAAAGGTACCACACTCCTAATGTATCAAGTCAAAAAAATAAGGAGAAGTGGGGCTTTTTAGGTACCAAGTGACAAAGACCAAAAGTTACCACATGATAAAACAATGTAAATTTACCTACTACATGCATGCTTGCTATTAACCAATTAACCTAATACATGTACACATACTAGGAACAATTTAGACAAGAACCAATTAACCTACCAGCACGACTTTGGAGTGTGGGTGGAAACTGCAATACCCAGGAAAAAAACACAAAAGCCCAGGGAGAACAAGCAAACTCCATGTAGAGAGTGTCCTGACTGGGATTCGACCCGAGAGATGAAAGGCAGATGTGCTAACCATTGAGCCACTGTGCTGCACAGATAACTCCATACTTTCAATATTACAAACCCAAAACACCTAACCCAATGTGATTATATTTGGACAATTTGTTTTTGATATTGTTCAGTTATGCTCCTTTTATGACCCCCAAACTGTGTACTGTTGCAAAGGAAACCATGCAGCTTTTAGGATATGTGGTCATGGGGCACTACAATAAAAAGCCAAATGATGGCATGCTAAGCCTTAAGCTAGCCATCAACCAGAAACATTTTGTTAGAAAAAAATAGTTTTCGGAACATTTGTTCGATTATCTAACAGTTAATAGTCAACTGGTTTTGACCATAGTGCCCAAAAAAAAGAAAGCATGATGCAAAATTTTCCTCAACATACGAAATTCTAATAGTACATGTGAGAGAGTCAATTAATTCCAGAATCAAATAAAATAAAATTTCTAAGAACACATCAAGTCTCTGATGGCATTCTGATGAGTTTTTACTTATGAACCTTCATATAAAAATGTAGCAGTGTATTCTTAGTCCTGTAATGTTGCACTTGAGTTTTTCTATGAGGACCCATAGACCTTAGAACAACTGCACAGACATTTATATTCATGTGCTATATACGTTTTCCTCGTCAAAGATGACCCCTGGGTTGGAAAAACAGCTCTTGTGGATCACGATATTTAACCTATTTTCTTGGGTGTAGCTTTCCTTTAAGGATGGTAGTGGCTTGAGAGACATAACTGTTATGTCATTTTTCTATTGGAAAAGGAAGCAGTTTTATCAAAAAACATTTCATTGGCTTCCACTTTCCCTATTTAACTCAAGTTTTGGACATTTAAAATCTTGTCTACTGTGTGATAAACAGTTATTTCTATGTTCAGAGTATAAACAGGAAATAGTTTGGAATCTTAAAAATACTGCCAGATAAGAACTATTGTCTGCATCCCTAGCATTTCCTCCCTTAGTCCTAATGGTGTCACAGGGATGAAACTCATTTATATTAATCTTATGCCTAGAAACAGCACATCACAAAAATATGTGAGCAAAGCTTCCCACAAATAGCACAACTACGCTGCTGTGTGTTTGCATGCTAAAGGTCAATCTGACTCCACCAACTTTAGTTTTCGATAGATAGTCAGGAATACCATTGCTTCGTGTGAGTTTTAGCTTTCAAGATGTATGCAGTGCCACAGGAATGGGAACACAAAGGTTGTAGCTACGAAAACCCCCTGCCACTGCAATAATGACATTATCAAACAAGTGTAATACTGCAGCCATATTTTTCTTTTACAAAAGATTTATTGAATTTGAACAAATCAACAAGTTAACAAGAACAATCTCCCGCAATACAAATCCTGCTTGCCAAGCGGTAAAGTGCAAATGTAAAAATGCAGTACATTACCTAACATAAGTAGAACATAGTAATTGTTGTAGCTTCATAAGAGGGTCATCAAAGCATATCAAGTCAGTAAGCATGTCTCTCCCCTTCCTTACATGAGAAAAAATATTAAGTGAATTAAATGTATAAAACCATAAAAGGCAAGAAAAAGTAGAGGCGGATCTCTGATAAGGCTCCCGTTGGGAGCCGGCACAAAAAGCACCACCTAGGCAAATGGGGTAGTCCAAGGCGGGGCGGTTAAAAATACTCAATGACAGGGGTAACAAAAAAACAGGACAAAATAAGTAAAGAAGAAGGAAAAAAGAAGAAAGACAAGAGAAATAGAAAGAAACGAAAAGGAGAAAAATAAATAAAGGAAGAGAAAAAGAAAGCAGATCTCATAACCAGGAGGGGAGCACCATCAAAAGGGAGGTAAAAAAATTAAAGATCGAAACCACCCGCACGAAGATAGTCAATCCATGGGGACCATATTTTAAGAAATTTAGCATGTGTGTCATTGAGCATAGCGGTTAACTTCTCGTTAATCATGGTGCCCCATACTCTGTTTAACTTCTGCAAATTGTAGCATGGGTTGGTTCCAGGCCCTAGCAACTGTCTGTCTAGTTGCCATAAAATTATGATGGATCAATACACCCTTGTGCCTAGACTGACAGTCAATGGATTTATTCAGTAGGGCTTCCCAAAGATTCCTCGTCAGCGTGCAATGCAAAAGAGAATTAATTAAAATTATAGACACGGATATATAGTTTTTGGGCCTTGGGGCAGGTCCATCAAACATGGAACAAAGCCTCTAAAAAAAGCAGTCAAAGCGGTAGGGGAGAAGTTAGAAATTCTGTCCAGTGTTAAGTACCATCGCATTAAGAATTTACACAAATTTTCGAATGCAACTATGTTAGAAGAACTTATGGCTACCCGAGTCCAAATGGAGGACCAATTCTCTAAGTTGAGCAAGCAACTTAAATCGCATTCCCACTTAGCAACATAAGAAGGCTTAGAGAAAGGATGGGGGGCATTAAGCTCTCTTTAAAGTAGAGAAACTAGGCCTAAAGAATGGGGTTCCCGAAGGCAACAATGCTTGAAAGAAGTGAGCTTTAAGGGAGCGTCCTTCTTACCTCAAAGTAAGGAAGTCAGGAAGTGCCTGATTTGGAAGTACTGAAATAATTCAGAGCCTGGAAGTTTCTATGTTTCTCGAAGGTGCAGAAAGTCCTTAACTACAGTAGAGGTGAAAAATTCATGGGTATATTTGAGAGAATAACGTGGACAATTCCGAAAAATGGTAGCCATATTTTTCATCCATGCTGTCTTTGATACCCGATTAATGTGCCATTTTATTTAAAGTAGCATACATTACTATAAGTGAGGTGCTTTATATTCAAAGCTACGAAAGTCTACAATCACACAGCTACAGATAAAGAGGAGATTCACTACTTCATGTATAGAGTATCTTGTGACTCCTCTATGACTCCCCTACATTCCCACCCACTGACCCATGAGAGCCACTATGCCGTGCTCACTGCTGTCACTTGGACTGACTAATATACAATGCAACCAGTTCAGGCTCAACTGTATGATAAGGGCATTCAAAGCAGAAGTTAATTTACAACCCTCTGAGGTCTGCTTCAGCTTGGGGGGAAGTGACTATTGTTGGACTACAATTTATGTAATATAATTATGAAACAAATATTTTTTACTTTGAATATCTCTCATATTTTGAAAGACAAGTTATCTTAAAAAAGCTACCAAAGCAAAAACAGGAAATACACCTTATCATCAGCATCTAATGGAACTCGGGTGCTGCCTGGAAGCTGATCTGCTCCCTTTGCCCAGAAAATATGCTGAGATTAATAATTGCAGATAAAATTCCAGAGCCTTCAAAATTGTTACACATCACGTATCCCTGTTATATAAGGGATTATAAAATATACTTATCATGTATGTCAGGAAGGACATACATGATAAGTATATACAGGAACTGTATTGTCTTCTGTAGTTCAATGGGAGGCTCACTGTGCATGCCCTCAACAGAGATATCTATGAAGGGGTCAGTCCACCCAAAATGATATTTCAGTATCTGAATTGCGGGCTTCACACTGCACCCTGCATTTAATGAGTAACTTGTAAAATACAGATGTAGTGTAGAGTAAACAATGCAGTGTTCAATGGACAGTGGTTCACAAGATCCAATCTCTGTATGTTATTACACAAAAATGATCCCACTTAGTTTGTACAATGTTTCTCTTCTTGTATGTGCAAATTCTGTAGACCAGCCTTTCTCAACCAGGTATCTTCTGGCTTTGTCAGGCGTAGGGTTGCCACCTTTTCTTTCAGCGAAACCCGAACACGCTAGCAAATTTTTTTGAGGAGAATGAGTCGCGGCTTATTCATATGTAAATATCACAGTCAAGACTATTTTCAGTGGTGGGGTCAGTAACCCCTATCTTAATTTTGGTTGCTCCTGTCTGCCTGACATCATATGTCCGGGTATCAGCTGCCATGAAACCCGGACACAGCATTCAAAAACCCGGACTGTCCAGGTGAATCCCGAACAGGTGGCAACCCTAGTCAGGCGGTGCCTTCAGAATTTCACACAGCATTATGCATTTCAATGGGGCAGACAGGCCGACCACCAGCACCATGGAGACACACGATGCTAATCCAGGGAAGCTTCTAATGTGAAAGGGAGGGCTCTGATGTGAAGGGGGAACTCCACATCTTTTGTTTTTTTGAGTGAGGCCCACCTAATATCTATATCAGGCCCTTATCAAGGATAAGGGTCTGATATAGATTTGGGGGGAAACCACATGTCATTTTCTACATTTACAGTTTTTAGAGATTTTGTATACTTTTAAAGGATGCTGTGAAAAAAAATGGTTGAGAGATGCTGCTATGAATGAAATTTCTATAGATGTGTGTTTGCTAGAAGCTTTTAAACATCAATGTATTACTTAGGTGGCTATGGCAGAATGTGCCAGTGCACTGTACATTGATCCAGCTCAAGAGCACCCAGGAAAAGGTGACAACTCTGCATCTGAACTAAGTGTTGTCACCTTAGAACTACAGAAGTGTCTGATACAGGGTTGATACAAGTGTCTGATACCGAGTACTTGTAAGGGCCAATACCGGCCCTTTAAATTTTTAAACCGGATCGCTTGTGGGGACCTCTGGCAGCCTGATGGGGTCCTCAGGCAGCTCTCTTTGACAGTGCCTGTCCGGCCCTAATCTCCTCCACCTCATTCCCGGCGCCGGCATAGTTCAGAACAGTTGAACACTGAAAGTACAGCCCCAGAGCCGACACAAGACCGGCACCCACCTGTTCAGGCCGGCACCCACCCGTTCAGCCCTGCAACCACCCCTTCAGGCTGGCACCCACCTGTTCAGCCCAGCACCTGCCCATAGAGCTGTGGAGAGACTCACATGCAGCCCTGGTGAGATCTGTACGCAGCCCTGGGGAGATTGTACGCATGCCCCGGTGAAACCCGTACGCAGCCATGACGAGACCCATACGCAGCCCTGGTGAGACCCAAACGCAGTCCTGTATAATTGCTATATAATCATGGATTGATGGGATTGGCAGTCCTCTATTGCTGGTTGACATTTTCCATTGCTGACTTATCATGGTTTGAGTTACAGTTCTTCATAATTATAAATAAATTGCCCCAAAATCATTAGTTTGTATTGTTTTAAGAAAAAGTATTGGTAATTGGTATCGGCAAGTACCTGAGGGAAAGTACTTTTACTTGTACCTGGTCTGGTCTTGAAATAATGGTATCGGGAGATCCCTAATTAGAACAGGAAGTGTCTCTAGACAATGTTTCCTGGTATGAGTTAATTAAAAGCATTTGGGTTTAGGTATACTTTAATGACTATAGAAGGTAAGAGCTGATTTACTGGGTAAGTGCTAACAGATGGCACTTTCATCAGCTGCCGTAGTAATGTTTGGTATTTGCGATTAGTAAATAATGCACACAATTTACAGGAATATACTAAATAAACCTTGATAAAATACATTTACAATGCATTGCAAAGCATTTTTCTAATTTGGTCAGCTGAGGGTTGAGCTAGATAGGCGATCCTCATCGATCCTCATCTATCCTACAACTGGCTGCAGATCCCAGTCTTACCTCTCTATATGTTGCCCTCAGCATGTGCAGGATTTCCCTAACTACTTAAAATGTGTGCCTTTGCCCTCTAGGGTTTGCAAGTAGATTAATGTGGCTGCAGCATTTAATTTGCCATAGAGATGTATATCTCTGTAAACAGCCATCATGGTGCTATGGGCACCTTGGCCTCTCATGTCGGTGCCAGAAACCAATCTATGGGGAAGACCAGATAGAGATAGCAGACAGACAAATGGCTGCATCTGTGGGCCTTGGCTGCCATTTAGGGTATGCCAAGAGGTCCTCTTCTGTGAGAGCCCAGCCTTTCGAGAAAAAAAAATGCTGACTTATTCACATCAGTACAAAGAACAGTATCCACAAAGAGTTTGTCAGTTCTCCCTCTTTTTAGTTGAGTTTCTTCTGGAAGGTACTTGCACACCCCAAAAAGTTATTTGGCTTCCGTCCAGATTGGTCATGCATTTTCCATCAGCGACATTGGATTATCCGAGGAACTCTCAGATAAGAACCAAAGTAAATGGTTTGTTGTTTTTAATAAAGTACTGCTGAATTTGATGGCACAATAATAATCAAAATAAATACGTAAAATAATGGATATTGCTAAGACTAAACACTGTATAGTAGAGAATTCTCAGGAGAGGTCATATAAGAGTGCAACATGCAGGATTTGTTTGACTGGAAACTAAATAAAAAACAGCGAATGTTTTGTTTTGCACATCCAGTAGTACTTTGCTGTAAATTTAAATAATTCTATATATAGGTGGTTAGTAGAAACTTCAAGCACCTTTTTCCTGGCCTGCAAAAGTGAACTTTTCACCTTACACAATCCAGCAATCTCCAGTGTACTTGTACTAAGTTTAACAGTTAATATCTATGGACATATGCCAAACATTTTATATTTGTATCTAATGCAGTTTGACCTTCAGTGGTGCCCCTATGGAGCCTGTTGAACTTTTATGAAGTTCAGTAAAATCACCAGGGGCATAAATTAGTGGCTTCTCGAAGCCTTGACACTCTAGGAACCAACTGTGACCTCCTGGAAGGAGCTCGTGAACTTTCATTGTCAGCATTCTCACCTTGGCTTTGTATAAACATATAATTCCGGATTATCCACTTAAAATAACGTTCTGAGAGAAATGAGGTTTCCAGTCCTTCCTTAGCTTCCCTAAAACCCCGCTAGCAGTAGTCTAGACACTGCAGTTGGTTTGTAGACGGACAGGAGAACATCCTAAAAGTGGAGCTAAATACTGGATAGAAACCTACTTTCTGGAGAGAACAAAAGTCCTCGTCTTTATTCATGAAAACATGGAGCTCAAGATTGAGTGTATACCCACTGGGGAAATCATCCGTGTAGTCAACCGCGATGGAGAGTTTCTGTGCACAACCTGCAAAAACGTAAGAGGATTTTCTCATATACATGTTATTGTAAGTGATATTGTATCACTTATTTTGGCTTAACACTGTGCATTGCTAACACCCTCTTCAGATGTGGTGCTGTAAGTCACATCTTTTGTAGACTTTTCTCTTGGCGGTTTGTTGTATTACATTTTTAATGCGGATTGTTTAGCATTTTGCTCCTCATGCCAACCAATATGAAGTATGTTTAGATTAGATTACATAATTGCTTAATATAACCATCTGAAATCTGATGTTCTCTTATTAGTGAGTGGAGGAGGAGGATAAAAAAATTTGATTTACAAATAAATCTTTCATAATTGAATGTAACAAAATAGCAGCCTAGTAGAAAACATTAGGTTGAAAAATATGAAAGGCTATTAAACAGATAGATAGATAGATAGATAGATAATGTAGGAGAGATAGGCAGATAGATTTGATAGATAGATAGATAGGAAACAAGTTGCAATTTGCATGTAACAATTCACATATCAAGTTCAGGAAGGGTGGAGACATTATATCTGAAGAACTGAATACTTGTGAAAATCCAAGCTAGGTCTTGGCTGTCGGTCAAGAAATGGTGATTATATTCTGCATACAGAAAAAACAAGGATTAACACAATGCAGCAGACGTTTAGAGACAACTTCAGAAACTCAAGCATTCTATTTAAAAGTTCACCTAAAGCCTAATAACTGGAACTCACTTCCAGCTCAGATGCTTTGAAATTCAAATATGTACTGATATTCCACTTATGGAAACTGAAGAGAACCCCAGTGATGAGTTGACAGAAAGTCGACTTTTACTGTGGGAAAAATTACAATATAAAGCAATCGCTGCGCTAGTTCTTATATAGTGCTGGTTCCATAAGTTTGGATATCACCTAATTTATATTTGTTACAGGTTACATTCACATAGAATAACTTTTAAAAAGAATTAAAATAGCTGCTTACCTTTGTACTTGCTAAAAATTCTTATTTAGCTTTCCTCTGCTATGCAATGTAATGGAGGAACCTTGGGAGTAATGTTAAACGTTTACTGTGCTGGCAGATCTCCATTATAAGTTGTAAACTAGATATACAGGGTTGTTTATCCTGACAAAGGGTTAAAGATTGCAAGGCTTGGGTTGTACGTTGTATGTAATTGCACTTTAAGAAAACATTCACTTTTCCTCTTATCTTCACATTGCTGTCTATTCTAAGCTAAAATTATTAGCTATCTAAAATGATATGAATTATTTTTAGGTATGCTGTGTAAATGGGAACACATAAAAACATATAGTGGCGGTTTCTCATATTTGACTGCAAAGGTGGAACTACACTTCATAAATGAGTCCTACTTTATTCTTCATAGTAAGCAGAATGGAATAGGAATAAGCCTCCAAAGATGGAGAGGCACAAAGTTTAGATATTCAATTACATTCTGCCTGTCTTCCTGATAGGCTGGTAAGCCAGCTCCATGCATGGAGACAGCTTCCCGGCTAACCAGGAAGCCGAGTGGCGAGTCATTACACGCCGCCTGGTTTCCTTAATGGGACTTCCGGTATTGGTATTCGGTATCGGTGAGTACCGGGAAAAAAATAACGGTACTCGTACTGGATACCGAAAAACTGGTATCGGTGCATCTCTAGTAATAACCATAAAGATTCATTTAATTCTCGCACAGAGTTCATACCAATGTAGCAAGCAGAAAAGGTTGTCCCGCCAATTATATAAATGGAAAAAGCAGCTCTTGCTGCCTCCATTACACACCGCCCCTCAGAAACTGTCCCCTGTAGACTTACCACTCCGAGGTCCAGCACTAGACCTTTTCCAGGCTAAATGATGCTTGGCAACATACAACCCATTTCCCCAGAGTGCAGGGCTTCATCAACCTGGCACCACTGCAATATGCACGTGAAACACGTCAGAGGCCTCAATTCATCTCTTGTAATGTGCTTTTATGAAAGAATACAGAAAGAGATCAGACAAGGTTGGTGTGCAGTCGTCCAATTTTCCTGTATAGTGGCTGTCAACAAATGTGGTAGACAAGCACCTTGCTATAGCAGGCAAGCATGGACCAAAATGGAGCAAAACATCGCTTTTCTATACAGTTGAACCTGCTTTGCTATTTAAGGACATAGAGTCATGTATAAGCAGAATAAGGCTGTTCAAAGATGGACAAGATGACTGTTCTCCTTTACAGCTTCTTCTGTACCACCTGCTGCATCACAGGACAATGAATGAGGAGTTTTATGGTGTTAATTCATTATCTAATGACCACTTTAGTAGACAGCTGACATGGAACGCTGCAAACTGAACCAGGAAAAAAATGGTGTCACTAGTCTGGTTAAACAATCACAAATATTTTGCTAAGTAAAAAAATAAACTTAAATTTAAATGTATCTATTAGCCTGGAATCCAATTGAATAATAAAAAAGGAGGTCACATTGATGAGACTTTATCATCCTGCTGGCCTGGGAGCTTTTATTCCCTTCACTCCCTTAAAAAGAGAAAAAAGATTTTCTCTATGCAAACGCTACAGTAAAATTTACCCCTAGGAAGGGAATACTGATTCCCCAGTATATAGCAAGGGTCAGAACATAAAACAATAAGCGTCACCCATTCACAGAGCATATGCTAACGCAATGCTAAAAGAAAAACATACTGTATTTGGGCATAATAAACATATTATTAGAGTTTGTACTTTAAGATATTTTTGTGACATTTTTACAAGTTTGCAGTTCCATATTTTTGTAATTGTATTATTGATAGATATGTGTAGATAAGCCAGCCCATAATAGGGCTCATGTGCGCAGGCGCAACTAGGCATAGCATAAAATGTGTCTGTTTTTGCTGCCCCAGCTCAAAGCAGAACTCTGTGCAAATCAAATCTTAACCCTTGCAGTGGGGCTACCCCCGTACTGCACGGGTTAAGTGTTTGTTTTGTCTAGGAGCAAAAATAACAAAGTTATACTATCCCGAACTGAAATCCCGACTGGCTCCTCCTCCACTCCAGTGGTGGAATGCACCTCGGTGTTCTATACACTGTGTAGAACATGATGACTCACAGGACCTTAGACCGCGGGAGACTCCATGGACTGGTCTAAGAAACAAGCCAGGATCGTGGTTTGGGTGAGTTTAACCTTGTTATTTTAGCTCCCTAGCCAAAACGAGCACTTAACTCTTGACGTGCAGGAGTAGCCCCACTGTAAGGGTTAAGATTTGATTTGCCCAGAGTTCTGCTTTAAGAGACTGTCAGCCAGGGACAGAAGAAAAGAATGCAACAACCACCACAGCGCTATGGATGTGAGTAGGAGCCAGCTGAGAACAGAGAAAAGGAAGTAGGTCATTGGCTTCAAGTCTGCTTCTGTTCTTTCCATAGAGACCTCTCACTGGTAGCAGCCATGCTGTGCAGTCTCACTTCTGCCTCTGCAAGGAGAGTCTCGTCCTCTTGCTAAATATCATGTAATGAACAATGTAACAGAGAGAGTAAAATCCCTGAATAGGGTGCAGTTGAAATTAGGTGCTGAGATATGTTGAGGGATAGTAAATCTGTTGATATAGGGGATATAACAATTAACACACAAATGCACCCAACAGAAGAAATGAGAGTCTTGTCATGAAGAAGTGATAGTGATGTGGCACTGTAGAAATATGTGCACCGTATGTAGAAGACTACCATAACTCCAGTTGTTTTCAAATGAAAAGCAGGATAAGCAAAATCAGTGTTTAGAGAGAGAATAGTGTGGTGGTGCCAGGGCCTGAAATGCATCCAGAGACACTAGAGGAACAGATCATGTAACAAAGCCACGTTAGCTTAGCATTACAAAACAAAACAAAACAGTCATTAGGAATTAAAAGTGCTAAAATTACAAGATCATTCATAGGAACTGAACTATATTGGAGAACATTCACATCTACATATGTGAAAACAGGATGGAGGAATTGATCAAACCTGGATCAGACAAAATTGGGAGCAGATTTGCACTGCAACCAATCAGCTTCTCTGTCTCATTTTCAAATCTTACCTGAGCAAAATGAATATTGAAGCTGATTGGTTGCCATGGATTCTGTCGGCTCCAGTTTTGATAAATTCCCCCCAATGTGTTTAACATGAAAATGACTGCTATTTTAGAACACTCAAATGACTTCATGTTCTGAAATCCCGTAGAAGAAATCTAGGCTGCTTTAGCTGGTATTTAACATAGTGCATGCAGATATTTAAAGAGACCCTGTCAGGTTTATAAACAAATTAAACCACAGGTACTTACCTCTCAGGTGGCCAATATCTCCGTTCCTTTTCAGTGTTGCAGCCTCCTTAACCACTTCAAGACCAGGTGTTTAGACCCCCTTCCTGGCCAGGCCATTTTTCAGTATTCAGCGCTGCGATACTTATGTCTGAGGGACGTGTCTGAGCGGACGTCTAGAGACGCCCGCTCAGATCGAGAGAGCTCCTGGCCGGCCGTTTTTTTACTACGGCCGGCCCGGAGGTAGTTAAAGGAGTTGTCCCATCATATACTATCCTGTTATAACATCAGCATTGTAGTAAAAATACATACTAGGGTATTGTTTATAATGAAATCAAAGCTATTTGAAAACATCCCTTTCATGTAGTGAGTGCTGCCTTCCATCCGCCCATCACTTTCAACTAGACATGTGCATTTGGACAAACCTGCAAATCAATGAAATTCAGTTGATTCGGCAGTGCGTCCAAATCTGAAATAAAAAATGTATTATATGCCTGAATATACAAAAATATATTCGGGCATATATAAATCAGTTTGGAGAACGTGCGGCGGCTATATTGGCCGCCTGCGTGTTCTGCGCATGCGGACCGCCATCTTGGAGTGCATGACGTTACATGACACCGCGTGTGTGCAGTGTCAGGGATGTCATACTCATGATTTAGTGCCACCATCTTGGTGTATACCAAGATGTACACCAAGATGGTGGCGCCCAAACTTGTGCATGATGTCACCCAATGCCACTCCTGTGACGCCATGCACTCCACCACCAAGATGGTGGCGGGCGTGCACAGAATGCGCTGACGTGGCCACCACGTGTTCTGCAGTTTCAGATTCGGAGGCTCTTTGCCTATGGCTGTCAGAGTTTTGCAATGCCTCATGGGACTTGCAGTTCTACAACAGCAGGAGAGCCAGAGTTGCCTGCCCCTGCCTTAATATCAAAGCTGGCAAAAGAGTGGCTCATAGAGAAGTATTTATAAACAATTCACGGAGCCAATTGTTCTGCAAAATTGCATGTACAATTGTTGTATGTAAATGGAGGCAAAAATGGATGGTATTAACCCCTTTGTGACGGGAGACGTACAGTGTACGTCCCGTCACAAAGTGGCTAAATGACTGGCCACGTACACTGTACGTGCCGAGTTATATCAGCCTCTGTTATGCTGGAAACTGCTGATTCTCAGCGGTTACCAGTCGTATCTGACAGCTGAAGATAGCAGAGACTCACCTCTCTGCTATTTGTTTTGGCAGCTGTATAGCCTGGCCCAATGTTAAATGATACATTTCAAGAAAAAATAATAATCAAAACTTGCTGCTGTGGAAGAAGCAAAAATGTAAAAAGCGTGTCAGTCATTTAGGAACAGAAACTTAAAACTAGCTCAGTCATGAAGGGGTTAATATATTTTCTTTCCAGGTGGAATGTAATAGCAGTAAAATATCACTTTATGGCCACTAGATGGCGCTAACTACTTACTTCTTGTGCTCCTCGGCTCCATCTAGGGGCCGTAATGTGATATTTTCCTGATATTACATTTCACCTGGAAAGAAAACATATTAATATTTGTTTTTGCCTCCATTTGCACAGAACGCATGTACATGCAATTTCAGAGGTCAATGCACAAGAGTTATAATGCACCATAGTACTGTGTGGTGCCTTGCGACAAACATTTTGTGACATGTCTAATAAATTGGGACGTATTTGTGCATCAGAAGACCATTGATTTCAATGGGCTGCCCTAAATATAAGCGCTCTCCATTCTACCACCAACCCCTCTTACCTGGTAAACCAAGTTATACTTGCCTAAATTCTGCATCCAGGTCCCGCAAAGGGGCCACGGGACCACTACCCCAGCGATGCAGATGTGCCTACGCCAATCGGTCTATCATACTGGATCAGTGACCTTGTCACTGGACAGCCAATAGGAAATGTCCACGCCACAGAGTGCACTCCAAGAAGTACTCCGCTGGGAGTAAACGAGAGACATCTCCGGCCTGGTGTCATGTGACCGCGTCCTTAAGTAAGTAAGAAGGACATATTTACTTACCTAAAAGGTTTTTTTTCCCCTTTCATCATTCAGAGGGGGATGTGAGGGTGCTGTACATTACATAGGAGATAGGCTTTAGGGCTAGTTCACACCAGAACTGCGAGCGTCAGCTCAGCTGCAGTGCAATGCGTTTTGCTGCGATTTTACCGCAATTTATGTGTTTTCGCTAAAAATGGGATTTCAGGTATGTTCCAGTGCGCTTGCATGCGTTTTGATGTGTCCCATTGCGATCCGATTCAGCTAAAATAGGGCAAGCAGTATTTTTTCTGACTGCACTGGAAAGCATTGTGACGCGATTTTGGATGCAGCTGCCAAACTGAAGAGACTGCATCACAACTAGCCCTCAATCAAACGCACATTAACGCAGCACAAAAATCAAACTGGGCCTAGTGGTTCTTGAATCCACTACAAACCTTTTGCACTCTGCTGCTGTCAGCTATTTCAGAAAACAATGCCGCCAGCAGTTCTACCATTAGCAGTACAGTATGAGAACAATAGTCTCATTACAAGATAAGGAAACTATTTTCCCCCTTGGAACTTGGCATACATTTTCAGGTTAATAAGGTGAGGCTGAGTACATCCAAGTGAGCTCATGCCAATGTTCCTATGTGCGGGTAATCGTGCAGCAGCATGTGTGGGGAGCCTCCCCCTACCCGCCTCACTCAGCTATGCATTCTCCCTGATTGACATCAAAGGGGCGGGGCCACCGCCAGACACGCCCACACCACTCCTGGGCTCGCCCCGAGCGCGCATGCGTGTTATTGACAGGCCGGGCCGTCCCAAGGAAAAGAGTTGAGGAGTCCCGGCGGAGCCGCATACTGCCCAGCATTCAGGTGAGATGCCGGGGAACTGGGGGCACACTGGCCGGGGCCCGGGAACTATGGTGAGCAGTCCTGTTGATGCACAGAGTGAATGACAATGGGGAGCCTGTGTGAGCAGGAGGGCACGGGGGGAGCTTCTGAACTTACCTGCTGGGATGGGAGGCGAACTGCACTACGGCAGCTGCACTGGCTGAGCTGACTGACAGCACTTGTATCACTGCACGCTGCTGCTGAATCCCACTGATCTTCTAGGGACATGGGCTGCTTGTGTCAGATCACTTCTATTATCATGGGGAGAGAACTTCCAGGAGCGAGTGCTGCTTGTGTCATAATAGAAAGACATCTTCCAGGGATATGGGCTGCTTGTGTCGGATCACTTCTATTACCATGGGGAGAGAACTTATGGGGACAAGTGCTTCTCGTGTCAGATCACTTCTATTATCATGGGGAGCGAACTTCCAGGGACATGGGCTGCTTGTGTCAGATCTCTTCTATTATCATGGGGTGAGAACTTCCAGGGACAGCTGCTGCTTGTGTCAGATCACCTCTATTACCATTGGAAGAGATTTTACAAAGACATTTACGGCTTGTGTCAGATAACCTCTATTACCATAGGAAGAGATCTTCCATGAACAAGTGCTGCTTGTTTCAGATAACCTCTATTACCATAGGAAGAGATCTTCCAGGAACAAGTGCTGCTTGTGTCAGATAACCTCTATTACCATAGGAAGAGATCTTCCAGGAACAAGTGCTGCATGTTTCAGATAACCTCTATTACCAATGGAAGAGATCTTCCAGGAACAAATGCTGCTTGCGTCAGATCACTATTGTCTTAGGAAGAGATCTTCAAGGGACAAGTGCTGCTTATGTCAGTTCACTTATATTATCATGGGAAGAGATCTTCCACGAACAAGTGCTGCTTATGTCAGATCACTATTACCTTAGGAAGAAATCTTATAGGGACAAGTGCTGCTTGTCACATCACTTATGTCACCATAGGAAGAGGTCTTCCAGGGACAAATGTTTGTATCACATGACTTCTGCAGCTTTAAGATGAGCTCTTCCAGGGACAAGTGCTGCTTGTGTTACACCACTTCTGTCACCATAGGAAGAGGTCTTCCAGGAACAAGGGCTTGTATCACATCATCTCTGCAGCCATATGATGAACTCTTCCAGGGACAAGTGCTGCTTGTGTCCGATCTCTTCTGCTGCCCTGTCCTCCTCCTTATTTCTAAATGACATCATGACACGTCTTCTGCAGTTTTCTTGTAGAATTTCCCATGTATATGTATGAATTGCGTGTTACATGCGCTGTCACATTGCACTGACATTAATTTTCCCTAGCACCCCTGAGGTACTCATTCCGTGCACATGTGTTGCAGTACTCCATGCGTGACATGGCCGATCATTGTATGTCAGGAGTCCATTGATATAGGTTAATAATCTGATCTAATTGAACACAGGTTATCGTGTGGCATGACGCACATGAGTGTAAATTGGCCCTTAGCACCAAGTTGAACTATTGATGGGGATATTGATGAATGATCAGGGACTGATCATTGTTCTGGTGCTGGATGTGGAGTCTAGGTAAGCACAGGGGTCCCGGGAAATCCCTGAGTCTATGTTCACACCTTTGCGTTTGCAATTTTACATTAGGCGTCCACTTTGTGGGATCAGCTTCATGCTGTGGTAATAAACACACCTGTGTTGTTTTTCCCAACATTAGAAGTCACCAACACTCCATGATATGTGCAAGAAGTAGAAGCACTTTTATTGAATTGTCACAAGCGTCATGCAACGTTTTGGGGCCACGCAGGGTCCCTTCTTCAGGGCGACATAGAGACCACTATTAGTCACTATGTAGCCCTGAAGAAGGGACCCTGCGTGGCCCCGAAACGTTGCTTCATGACGCTTGTGACAATTCAATGTTCTACTTCTCGCACATATCGAGTGCTGGTGACTTCTATTATTGACTGTCTCTGACACTGTGCCACCCGTGTTGTCACTTCAAGCACCAATCTTCCGTGAAGGTCTATATGCTGTATGGAGTGCAGGTGACTTTTTGATATTGTTTTTCCCAACATGGCGCACAGGTGTGAACGAGCCCCATAAAATCAATGGCAATCGCCTTGTCTCCGCCAACAACAGTAGTGAAACTTAAACTTTAAAGGTTGACATTCAAATAGCATGGAAGGAAAGTTTTAGGGTAGGCAAACTCCGGCCCTGAAGAAGCCCGAATATGGGCTGTATACCTGCTAGAACTAGGATACCATGCCAGCCACTTGTATAGATATATAAATGGCGTTAAAGGATCTGTCATAAAGCAAAACACCTGTGTGATTAGTCTCTCGCGGAAGCATCCATTCTTTGCTCAAGTACCAAAACTGCTCGGCGGACACTGAGCTCGTTGAGAGCCATTTTATTTTAGCCATTGAAAACAATGGGACTCCTCCTGTTGAGCGTTGTAGCGCTTACAAAACGCTAAGGTGTGAATGGGGCCTTAGGGTTCAGTCATATCATCTGAGTTGAGCAACGATAATCAACTCAACACAGGACAAACTATTGTTTTCTGTGTGTGTGTGATGAAGTACGTTGTGTAGTGCAACTTGCCACATGTCACCACGCACAATGCAGGGCATAGACTTTAATTAAACAGTGCCTTGCGTTGTAATAAAGCAATGCACCACCTCCACACAACCCTCAATGAGCCCTTATGGTTGCCGTGGCCAAAAACCCCAGCCCAGTTTCAGGGGCTGACATGGCAATAGTGGTGAGCCATGTTAGTGTTATCTGGGGAGCGTACACACACATTTACAGCTTGTTGGACAATCCCTTTGCAGTGGGCAGTGCTCGTTCTCTATTCTAGTTTCATAATGACTATCACAGCATGACTATAGCAGCAGTATTAGGGACAGGCATATATCGAAGTGATATGCAACTGAGTCCAGTGCGTTACGAAGCCCTGAGTCCAGTGCGTTACGAAGCCCTGAGTCCAGTGCGTTACGAAGCCCACATATACCTATATACATGCTATACATTGTATGTCATTTTAGACTGGGGTGCCTTGAGAATTTTGCCTACTTTTATAGGGTGGCGTGACTAAAATGAGATTGAGAAACGCTGCTATAGGAAGCACTGTTTACCCCCACATCACTGACCTCTGTGATTGCACAAAGAACACTGCTCCCCTCTCCTCCTTTATCAAATATAGAGGCCCAAATGGAAGCTTGGCTAGGGGTGTACGGTGGGCTCAGAGGATGGTCATCTCATGTCTATAGGTGCAGTTAGATCTTGTATTTTAAGACTGCATGCATCCCTTGGTAGATGAATTGGAATCAAACCTGAACACCAGGAAAACCTCTGAATACGCAATTAAAATACTTCTTTGGGATTGGTTTTACCTGCCACTGGATTTTTATTTCAGTCTATACAGTACAGAGACTTGCACACCCCTGCCAGATAATGCAGCCAACCGGTTGACTGAAAGCTGGCTATGCATGTATAGATTTTCTCTCATAAGCTTGTGAGCTAAACAAGAGAAAACCACTTGATTTCGATATCAATGCTGAACAGTATGAATGGAGGAATCTCCACCTCCATTCCACAGCCACGGCTGCCTGAATACCGGGACAGTAAGTGCATGTGACAGGACGCAGTGACTGTTCGGGTGAGAATTTTGTTGGCATGGCCACCCATGGCTTTAAATGTTCTTATCCTTTAACCAATATTTCATAGAGTAACCAGTCTTATTCAATGAGCGAACCTCTCCTGTCCATTTAGGTGAAAGCGACAAGTTCACTGCATATTCGTCCGCCTCCATTGCTGATACTTGCCACCCTCCAACCTCATATGTTCCAGGAGGGGTTTGAGTCAGAGTTCACACGGGACCAAGAAATGTCCCCATCCACCCTTTCCCACCTGCTTTCTCATGTAAACTCTCAGGCCTTGTGATTGGCCCCTTAGAGGCCTAACTCTGCTATGTGAGAGGAACAGGACACAATTGCATGTTCTTTCCTACCAGAGCTGTGAATTTTTCTCTGTGGGTGAACGGCGCTGCCAGGAAGCATGTGGAAGGTAGGTGAAAGAACCTGAGGGTACCTGCCACTTAGTTACTTTACCCTGAATGAGCAGAGTACATATTGGCTTTAATTACAGTACCCCAGAGCAACCAACCAGTAGTCACTTCAGCACAATTAATTATAATTGGTTGCAGTTAAGAATTATTGACGTGACATTGGCAGAAATATTGTAATAGCATGTTAGTGTGTATAAAAGCCTGACATACATCATTGTGGCTCTCCGATTTACTTCACTTCCTACACTGGCACACGGTTTGATGATGGTATGCAGGCAGGCCTGTGTGGGCCTCGGCTGTTATTTTCATTTCCAGAAATAGTGCTGCAGCTGTGCCTGTCTCTGGCTGCTCTGTGTCATTGAAGGTGAAGCCTGTATAGCATGGCTTCACACAGCAGGGCAGAATTGTTATGGCTTCTCTGAGAATTGTAATAATACAAAAAGCATTTAGAAAAGCACTAAATGCTGGCCGTAAATCTAAGGTATGAAACCAGAATTGTGCAGATTATGCAACATTAACAGAGAGGTCATATACATTGATATTTAGCAACAAAGTGGAAGAATCGCATGTTGACTGAAATGTTCTACATAGATAGAAGGACCTGAGCTGACCTCTTTACCCGCTTCACCCACTCTTCTTCAGATTACTCCCCTCACCACGCATTTTCTCTTAATTCCAGATTTATATATTTTTCTTTTGGAAGTGCCTTTTTAATATGTCCGGCCTCCTACTTCTGGGTTTCTCACTTAGGCTGGGTTCATACCTAGGTGTTTTTCCGCGCTTTCATACTGGCGTAAAAACGCTCAAACAGGGAAATGCAATTATTTTCAATGTGCATGGTTCCCATCTGGGCGGTTTTCCGCGAGTACGAACGTGCGGGGAAACCGCCCCACGCCCAAAGAAGTACATGTACTTCTTTGGGGCGTTTTGGTCGGGCGGTTCCATTGGAATACAGGCAAGTATCCCTCGGAAACGCGCGTTTATCGCACGTTTTTTTTACCGCGAATCGCGGTAAAAAAACAGCGCGAAAAACGTGCATATTCAATCCGCCTAGGTGTGAACCTAGCCTTAAGTGAGAATGACCACGGTAGACTGTGCTTTGGGGCAATCTACCACACATTGAATATGTGCCTCAAAGGGCTGGCTGCAAGAGCCAGGAAGAGACAGCTGGCTGCCGTAAAAAGAGAAGATGGTAGTGCGGGAATTGGTGTGCAGCAGCGAAGTGGGCGGTTTTAAAGCAGGACGACGCTGGATTCACTGGAAGTTTGAGTATTGTAAAAAAGGATAACCCAGTGGACAAGGTAAGAGGGTAGGTGCACCAATACCGACTTTTCGGTATCGAGTACCGATATTCTGCTGTCGGTACTCGCTGATGCCAAGTATCAATACCGGTGCTTCCACTGGCATGGAGCCAGCTTCCCGGGCAATCAGGACACTGATTGACATGCCGCCCGGCTTCCTGATCTCCTGGGAAGCCGGCTCCATGTTTGGCCGGCTCGATGCCAATTGGCCGGGAAGTCGGGCGGTGAGTAATGACCTGCCTCCCAGCTTCCTGATTTGGCTGGGAAGACGTCTTCCCAGCCAATCAGCATGGAGCTGGCTGTTCGGCCGGCTCGTTGTACTCGCCCAAATACTTGGTATCGGCACCAATACTAATTCTCGTGCATCTCTACACGAGGGGGGTGAAGGTCCACTGCTGCAACAATATGAGGAATGTAAAAAACTGCAACAAAAATATGATGACTTCATTGTGGTTTAATTTTAATAAACATTCAGGCTAGTAGGGGCTTTGTGTGGAAACAAATGTCAGTTTTAAGCTTGGTCCAAGGTGACAATGACCGGTGAATAATCCATGTCTTATGCTGATAGTTTAAGTATTAGCTGCCATGTTGTTATATTCTAAATATTTCATTGTTTTGCATGGAGCGGGCAGCTGCTTTTCTCTGCAGCTTATTGTTATCTGCATATCATAATCAGTATCTGTTTTCTGCCTGGCATGCTAAATGATCATTAACTATATCTGCCATATTAATTATTGGCTACAAATGATTGTAATTGCAGTGTGGAAGTCCTTGTTAATGAGATTGTTCATCCTAAGTCAATAATTTGTGTCATCTGTTATATTAAATTACGTTACAAGTGAATGCAATTTTTTTTTGTTCTGGTTGAGCATAGAGGCCAGATATATACAGCTAATTTCTTCTGCATTTGGTATGGAGAAGCTGAAAAGGGTTTTAAATGGTTTTGATGCTTTGCAGAATGTAATTTGTGGTTAAAGCCCAACTCAAGGGAAATTAAAGATTTTGCCTTGAAGTGGGGCTGCCCCTGTACTGCCTAGGGGACAGGAGAAAGCTTTGTTACTTACCTGATCCCGGCTTACCAGGATGTCTGCACTGGTCTCTTCTCCACCTTTGCTCTGTCTGTGGACTGTCCCTCGGTGTCCTCACACATGGAGCCTGCTTTGTACGTGATGACGTGAGTGGGCTTTAGATTGCCAGAACCAAAGAAAGAGGCTGCAGAGACTGGTCTAGGAACCCGGAGGGAGCTGGTGGGAGCGAGGATCAGGTAAGTTGAACAGCTTTTTCCTGTCCCCAGGCATAAACAAGTTGTTAACCTTTTGCAGTGCGGGTACAGCCCCATTACAAGGGGGGAAACTTCTCATTTGGGCTTTTAAATTCTCCTTTTGGAGATCTAAAGTATGTGTAGTTGGTGATCTCCCTAAAGGTGCCCATACACCTTACGATTATCGGGCGAAACCTTTCGTCCGATGA
The DNA here is from genome assembly GCF_000935625.1 of Nanorana parkeri. NCBI lineage: Eukaryota > Metazoa > Chordata > Amphibia > Anura > Dicroglossidae > Nanorana > Nanorana parkeri. Next base: position 588,208 of record NW_017306316.1, read on the forward strand.
TGGAATAGTCGTACGATTTTCCGTCCGATAATCGTAAGGTGTATGGGCACCTTTAGAGTGGCTTATATATTTAGTGCAATGATGTATATACTACACATTTTTTACTTGCATCAATAGCTGCACTAGATTTATTCATTACATTTATTAATTTTTTTAAATTAATGTATTAATTAAATGTTATTTGAATGTTTCAGTTAGTGAGAAAAAGACATTTAATTTTCAGTTGGTACACTTGTAGGTAATGTGACTTTGAATCTCCTTTTCCTGATGAAGCGTAATTGTTTGGGGTGTAAAATGGGTAGTTCGTCGCTGGTCCCCGATTGTGCACCATGGTGCATGATGGTTTACAGCTAAATGATTTTAAGGGAGAATTATGAGGTGAGTGATTTTCACTCCTCCTCATAATCCGAGCCGACCTGTGACAATGAAACTGTCACACGTCGGCTCAGTAGATCGAGCGAATACATACCGTCGCTCACTTCTCGATCTATCCCTGCAGAGAGCCTTGACTGTCACTCACAGCTCCCTGCAGGGATCCCACGCCCCTCCCCTGTCCGAACTGCCAGTGCTGACTGGCGGAACGGACGGGGGAGGGGGCGGGTACAGCTGGCTCTGCCTCTAGATAGGCAGAGCCAGCTGTCAGAATTGTCGGGATCCGTTCCAGCTGCTGCATCTCAGTATACGGCAAGCTGTAGCTCGCGGTATACTGAGCTAAGGGTGACGGGAGGACGCTAGTTTGTGTCCTCCCGGTACCCTTAGGAGAACTATGGGGAAAAGCCCTTACCCCATAGTTCTCCTTTTAACTATGCCTGAAATGTTTTTTTTTTACATTTGAACCAGCTATTTATAAAGCAGGATGCAACAGAACAGATATGAAGACATGAACATGATAAATCTCTAGAGTTGGCCATAGATTATCATCCAGTACATGTATAAGTGCAAACATAGATAGTAACCTTCCTCCCTGCTTTACGTTTTATATTGTCCTTGGAACGCAACCATTTAGCTTTCACTCGGCAATCTGCTTGATTGATCTGGATTATCCTCCAGGAAGTTTGACTACTCCTCCTAGATCCTTCCTACCTGAGTGGCGCACAAAGTTCTTTTCAAAAGTAAACTATGTCTCCAGTTCCTGATAAAATCCCATTTCTACATGTGGAAAGTCAATCATGGCAAAGTGACCACTGCAAGCATGCTAATATTAATTCCAGCTGGAAAAATCACTTGTCCATTCTCTGTCCTTTTTCAATGTTACTTGATTGCAGTGAAGTATTGTGCTACTGGTGAGACCTTTATTGTAAGTAATACAGTCTAAAAATCCTCTTCAATGAAGCACGACTAGAAGGCTATTCACACTGCAACACATTAAAGCACCATATGACTGGTAATTGTTTTATGATGCACCCAGTGTGTTTTATGGTGTACTTGGTTGTCAAACACTGCAGGTGCATTTTTTTTTCATTGTCAGCCCAATTATAATTCATATTCATATAAATGAATAGGTTGCCTTAATGCCCTTAAAGGAAGCAACCCTCCTATTTACTGTATAAGTTTTCATTTTGAGATATTTGTTTGATTGCTTGTCCTGTTAGCAAAATCCTATGGCTGTTGGTCTATGGCAAGTCTATGAAAGAGTACGTCCTCCCCAAAAGCACGAGTTTGCTGAATGTGGCAGATAGATAGATAGATAGATAGATAGATAGATAGATAGATAGATAGATCTATATATATATCTATCTATATCTATAGATCTCATATATTAACATACACTGATCAGCCATAACATTATGACCACCTGGCTAATATTGAGTAGGTGCCCCTTTTGCTGCCAAAACAGCCCTGACCCTTCAGGGCATGGACTCCACTAGACCTCTGAGGGCTTGTTCACACCAAGCGCAGAGCAGGTGCAGACCGGATCAAAACTGCGTCCAATGTATTCCTATGGTATTTTGAGCTCCAGTTCACATCGCAGCGTGCAGATCCAGAGCAGGTGAAAAAACTGCGGCAAGCCCTATTTTACCTGCTCTGGAACGCATCAAAAACGCATGCAAGTGCCTGAAAGCCCATGTTAAACTTGTTAAAAATGTATTTATTTATTTTAACCAAAAACGGCCCGGAACGCATCAAAAACGCGGCACAACCCACTGCACTGCGTGTGCAGAAACCTGACCGGATCTGCCCTGCATTTGGTGTGAACAAGGCCTTAAGGTATGCTGTGCTATTTGATACCAAGCCATCAGTAGCAGTCTTATAAGTTGTGAGGTAGGGCCTCCATGGATCAGACTTGTTTTTGGATTGAGATCTGGAGAATTTGGCGTCTAAGTCAACACCTCAAACTCGTTGTGTTCCTCAAACCATTCATGAACCATTTTTGCAGTGTGGCAGGGCGCATTATCCTGCTGAAAGAGGCCACTACCATCAGGGAATACTATTTCCATGAAGGGGTGTACTTGGTAAGTTTAGGGAGGTGGCACATGTCAAAGTAACATCCATATGAATGGCAGGATGCAAGGTTTCCCCTCAGAACATTGCCCAAAGCATCACACTGCCTCTGCATAAAATACACCTGTATGAATGTATGGGTTTTACTCAAGTCCCAGTGTATGGCCGTTCACACCTGCATATAGCCATTCGTGTCCGTAAGTGGCTGTACGCATAATATACGCCAAAAGTTTTACCTAAACCATGTGCATGAGACCTAAATGACCTTTGTGAGGATGTATGAACCCTGCATGTGCAGTTGTCTGGGTGTTTCCAGTTGCTGGTGTATATCAGTATTAGTGGTATTATCCGAGATATCGAATAACTTGAATTTTTATAGTAAAAAGTTCTTCAGTTTTTACTCAACACTTGTCTTGATTTTTAAAGTCTGTCAAAGCTAGTTCATATTTTGACTAGTTTTTCGTTTTCCAGCTAGATTCAGATTTTTTCTTTGTATTCTAATGGCCTGAGTTGTCATGTCCTAAACAGTGTAGAAATAAAGAACCGTCTTAAATACCTGATTAACTTCTGGCTGCATTCCTGGGTATCTTGTAGCACAGTGATTTGATCTTTTACTGCAGGTAGCTGCGATTTACTGCTGTACTATCTGCACTTTATTGCTGAGATGTTGCCATTCTTTGAATATGTAACACTTAACATTATCTTGGTAACTATATAGCTGTGTATATTGCACTGGAGTAGATACTCTGTGTCCCAGTAGTGTATTGCTCTTAAATGTCTTATTTACTATACTATACTATACTATACATATCTGTCATGTGTCATTTTAGGGTTTGAAGTATATTAAAGGAGAACTATGAGGTGAGTGCTTTTCACTCACCTCATAGTTCTAGCCGACCTGTGGCAATGAGACTGTCACAGGTCGGCTCAGTAAATCGTGAGGTGAGCAAACACATACCGGCGTTCGCTCACCTCTCAATCCTGTCACGGCTGTCTGCCGTGACAGGGGAGGGGCTGGATTCCCCCTTCCTGCTCCGATCCGCCAGTGCTGACTGGCGGAACGGACAGGGGAGGGGGCGGGTACAGCTGGATCTGCCTTTAGATAGGCAGAGCCAGCTGTCAGTCACGCAGCTGGACGGATTCCGGCACAATTGTCGGGATCCGCTTCAGCTGTGGCGTCTCGGTATACCGCGAGCACCTGCTCGCGGTATACTGTGGCGTCTCAGTATACCGCGAGCTACAGCTCGCGCTATACTGAGCCTAGGGTGACGGGAGGACGCTAGTTTGTGTCCTCCTGTTACCCTAAGGAGAACTATGGGGAAAATACTTAACCCCATAGTTCTCCTTTTTTTAATATATAATTTTTTTTTAAATGGACAGAACAAGGCAATGAGGACTACTAGGGCTACAGATGACTGATGGGTTAAAACCTCTTTGAGAGTTTTTGGTGTAAGCATGATATTGGTTGCCTGTTCTGGAGAGAAGTGACAAGCAACAAGTCCTTTCAGCTAGACTGTTTTTATCATTGACGTGTGGGGTCATCCCTGATTCCTGCCATTTTTCTTCTTGGGTTGTGTTCCTGAAATCTGGATTTTTTTAATGCATCATCCCACTTTACCCTTAAAGATAAATCGTACTGTAAGTGCTGTGCCCAAAAGGCAAGCAGAGGACAAATGACTAGTCACCATTATTGCCTGAGGACTCCATACAGCTGATTTTTGTTCTTGTTAGACTGACTCACCATGGCTTGTTCCAGCTTGATAGAGGCAGGACTTTTCTTCCTCATGTCAGAGCTGCCCTCCAATGACTGGTGATCTAATGATTGTTGGGGTAATATGCAAGAAGCAAAAGGAGAGGTGGAGGGAGCACAAGCTTGCATAATAAATAAAGCAGAAGCAGGTAAATGCTTGCAGTGCAGATGCTCGGTTACAGCTTCCTCTCCGGCAGGGATAACTGTGGCCAGCACAGTAGTGGGATAACTAAGGCCCGGTTCACACCTGGGCGTTTTGTAGCGCGTTCCTACGCTCTGCAAAACGTTCAAAGACCGAAATCCCATTATTTTCTATGGGTATGGTTCACACCTGGGCGTATTACAGGCCGTATGAACGCGCTACAAAATGCCCTCCACCCAAAGAAGTACAGGAGCTTCTTTGGGGCGTTTTTGTCGCGCGTTTCCATTGGGATACAACCAAGTAGCCCTCGGAAACGCACGTTTTTTTTACCCCGAATCGGGCGACAAATGCGCAAATTCGATACGCCTGGGTGTGATCCCAGCCTAAATCTCGATTTTAATCTCCTAAGTCTAGCAGTCAAACACGGCGGCAGCAGCACCTTCGATAACCTCAGACTGCAGGTCACAGCTATATGGCTATGGAGCAGGAGAGTCACATGTCGGGGAGTATACTGCTGTTTTTCATTCAAGGCAAAACAAAGCTTTTTTCGTAGGGTACTACTTGGGTATTACTCTGTCACTGATGATTTGTCTGAATCCCCAAAAGGCAGCTTCTGTAAGAGGATGCATTTTTGTTTTTTTGGAATGACACCCCCTGTTGTTGAGGCTGGGTGGTGTTGATCCCATTGCTATCGAGATTCAGCAGTGTTCGGGCCAGCAACCTCTCACTCAATCTGGCTACAGAGGGAGTAATTCTACAGGGACAGAAGGCCCCTTTAGTGATTCATATCTAACAGCAGAATCACCTGTCTGACATGGGCCTTAGTCTTGCGATATCTGGAGTGAGATTAGGTGATGCCACTACTGTGCCGCTTGCTGGAGAGGAATCTGCACTGCATGCAACTCCCTGCTCTGCCAATGCTACCTGCATTCTGTGGATCTGTGTTTTCTGTACTTCTATTTTTTGGATATTTGCCCACCATTCATCTACCCCAGTCTTTGAGAAATGGGGGGTCAGCTCTAACATCAAGAAGCAAATCCCTGCCTCTACCAAGATGGCTTCCTCCACACAGAGACACAGTGCGGAACAAGACCTGATATTTCAGTAATGGAGAAAAGATCAGCCGCAGATACCCTGCAGACAATACTTATGACTAGTCTTTTGCTCTCTGCCTGCCATTTTTTTTTCTTTGTACAGCACTCCTTAAAGTAAAGCTTCAGAATACAAAATATACAGAATTATCAGCAAAGCTGCACAACAGTATTTAAAAGTTGATTCCAGCTTTCTGTTCTGGTGTTGCTTCCTCCAGCCATTTCCCATGTCACTATGCCAAGGAAAGAGGTCTCTTCTGATCTCTTGAAAGAGAAGATCTACTGATTGCTTCAAATACTTTATTTACAGTTTACAATGGTATTAATGTTCAGCTATGACAATGGCATGTTCTATAATTGCTGTAGTGGATGTGTGAAAAGGAATGCTCAGCCTGTAGGTGTGTATGAATTTGTATGTTGGCTACAGTCCAGTAATAATACAGGGAGGTAAGTTTATTCCCCGGGGGAACATACTTGCCTTTCTGTTTTAGGGGTCAGAGGACGTGTAGTGTGGGCACCAGTGTCAGCAGCTGGAATATCTGGCAGCACCTCTTACGTTCTTGCTGTGTTTCTCTTAGTAGGAGCCTTTTTTTAGCCCAGTGAGTTATCACAGACTTTCTCCGAGGCTTTGCATACTGTACTTGCTGAGCTCTCATGTGACGTTGAACAATCTGTTACTTTGCATGATAGAGCAGGGAGTGAGTATGGGCTGACAGTGACATAAGTAGGTGGCAAGGTTTCAATTTGATACAATGTCTATAAATGATTTTTTGTTTGTTTTTATGGTACGCCCCAGTCAAAATTGGAAATGAAAGGAATTCAGCTTACCTGCTTTAGGGCTTTAGTTTTTCATCTAGTCATAGCTGTATTCCATCAGCTGCTACCCCACTCCATTTCTTGGTGATCTATGAACCTGTTTTTCTCTTTTTGTAATGCAGAAGAGGAATGCACCCACAGAGGATCAGAAAGTCTGATGTATCTGAGAGTGTCGGTTCAGTGCAGTTGCAACCCTGCAGACACTGATCAGATATAAAACTGCCCTGAAAGCTTAAAGCTAAAGTCCACTGTTTGAAAAAAATATTAAAAGCAGATTTTTGCATTCATTATTTTTTACATTGGAGCCAGTAAAGGATTGCAACTGTGATTAGTGGATCGCAGGTACGATGCTCTGGTTCTTGCAGATTCTTGAATGGACTACAAGTGCAGTGAGGTCAACTCACTTGTAGTCCTTCAAAAACTACCCCCCACAAAATCCCTCTGTCGCCTTGAGTGATGGAACTTATAGATTCTCCTTGAGATATGCCGATACCGAGTATTTGGGCAAGTACTCGCCCAAATGCTCCGATACCCTGATACCAGAACTTCCTCTGACAGGCAGAGCTATCCTCTGACCAGCAGGGCCACGAGGTAACATGGAGCAGGCTTCCCGGCCAATGAGGAAACAAGGCTGCGGGTAATAACGCGCCCTCCGGCTTCCTGATTGGGCTGGAAGCCGGCATCCCAGCCATAACAGCATAGAGCCGGCTTGTCAGGCAGCGGGTAATGACACGCTACCTGGCTTCCTGATTGTCTGGGAAGCCGGCTCCATGCTAGCGGAAGTACCGGTTTCTATACTCGGTATTGGCGAGTACCGAAGAATAAATATCAGTACTTGCACTCGATATCTAAAAAACGGTATCTGTGCATCCCTACTAGTTTCCCCATTCACAGAATCTGCTAAAGGCTCTTACCCCATGATTCAGGTTAGAGGGAGGGGTTTTATGATTTGACCTTGTTTCACCCTGAATATGGGTTCAACATGAAACATGGTCCAAAAGGTAAACTTGGCCTTTAAGGGTGAATTCACATCAAATGCATTCTCCCAGCGCAGCCCCAGCACAAGACAAGGCAATTTGCCTTATCACCAGTGGGCACCATTCACACCACCGGATTGTGTTGTGTGCTAAATAAAGTATCACATAGAGTACTTTTTTTCAAGTGTAAAAGTCGATGTCCCAGGATGGCGGCTGGTATGAATAGGCCCTAAATCTGACTGATGGTACATTAGGGTTTGCACAGTAGAGATGTCAGAGAGCAGATCCACCTCTACACATGCGAGTTGGTCTCTGGATTCTGGCTGCAGTGCATTACGAAAAGTAGAGAAAGGTAATGTGAATAGAATTTGTTACTTTAGCACAGTTGCGGTGTTTCCTTGATTTGGATTAGAAACATGCTTTATTGATCTCCCTAGGTCAGCCTTTCTCAACCAGGATGCCTTCTGGTTGCCTCAGAGGCTCCTCCAAAATGTTTGCACAGCGTCATGCATTTCCATGGTGCAGTAGCCAGCCTCAAGCCATGGATGTCAATTACACGAATCCAGGGAGGATGGGATCCATTCAGAACAGGACAGAAGTTCTCCTCCACCACCCGCCCTCTGCAGTGCTGCTGCAATTGTGTATTCTGATGTGAAGGGGGAGGACTCTGGTGTGGGGGGTCTGTGATGTAAAAGGGGGGCTTCTGATGTGAAGGGGGAGTACTCTGGTGTGAAATGTAGGAGGGGGTCTGTGATGTAAAAGGTGGGCTTCTGATGTGAAGAGGGCCTACAATAAATATATTGTCATTTGTTTTATAAGAAGTTGTTGTCATCTCTACATACTACTATAAAATGCTTCCCTGTTTTATAAATACACTTTTGTGCTTCCGGGGCCTTTAATAATGCATTATTCTTGCACTGTTGAATAATAATCCCTGAAATCTTCTTAGGGCACTTTGTTAGTGTTTGCAGTTTCTTTTCTCTCTTCTGGCAGAATTCAGCATATTCTGCAGCTCTGTCACAGTAATGTGGTATCTGGCTTTTTTCACACTGGATTAACCCGTGTGAGCTCTTAGAATGCCATTTGAGCAGTTACACAAACAATAAGGAGGCGGAGAAGAGGTGTTACTTAAATGGGGGCGCAATCCTAGACTTCCGCATAGTTCATGCATGCAACTGACACTTGAGGAAAGAATGTTCATTTTCTCAGTCTACAATGAGCTGCTGATGGATCGGAAACTGACACCTTCATAGTGAGGATCTGTATCGCTGTGCACCATTTTCATTCCCCTGATTGGATGAAGCAGCGTCTGGATATCACGGGGAGAAATCATATCTATTGCTTTGCTTGTGTATTCCAACGAGCTATGTGTATTTGGTTTTAACCCTCTTGTTACTACTTAATGTAGCCCCCATCACCTTTTGTGATGTGGCTACTAGACATTTAGTGATAGCCAGGGCTGTAGACAGCTTGGCTGGATTTGTAGTGGCAATTATCTGGTTAATCCCAGGTGTCTAGCCTTGCCTGTACCCCCCCTGGGTGGAGTGTGACTTATTGTGGGGCAGCCAATGAAAGCTACTGTAATGTATGTAGTGCTCTACCAAGATTCATGATCAAAACTCCTTCAGGGCAGCTCAGTGGCTTAGGGGTTGGAACAACTGCCCTACAGCACCCAACTCCCTGGTTCAAATCCCGCCTAGGACACCTTCCACAAGGGTTTGTACAGTACCCTGCTCAGTACAGCAGCCAATCACTGGGCTTCTGCAGTGGTGCATGCTGGGATAGAGTACATATATATTAGTGGGATCTGCCATGTGCTCAGACTAGCGGGGACCAGCCATGAAATAGGGCTGGGTCCTGTTCAGCCTGCCCCCCAGGCTAGGCCGAGGCCTGGGGATGGGCATGGGCTGGTGTGAGGGAAAAGGTTTCCCGGATTGAGGATCTGCATCGATCCTGTCTGTTACATCAGTGGCTATCTGCTGTCTACCAGGTGGATTTGCACTGATACATCTGCAAAGCCTGGTGAGTCTGGAGCTTCTGATGGTTACCCCTAGACACCTAGAACCCCAATACCCTCTCTCCTCAGTGAATGTGTTCAATAAATCGTTATCATTTTACTACCCGAGTGGATATCAGTTTATGGGCGGTTAATGCTATCAGGCGGGCAGTCGAAGATCATACCCTAGACCAGGGGTCAGCAACCTTAAACACTTAAAGAGCCATTTGGACCCATTTCCCACAGAAAAGAAAACACCGGGAGCCACAAAACCCTTTTGACATCTAAAATGAAGATAACTCGGCATATATCATTTTTTACCTTTATGCTATGTAATAAATGTATATATGTATATGTGGGCTTAGTAACGCCCTGGACTCTGGGCTTAGTAACGCCCTGGACTCTGGGCTTAGTAACGCACTGGACTCTGGGCTTAGTAACGCACTGGACTCTGGGCTTAGTAACGCCCTGGACTCTGGGCTTAGTAACGCACTGGACTCTGGGCTTACCTGAGACCCTGCAGAGCACATCATAGATCCCGCACAGCCCATCTGGTTGCCCACCTGAGGCCTTGATCGGAGGGAAGAGTGGATAAAGGAAGCCATATGGGAATTCCTGGGAGTGCTTAAAGGAGAACTATGAGGTGAGTGCTTTTCACTCGCCTGATAGTTCTAACCTTCTAACCTCTAATTATGGGAGACACATCCATTAGGATAAAGTGGTAATTAAATGACGTAGCCACAAGGACTTTGTTTATTTTGTCACCACAATAGACCAAGAGAACCGGTCGGTTACCATGCCAGATCCCAGGTTCTACTGGTAAGGAGTAACAGGACTGCTGTACTATGTTTGAAACGTGTGAAAAGATGTGTGCCCAGAGAGAAGGACTCCTCTTCTTCTTTTTTTTTTTTTTTTTAGATCACCTCTGTGAAAATCTCCAAGTTTTCTACTTCTTTTTTTTTCCTTTTTGACTGGTGTAGTATAAAAAGTATAAGTGAGGCACTTAGATGAATATTTTTGAAACATAACTAAGAATTGAACCCAGGAGTTAGGACTCTTTGCTAGATCACTCCTGAGAACTGCAACTACCTCTAATTTATGAAGTAACCAAGATTTGTGGCCAGAAGTCAGGACTCTGTACAGATCACTTCTGTGTTTAGTGGCATCTACTCTCAGCCATCTAGGAGAGACTAGTGATCCCTCTACTGCTCTGGACCAGGATGAGGATGATGTATAGTAATTACAATGATTACTTTGCCACTTTCTTCAAGCAAGTATGTACCTGGAAGTAAGGATTGCTCACACTCAATGCTTCTTCCAAGAATTGATGTTTGCTTTTTGGGGAGTAAGAACTCTGCCTTAGATCACTTCCTAAGTATCTCCCAGCACTCTTTGAAAATGGAGAGTGCAAGTCACAATACGTTGGGGAACTTTTTACTACTGGCCAAAAACAAGAAGAACCAATTTTTGTTTCTTTTTGTGCTTTCTAGTTGTCTGTTGTTCCTACTCATTTTTTTATTTTTTGGGAACAATGAACCTGAACTTTCATCATTGCTACCTGTTTGATACATATGGTATGTCATAGATAGATAGATAGATAGTATAGGAATACTAATTTGCTGCTTCGGCTGAGGCAGGGTGTACATAGTTCTTCAGGACTACATGTCAAGACGGTCCCGGTGGGGACTGCAACCTACTTCATCTGTCGCTTGGATTTCGTGTCCAGAGTGTATTCCAGCTGTAATGTGCGACACCCGCTGAACATGCTCTCTACAGCTAAAGATAGGGTTGTATGCAGTGAGAACAGAGTTTCACTCTCTTGGGAGTCAGGCTCTGGCCTCTTGTACATTAGGATGTAACGTAGTCACCAGATGTGTATTTGTATATACTTTGATAAATACCAATGGTATATAGGATGTAGGTATAAGGTAATGTCACTGAGATGTGTATGTGCTGCTGTTCTTTTTCTTCTCGTTTGACAGGAGCGATGTGAGGACCGGATGAGCAGTTGTAGGATGTTCAGTGATAGGATATAGTATAGGGATGTAGTCTATAGGAATAGGATAAGTACTGTTTATGTTAGTCAGATAGAAGTAGGGCTCTACTTTTATGCTAACTGCGGTAGTCTTTTTTTTGTCAGAGTGTCTGTCACAAGATGGCTCATGGACAGCCTCTAGTCTACTACTGTATTGTTATTGATGTAACATGGTGATGTTTTCCAAAAATGACACTTGACACTATTTTGTTGAAAGGTTTAACCCTTTCCTAGCCTCCGTTCTCCATCCAATGGTTGCTAGAGTACTTGCTCTCGGAGGAGAGTTTCTTTGGGTTGCCAATGCTCCAGACTCCGAAGACGTAGTCTTTGAAAGGCAGGGGTGAGTGTAGCCCCCATCACCTTTTTGTGATGAGGCTACTAGACATTTAGTGCTAGCCAGGGCTGTAGACAGCTTGGCTGGATTTGTAGTGGCAATTATCTGGTTAATCCCAGGTGTCTAGCCTTGCCTGTACACTAGGGCGGAGTGTGACTCTGTCTTATTGTGGGACAGCCAATGAAAGCTACTGTAATATATGTACAGTACAGAAGCCAATCACTGGGCTTCTCTCAGCCAGTGGTGCATGCTGGGATAGAGTACATATATTGGTGGGAACTGCCATGTGCTCAGGCTAGCTGGGATCAGCCATGGATTAGGGCTGGGTCCTGTTCAGCCTGCCCCCCAGACTAGGCCCGAGGCCTGGGGGTGGGCATGGGCTGGTGTGAGGGGAAAAGATTTCCCTGAGGCCTCCAACATGGAGGAGGCCTGTGAGACTGAAAGAGGAAGAGAACCGGGACCAGTGCAGGACTGAAGTGGACTTCAGCAGCATGGTCGGTGTCTTTCCTGATTGAGGATCTGCATCCATCCTGTCTGTTACATCAGTGGCTATCTGCTGTCTACCAGGTGGATTTGCACTGATACATCTGCAAAGCCTGGTGAGTCTGGAGCTTCTGATGGTTACCCCTAGACACCTAGAACCCCAATACCCTCTCTCCTCAGTGAATGTGTTCAATAAATCATTTACTTAGCATTTTACTACCCGAGTGGACATCAGTTTATGGGCACCAGAAGTGGGCGATTAGTGCTATTGGGCAGGTAGTTGAAGATCATACCCTAGACAGACTAGAAGTGAACCGGGCACTGATATGCTTCTGATATAAAAATGTATTTTACTTGTAGCTGCAAGATCATTTTCTTCATATCTTTGGAACTGAAAATAAAGCATGGTGATAGTACAGCCTACACGCACAGTACTCCAGTCCATTATCCAGGTATTGCTGGAGTGCACTTCTCCACCTCAATACCTTTTGTTGGTAATCTGGTGGTCTGAAAACCGCTAAATGTGATGTGGGAGAGAAATTCACAAACACACCCACTGCAGGCTCCTCGGCTCAATACCTGGACGTTTTTTATAGTGACCAATCAGATTCTAACCTTAAAGTCAAGCTCTGAGTAAAAATGTTAAAGCAGAGCTCTAGGTAAAAATGTTCTTAACCCTTGCAGTGGGGCTACCCCCAAGGGGTTAACTGCTCCTTTTTGTGTAGGTCCAAAAAAGTTATACTCACCTGATCCCTGCCAGGCCCCTTCCCCTCCGCTGCAGCGGTCTAAGGATCCTCGAGTCCTCACGTCCAATACACTGCATGGGAAGTGAGGAAATTCTAAAAGGGAATGTGATTTTTTCGGAAAACTCCATTAATTCCACAATCAAAAAAGTTTCGAATGACTTTCTACAAATCTCTGATGGCATTATCTTCTGGCGAGATTTTGCTTATAAAAGTTTGTTTCAAAATCTGCCAGTGTATGGCCAGGTTTAGGGCTCATTCGCACGGGTGTCCACGCCCGTGTTGAGATCTGCTCTAGTGATGAGCTCGGGCGTGTTCGCAAGCGCCTCGTGCCGAGCCCGCCAGGAAGCTGTCATCGCGCAGGGCCAATCACAGGCACTGAGACATGTTCCCGGTCCGCAGCTGCAGAGATCGGAAAATGGCTCAGTGACTGTGATTGGCCCTGCGCGCTGGCGGGCTCGGCACGAGGCGCTTGCGAACACGCCCGAGCTCATCACTAATCTGCTCCTGGGGGGACAGATGTGGTGTGTAATTGCATGCATCGCCTGTACTTCCCTATTGGAAGCGGCTACAAGTCCACCCTTACTTGCACATCGGTGCAGGTCAGGGTGCCCTGCACTTGGACACACACTGTCTGCGTCCAAGTGTAGGCAGGCACCCATACCTGGATGGATGTACAGGTTCAGGTCGACCCACAGCCACACCTTCCCATAGGGATGTACAGGCGGCTGCACGCAGTTACACATCTGTTTCCCCTGAAGGCATGTCTCTGCACGGATGTGCACGCCTATGTGAATGAGCCCATAGCATCTTGATTGTCTGTAATCAAAGGGTTCTTATTAGAAGAAGTTCCTCAGTGCTAATAATGTAAAACGTGCAGATAGATATTTGTACATATGTTTTCACTGCCTTTTAGGTCAGGGGAAAGCCTCAAAGAATAGCAATTTAAAACAAATAACTCCAATAAACATTTCAGCCATCCATAGTGCTATTGATCAGAAATGATCTGATCAGCGATCAGATCGTTTACAAGTAGTTGGAGATCTTAATATAGCAGTTCATTTGACTTGTGAATACAGGTTTGCCGTTCCACCTGGGGATTGTGCACGGATTAGAAGTACATAATTAGCATCTATAGAATTACTTGAAACCAGATCCAGGAAATGAAAGCAGAGAAAATAATTCCTTTCCATTGTGTAAATCTCTTCTGAGTGTCAATGGGTGCAGGTTAGGAAGTGAAAACCAGATCATTGTTTTGGTGGTAAATGAACAAAAAACTGCTTAAAAGTTTAGTAAAGTGACTTAAAAAGAAAAAGACCCTGGATAGCATATTAAGCACATTATGGCAGACTTGTCAAACCGATCCACCCCAATGCCACAATCATGATCCCTCTCCGGAGCTTCCATCTTCAGCTCAGTTCTCTTGCAGGTCCGGCATCTTTTGCCTCTTGATTAGCGGTATGACGTAACTCCTGCGCATGCACACGGGAGTAACTTCATCTTGGCATGCCAGTCTGTGCACTAAACTGCGCTGACCACCAGGGATTTTCCTCTTTTTGAAAGGATTTCTTTTCACTTCCTGTTGTGTGCATTTTTCAATACTGTTGATTTCTTGGACTGTATATTGTTCCATTTTATGCTGGCTGCTAAATAGTATAGGAGATTAGTGCAGAGTTTTACTTGCAATCAGAGGAAGTGAAGAGTAATTTTCCCAATGCGACACAGACAACAAGAAAAAAAAGCTCACAGGGTTATAACTCCCCCTTACTACATCCAAAACTGGAAATATTGCCTTCCGTTCTACTTTAAATCTTTAGGGCAAGTTGGTATTAATAAGCCTCATATTGTTTAAAATGGTATTGTTCCAGTATGGCTGAGATTTACAAATACAGTAAACTCCCTGTTATCCGGCATCCTCTGGGATTGGTAGATTCCGGATAAATGTAGTTTCTGGTTGTTTAAGAGTTACTATTAAAAATAGGTCTAACTAATGCCATACCCTATATTATACCATACCAAACTCTGTATTGACTTCATATAAATATTGAAATTCAGTGATCATCCGCAAATTAAGACAAATCCACACTTAAAACAAATTGAGACAAATCGTACATGCCGCAGATCAGCAGAACAATGAGTACATGGGAATTTTTTTTTGGTTAGATGAGAGTTCTGGTTAGTTGAATACCGGATAACAGAGAGTTCCCTGTAGTGGCATGGGGGCTCCCTGGAAAAATATAGTTTGCCGAATCATGCAAAAAAGTAACCATTACACAATTGTAACTGATGCACGTACAAGAAAAGAATTTGCATATGTCATTGTAAATTTCCATCAGTCACTAAGCAGAGAGCACGGAGTAGGCAAAGTGAGAAGAAAGGCCTCTAGAATCATTGTGCTTTTCTTTTTGTGAGGTTCTTGTGATTTTAACAAATCTGAGCATTGGCTGGGATGATCATATGGAGCATGGATAGGCAACCTCGGCTCTTCAGCTGTGGTGAAGCTACAAATCCAATCGTGCTTCTGCTCCGCAGAAGTCATGTGAGACTGTGGCTGTCTTTGAGTTTTGCAGTGCATCATGGGATTTGTAGTTTCGCAACAGCTGTCGTGCTAAGGTTGCCTACCTCTGAGGGGGAGTATGGGTCAATAACTCACACATAACAAGCGTATTCCAGTCTGTTCCTGCAAAGTGCGTGCATTGAGTAGTTCTGAAAGGAAAATTCCAACCAGTTATTTAAAATGTGTGTGTATATATAGTTTTGTATGAAATGGAGGAAATGATGGAACCTCTGTCACATATTTTATTAGGAAGATGTATTTACTGCTTATTGTGTGATCAGCAGAGGTAGTACAAAAAAATTATCCAACAAGTTCACAGCAGCCATAAAAGCACTTTATTAAAATTAATTGAGAGAAGTTTAGAACCTATGCCAGGTTTCTGTTGCTGTCTATGTCCCCCTTAAATTAGGCCCAGACATCTCTAACCCAGAACTCAGAGCCAGTTCTAAGAACCCAGCTGCCAGTACTACGCACACTACACTAGTGCCCTGAGAAATGCCATGCAGCCATTGCTGTAGTTTATACATGCAGACAGGAAGTGGCTGCAAGAGATCAGCAGCAGTGAGATGCAACAAAGCATGAATAGGTGAATGCTCTGATAAATGGAGACAGGAGATCAGCACCACTGATGAACAACGAAAAGATTAACAGGGTGAAATAAAGTATTATATGAAAAATACCATAGCAATTGTTTGATACACGGAACCTTAGGCATCTAAATGTCATTCTATTAGGATTTACAGATAGTTTAATTACTGGCAATGAATACTAATGAGTGCAACATACAATGATCGTTTTACATTTTTAGCTGTGGTCAAAGTTGGAATTCCCCTCCTGTCCCCTTTCCTCTACTTCCCATGTCTTCCCTCTCCTATCCACACAGTGCTCTGTAGAATCATGTCTGCTGTACTTGTATCTCTCCTCTCACTGTATATAAAAAGTGACTGCTCCCTGCTGTAACTACTCCTGCGGCAAGGAACAACTTATCAGATCCATTCTCTTTCTGCCCGGATATCCTGGCATGAGGCTATATGCCCTCTGCCACTCCATCCCCGGTTCACCTTGCTATGCACTTTCTTCACCAGCAATTTCTGCCACATATGTGTCAACTTTGCCAGCTGCATCTTCCCCACTGAGCGATCGGACTCCCACCCAGGACCCAGGGAGCAGCAAAAAAAGCGACTCCTTCATTTCTCCGGCCACTCTGTAAGTGGAGCTGCTGCTAGCTGACATCCATTACTTGGCGAATGGATGCAGCTTCAGCGCAGCTCCTCTCCCCACACAGTAGTCACACACTCGGCTTTCCATTTCCTCACAATAGACCTGGTCGCCAGAGATTTTTTTTCCACTTGTCATGGCAACCTGGTGACAGGATTTGTCCAGCTCTGCGTAAAACTGGCCATACACCTGTATATTATCTGTAGATTTTCTATGGTCAGATGAAAAAAGTGCAACAGATTCCTCCATCTAAGCTGAACTGTGTGGATGGAAGAATCTCCCACTGGACCAAGCTTCAGTACCTTGCTAGTCGGCCGCGCCGGCTGTCAAAATACCTGAACAATCTGATTGGATGCAGGCATTGTTCAGGTATTTTGACAGCCGGCGCGGCCGACTAGCAAGGTACTGAAGCTTGGTCCAGTGGGAGATTCTTCCATCCACACAGTTCAGCTTAGATGGAGGAATCTGTTGCACTTTTTTCATCTAATCATAGAAAATCTGCAGATCATCTATAGGTGTATGGCCAGCTTTAGGATATATCTTTTTATTTTGTGTTGTGGCACCATGATAGCAAGGTGGGAAATCTCTCCAGTGAGTACGCGGACAACAAAAACAACCTTACAGGGGTTCTAACCATTCCATACTCAGTCTAAAACCTAACACAAGATTTTGGTTTGAGTTCTACTTTAAAGGCAAAGTCCAGCTTTTAGGAAAAAAAAATAACTTCACAAAAGAAAATGTTACACTCTGAATATAGGTGTAACCTGAAACATGGTCAGAAAAGCTTTTAAGACTTGAATGCCAGATAACCAAAACCTTTGGGTGAGTTCTGCAGAGTTTTCCTTAAAATAAAGAGCAGTAGTGTGTGTGGCCCTTCTTAGGGGTCCCCTATGGTATGGCAGTTAAGGAGAACTATGGGGTCAGGGCTTTTCCCCATAGTTCTCCTAAGGGTCACGGTAGAACACAAACTAGCGTTCTCCTGTCACCCAAAGCTCAGTATATCACGGTATACTGAGCCGCCGCAGCCGGAACGGATCCCGACATTGCTGTCGAGATCCACCCAGCTGCGGGATTGACAGCTGACTCTGCCTATCCAGAGGCAGAGCCTGCTGTGCCCTCCCCCGTCCGCTCCGTCAGTCAGCGCTGGAGAAATCGGAGCGGGGGAATCCCTGCAGGGAGCCGCGAGTGAGAGTCACGGCTCTCTGCAGGGATAGGTCGAGAGGTGAGTGAACGCCGGTATGTGTTCGCTCACTTCCCGATCTACTGAGCCGACCTGTGACAATTTCATTGTCACAGGTCGGCTCAGATTAATTCTCCTTTAACAAGCATTGAAAACTATGCTGTTCTGTTTGTTATTATTGTACTATTTGAACATGAAGACGAAAGCTGGATGTGATTTGGTATGTGTTCCTAACATTTTATGTCTGCTCCATTTAGCTCCAGGCAGCATGTGGAAGGTAAGGGGAACCATTGCATGGAGTGTTACTAAGGCTGCAGTTGCCTTGGGCTGAACGCTGTGTATGATGCACATGGCGAGCTTCTGTTTTCTTTCCCTTTATGATCTTTTTCTTCCTCTACATTATTCATAAAACACCAGCATCTGCCTATTATTAGTCTCTCCTGTACCAGCCATACAATTTTCTCCATGGAATAGGCTGCATGGTTGTGAAACACTCCTTTATACAACGATCACTTTATACAACACTGTACGATCAAAGAATAGGCTACATGTTTTTGCAGCTCCTGTTTGTCTTTATGCATGTTACAATCTGATTGTACAATCTAGTTTAGATTTTCAAATAACTTCAGGGCCTATTTATAAAGAAGCTTACCTTAATTTTCATATACCAACTGTAAAGCTGCATTTGCACATTTTGGTATTTGCTACATTTTTTAAAATTTACAATGTTTCCTGGTAAAGCAGAACTCCGGGCAAAACTGTCCTTAACCCTTGCAGTGGGGCTACCCCTGCATTGCAAGGGCTAAGTGCTCGTTTTTGTCGGTGCTATATAAAACATTTATACTCACCGGTATTGGACGTGATGACTCCCGGACCTCAGCCTGCAGCAGTAGAGGGGGAGAGACGATCCAGGGACCGGTCTAAGAGCAAGCTCGGAGGATCCGGTGGGTATAACTTTTTTCTATTACAGCACCTAGACACAAACAAGCACTTAACCTTTGGGGGGGGGGGGGTCACAGGTCAGCTCAGTAGATCGGGAAGTGAGCGAACACATACCGTCGCTCGCTCACTTCTCGATCTATCCCTGCAGGGATATACCCCCTTCCCCTGTGCGATCCTCTAGCGCTGACTGGCGAAACGGACGGGGGAGGGGGCGGGCACAGCTGGCAGAGCCAACTGTCAATCCCGCAGCTGGGTGGATCCAACCAGTATTGTCGGGATTTGTCCCGGCTGCGGAGTCTCAGTATACCGGGAGCCATAGCTCGCGGTATACTGAGCTTTAGGTCATGGGAGAACGCTAGTTTGTGTTCTCCCGTGACCCTTAGGAAAACTTTGGGGAAAAGCCCTGACCCCATAGTTCTCTTTTTAAGAATTTTTTTTCTTTTAAGGGCCCGTTCACCCCATCCAGTGAGTTCATTGCATAGTCCCGTGGCATGAACACAATGGATCGCATAAACAAAGCCTCATGTTCTGGGGCGGGAGGGGGCATGGTGGTGTCATTCATTTCAAATATGCCTCCCACCTGCAGTGCATGCACTAATTTTTGCGATTGCACCGCACTGGAACACAGGGCATTGCGGTACCATGTGTTCCAGTGCAGGCGATCGCACTGTGAGTGGGAGTGTCTGCAGTGGCACCACCATGCCCCCTCCTGCCCCAGAACGCGGGGAGGCTTTGTCTATGCGATCCAGTTTGTTTATGCTATGGGACTGTGACGATGAATGCACTGGATGGTGTGAATTGGCCCTATTTTGTGTACATACATTGATCCAGTTAGGCTCAATGCAAGAATGCATATGTCATGCCTGATCGGCAACTTGGGGTACTTTCAAGCAGGGCCCCCAAACTTTAGCCCTCCAGCTGTTGTGCAACTACAAATCCTTTCATGCCTTTTAAAGTGATGCCTGTTCCTGTCAAGACACTTGCAAAGTCTTGTGGCACACAATGTTTCAAAACAGCAGGAGGGCCGAAGTTTGGCTACCCCTGTTGTAAAGCACTGTAGTAGCCGGGGCTACTACAGTGCTGGCCGCCATCTCCAGTATCATTTTATGGTGCCGTACTAACCCACGCCTGCTCTGTTATAAAAACACAGGGGATTGCTCGTACGGCACAGAAGCCATTCAGAGAACACCTAACATGTTTATCAATGAATACAAATCATTCTCTAATTAAATGAGGGGCGGATCATGATGTCACCACTCTTCCATCTTCATCCAACCGCAGAAAGCCTTGTTCTCTAATGGGGACACAGACAGCAATAAAAACCTGACGGGTGTTGTAATCCCTCTATACTCTATCCAAAATCCAAAACGTAAAAAGTTTTGACTTCAGTTGCACTTTAGGAAAATCTGTCATGGGAGTATGGAGGGAAGGGACCTACATTTTGATGCTATTGTACGCATAAGTAGTGGTGATGGCGGAACACACTAAACCCTTTGTTCTCAACTGGTGGGTCGTGACCCAAAAGTGGGTCGCGACCCCCTGTTCAGTGGGTCGCTGCGTGCCTTCCACTTTTCTAGGCGAGGTGCTTCTCAGCCTCCCCTAGTGCGGCACTGTCAGTTCTCATGCCAAGCAGCCATTCATATGCTGCTCGGCGCCAAGTGTCAGCTTAAGGTGGGGTGGGGTGGGCTGGTCTGGAGCTATGGCCACAAGGGAGCTCCATCCATGCATGCATTGCTTACAGCTTCCTCGCATGTCCTGTATAGGTGCCTGTACCGAAGTGACGTCACGTTCTGGTTGCCAGCATCTCTACAGGATGCGCAAGGGGGTTGTGCAAGCAAAGCACACATGAATGGAGCTCCGTCACAGCAGAGCAGCCCACACTGGACCCCAGGTTGAGGATCTACTCCTGTTGTCCTAAGGTAGGGAGACTATGTGGATCTTAAAAACGAAAAAACTATTTTTTGGGGGAGTGTACATGTGTGTGAGAGATTGTATCTGTGGTTGTGTGTGTCTGCCAGTGTTTTTGAGGGCTCTTTCACAGTAGTACAGTGCGATAATTGAACAGTCCTATGCGATTAACACACAGTACTATGCAATCGCACCTACTACGGTGCGGGAGTTGCGTTGCATTGTCATTCATTTGAAGGGCACCCCAAACACATTTCCCGCCCACAGTTTAATCGCCCGCGCTGCAACGCGCGGTAGTGTAATGCCGTGTGTTCCATTGCGGTGCAACTTGGGTCGCAACTTAATGGCCAAGGACAAATATGGGTCTAGGTTACATAGGTTGAGAACCACTGCACTAAACCATAACTAGAATAGTTGTACTTTGGTTTGGTAACAACAGAGCTGTTAGAACTTGTATGATTGTACACTGAATCAGGGTTTGACAAATCCTAGGAGCCAGGTCGCCAATGCTTCCTAAAATTTACAGCTGGCACATAACTATTGAGGTTTGATTTAGTTGTTGTCAACAGAGCTGACTCCTAGTTCCTGAGCAGACTGAATTTCATAATCATTTTCCACCCCTGCAATGAATAGAGCATAGATTAGGTCCAATCAATTTGCATATCTTAAACCCAAGGTTCACAGGCCTGTAATGTTTGAAATACACATAGTTATTTGTCTGCAGGGCTCCGTGACTGACATGATCGAGAAGTAAGCGAGCGATGGTATGTGTTCGCTCACTTCCCGATCTATTGAGCCGACCTGTGACAGTTTAATTGTCGCACGTCGGCTCGAACTATGAGGATGAGTAATTTTCACTCATCTCATAGTTCTCCTTTTTTAAGTGCTCATCTTGGTTTAGGGAGAAAAATAACAAGGTCATACTCGCCTGATCTTGGAGCTGGCTTGCTCTTATGCTGGTCATACACCTATAGATTTTCTATGGTCAGATGGAAAAAGTGCAACAGATTCCTCCTCTACGCTAAACTGTGTGGATGGAGCCAAGCTTCAGCATCTTGCTTGTCGGCCCCGCTGGCTATCTTGCTAGTCGGCCCCGCTGGCTCTCAAAATACCCAAACAATCTGATTGGATGCAGGCATTGTTTAGGTATTTTGAGAGCCAGCGGGGCCGACTAGGAAGATGTTAGAATTCAATAGCGGCCAGGGAAAATTCCCCCCTACCATGCTGTTTAGCATTGAGGGGGAGATTGAATGATTTTTGTCATTCCGCCCATGGGGCTGTGTATGACCTGTATATGGCCAGCTTTAGGCTAAAACCTCCTACTGTAAAAAAAACAAAAACCGGCAACACTATCATTCTAGAAAGATGTCCACTCTTTCTGCGTTACTAAAGTGTTATTTTAGTAATTTCCCAAGTATACTTATCTCAAACAGCTTTTTAAGCAGAAGTGCAAAGACCAGTGCTGATCCATATTCTTATGGGTCATGGTATGGCAACCCTCTTACGGGTAGTTGCCTTTTCTTCACGTTTGTATGTAGTCATGTAATTGTATATTTAGCTGCAAGAAAGGACTAATATCAGCAAATATTATTAGCTAGAGATCATTCCAATAAAGTCTTTACAGTGGTCCTAACTCTTTTTTAGAATTTATCACATTTTCTTCTTCTAAAGGTTTCATTATTTATGTGTATGTTTTACTACATGCACACTTAAAAAGGGAAGTGGCTTTTATTATGTCAAATCTCAAGAGATAACTCAAGCTCACGTGAAGCCTTGTGGTGTCATGTGAATTAGATACTTAACTCTTAACAGTATGGTTATGCCTGTCATGTCACTCAAAATGTTCTTGTCATATACCACCTCATTTCTCTTACTATCCCATATAACAGTACCTGTGCACGGAAGCTCTGCTCCCTTTCTCGTGTCACAGCTGGTGTGTGTGTTTTATATATACATCACACATTATTTACAAGAGTGACCTTGATAACTGTCAGTTAGCTCCCCTTTCATTGTGCCATGACCCCAAAGCTGTCACATGTCTCCCCCACCCCATCCTAACCCGCTCTTCTCTACCTGAACTAGCCTCTCTTCTACTCACTTTCCCTTTTCTGTAACAGTTTCCCAAATAACATCATGAACAAACAAACATCATTCATCCGACTACACTCCACTGACATATTCCCATGACCACTAATCTGAAACGTCCACTCTTCAGAAGAGCTCACCTGATATCGATAATAATTCATGAATGAAATGGATGTCTGTACAGCCCAAGAGTGTAAGGCCCCTTTCAGATGGGAGGTCCAGCAAGGAGAGCCTAGAGGCCCGGGAGGCAAAAGCTGACCTGAGCTGTGCCATGGGCAGTATGCCTAAAGGGGGCATGTTCAACTGGAAAGTTA
>NW_017306316.1:611233-633337 GCF_000935625.1 Nanorana parkeri
GCAGAACTCCTCCAAAAAATCCAGGCTAGCCTTTAAAACCTGTCCTTTTACATCTGATTACCCCTAGCTCCAGCCAAGTCCGGAAAACCACACTGAGCAGAGTTCCATTTTGGGGGGATGCATCAGGGGTAATCTGATGTAAAAGTACACAGGTCTATTTATATCGGACTCCCCATAGACCTAACATGGGTATGCCAAGTTTCGTTTAAAACTGGTCTCATACAGATGTTACAACGTTGACATCCGTTCTGTACTTTTCAGATCAGCAGGAGATCTGTTCTGTGCTGATCAGAACTGACAGGTGCCTCTGTGAAAGGGGTCTCTTGTCATGATCCTCTGCTACGTTATCTATATCTGTATATATACAAGGAGAAACAATAAGTAAAGGCAATGAATAAATTATGCGGTAACCAAAAGAAGCTTGCGCAATGCAGCATATTTACATAGCCTGTTGGATAGTTGGACTATGCCCAGTACAGTACTCGGACTTTAGCAAGCAAGTCTACAATCTTGTCCCTAACATCCCTAACATCCTTAACGTCCTTTCACTGCTCTTTGGTCACCAAATACTCTTTGGTCCATTTATAACATTTGTATCATGTGTTTTTTTGGGTTGATATTCGGTCTCTATCATTTAAAATACACAGGACAGCGGACAGGATCGCTGCTGCTCCTTTCATACAAGTGATCTAATTAGATCACTTGTATGAAAACGAGTGGCGGTTCCACACTTTACGTTTAGCTCTGCTTGTCAGAAGCAGGGCTAAATTTTTAAAAAAACTACTCGCCGGGCGCCCGAAACTGCATGTCCCAGGCGACGGGCGATTGGGATTCCCTCAGCTCACACATTCGCTCCCTAAGACACGCAGACATTTTTGCCCGCCTTTTGGGGGGGAAAAAGTGCCTCTTATGGAGCGAAAAATATGGTGTGTGTATACATGCATACATACATACATACATACATACATACATACATACACACTGTTTCCCCGAAAATATACAACAATTCAAAGCTATCTGGTATCACTCCGCCTGTCACAGTAACCGGCACTATAGAGGAATATCGACTAATAGGGCTCTGCTCCCTCCGCCGCCGCAGCCTTGCTTTCTACAGCGCCGGCTTCCTTTGCCACCAGGGACAGTGGTACCAGCGGTGCAGCAGTGGGGACATCAGACAGTGGACAGCGCGGTAACGTACGGTACCATTTATCGGTACACATTAGAGTAAAATACAGTACCATTACATTAAGCAGTGCCTTCAGCGGGACAGCAGTTGGTGAAGTATGGTACTGGCGTGCTCCCTGTCACTGCGCTGGCCGGAGGGAGTCCCCTGTCATTCCCCTTTAATACAGTATATCCCTGCAGGCTGATACCATCTCTCCTGCAAGTTCCCCCTCACATGCTACCACCAAACTAGGTCTTATTTTCGGGGTAGGTCTTATATTACAGGAATCTTGAAAAATAGTGCTAGGTCTTACTTTCGGGGTAGGTCTTATTTTCAGGGAAACGGGGTACATACATAATTTTTTTTTTTTTATAAATGAGCTCAGCTGTACATAATTGTTCCCTCATAGAATGCGGTTCTAACCTTACTAAATAAGCTTAGCTGCTGCTGTGAGTCTAGATTTCCCCATATCTGTTCTGTGTGTGTGTGTAGTGAGTGAAAGGTTACGAATGGTCTGATGCATATTGCAGGCTGGCACTCCATGAATGCAGCCTTTGAGACAAGTGTGGCGTAAGCTTGTGGTCTTGCTATTGGTGAGATTTGGGCTTGTTTATCTCTTGACTTGTTGGCGTTCCACAGGCTGGAATTTACATTTCGTCATCTTACACCCAGGCTCTTTCTGAGGGCTGAATGATAACAGTGTGTCAGGAATGCTTGCAATGCCAAGGCCTTCTCTACGGCGTGTCGGTGATTAGCACCCTCATGGCATTTTTAGGAGGAGGCTCCTCTGGGAACAGATGGATTGCTCCTGTTAAGAACTTTTTTTTTTTCCATCACAAATAGTTCAGGGAGTGGAAGTTTCCTAACCCTGAGTTATGGGGCATCCTTGAGTCCTCTCTGCCCTTCCCTATTCTAGAGGAATGTGGAATTTCTGATTTATGCAATGGGTAGAGTTGATTTCACAGATTGTTATATTAATAATCTCTTCACAAATTTTCTGTGTATGAGTTATAAACGAACTGATATTTTGCTTCAAGCTGGACTCTGGACACAAACTCTGGACATTCAAATATATAATCCTACTAGCCCCAGAGGATATACATCAAATCTGGAAGAAATGCACATGGCACACCAAGGCTAAGAAAATACGTGCCTCTTGTATTTATACAAATTTTGCTTATTCCAGAGTTCATTTGCTTCCTCTGACCTAGTGACAGGCAAGCAGAGGCAGTATAAAGTTGATTTAGCAATGGCAATTTTGAAACAATAAATAAAAAAGAGAGTGCACTCTATCCCCAATCTGTGATAGGGCTTTGAGTCAAATGGATAAACATCACAGGGAAGTGCAAGGATGCTGCACCCTTTGTATTATCCTTGCCCCTGCCCAGCCAAGGAATATACTTTTTTAGCGCCTGGTGCTTGTGGACTTATCGCTTGTGGACTTTTTTTGGGGGAATGGTTCCTTGGGTAGAATTGCATTGTAAACAATGGCTTCTTTGAAATCTACCTAACCAATCGCTTATCTGCAATAGGCTTTATTTACTGCTTCAGACTCCTATATTTGTTAAATATTTTTTCTTCTATATTGTGTAATCAAGAATAATCATAAAAGGTGGATATATGGCTATGCATGTATGTTCAAGTTTGTATTTTTCCGGTGTTCTTCTTAAATGCCAGGCTTAAGAGATTTTTTTGGGCATTGTGTCCTTTTTCTGTATTGCTCTGTATTGCAGGGGGTAAGAAGGTCAGCAATGGCAGCCTACATATTTCTCTTACCACAGGCGTGGTTTATGTGACAGCTGCTTTTGGAGTGATGACTGCTTATCGGCTCTGATGGTTCGGTTATGTGTTAATGGACAGTTTTAGCAGTTGTTTGACAGAACAAGTGTTAGTGCCACACAATGAAATTCATATTTGCGGTATTAAGCACTTAAAAGAACTGTACTGGGAGAGTATAATATATTCTTCCCAATACTTAAAGCCGGTGTGTGACACTGCAGCTGTCATATGCCGTCTCTGTAGATCACAAACCACTGATCACTCAGCTCATGGTCTCGTCCATGCAGAGAGAAATGACTGTCAGTCAGGACTCGCCGCAGTGATTCCCCCCCTCCCACTCTTTTTCTCCAGTGCTCATTGGAGGGACAGACAGGAGGGGGCGGGCACAGCTGGTTCTGGATCTAGAGAGGCAGAGACAGCTTTCAGTCAGGCAGTGGGGTGGTGGATCCCGAAAATATTGTGAGCATCTTTCTTGATTGCAGTGCGGCGCTGTGCTGTCAGCTGAGATCGGCATGAGCCGGCTATATGTTTTCTCGTTTGGGTCACAAAAGAACATGAGTAAATATACCCCTGTGACCCAAAAGAGAAGTGAGGTAGAAATGAGCAGAAAGCCAAACCTGTTTTGGCCTTCTGCTCATTTCTGCATCATCTGGAATTTATTTTCTTTTGTCACTACCATAGCTGTGTACAAGACTGTGGGCTAGGACTCAAGACATGTAAAACAAAACTATTTAGGGTGCGTTTTAGGAATTCTCTGATAAGTTTTTGTATCAGACAAGCCTGGTATCATAAAAGAAATAGGGGGGCTGCAGGTGCTGATCTTTCTGAAAATGCTAGTTGCCTGGTGGTCATACTGACTCTAAGACCCCATTGCCACCAGGGCGACAGTTTCAGCATGCTTTATGTGCGTTTTTAGGGCGTTTTTTTGCACATTTTTAATGCATGTTTCAGCACATTTTACAGGCGTTTTCTGTTCCTATGTAGTAGCTTTTTAAGGAGCGTTTTCAGTTGTCCAATGAGAAGCAGTCACGGCTGCAAAAACGTGCTAAACAAAAAGTGCAAAAACACTCTGGTCGGCATGTTTAAATTGAAGTCTATGGAGCAAAACAAGCTGATAGTTGCCACAAAAGAAGCTTGGGTACTTGGCTACTATTTGCATGCGTTTCAGTGTGAA
The DNA here is from genome assembly GCF_000935625.1 of Nanorana parkeri. Lineage (NCBI taxonomy): Eukaryota > Metazoa > Chordata > Amphibia > Anura > Dicroglossidae > Nanorana > Nanorana parkeri. The sequence goes on from NW_017306316.1 coordinate 615,352, forward strand.
AAAAACCTGAAATGCTGTGATGTAAACGTGGGGCCTTACACTCGCACGTATGTTTAACATCCTTCACTTGTCTGTTTTGGGTGTATTTTCCATTGAAATCACGGATTTGATCATGCCTAACAGCAGAGTTCTAGGTAAAAATTGGTAGATGGATCAACATATAGACAAATTATGATTCGCTCTCTCCTGCCACACTGCATCGCCAGCAGAATGAAACCGCTGTTTAAAGCCCATCTCCGAGTGGGGTTACCCCTGGACTTAAAGGGTTGACGACTTGTTTATGTCTAGGGGACCCGTGTAAGGACTTTTACTTCAGGTTAAGTTAAAAAAAAAAAAAACTACCAGTACAGTGACACCCCCTTCCTCTCCATGCACTGAATACAGGAATAATAATCTATAATGACCTTATTGCTTGCTCAGCTGGCGCTCTCTGATACTCCAGGATGTAGGATGGGCCCACTGCACCCCCTTTACAATGCACGACTGCTGATCCTGCATTGAATGTAATTACATTGGTAAGCCTGAAACTGGTAGAGTGGCAAAGGGGGTTCAGTTGAATAGTACAGGAGAAGCTTGCAGGAATAAGATCATTATAGCTGATTTTCCTTTAACCCAATTAACCCTTGCAAGGTTCGGGCAATGCTCATGTTTTCACTTAAACTGGAGTTCAGCTTTAAATTAGCCTGTAAATTTAGGCATCTCTTATGATGGCAGAATTATGTTCCTAAGGTTAGTGTTTGTGAAATCATCATAGTGCTTTCAGGTCTCCCTTCATATAAATTTCTCAAATGTCAGACGTATGTCTTCCTACAGCAGGGCCATATCTTATAGCTGCATGTGTCCTAACTTCACGTTCCATCAATTCTTCTCAAGCTGTTACTCCATGTGAATTTTAGATTAATTTCAAAATTGCACAGTGGAAAGCAAAACCCTACTAATGATTTTGGAGAGAACATTGTACATCATTTAATTCCTGGACAGATTAGGAGCTCCAAAGACAGACCTGCTGGGATTAATGGTCAAGAACCATAAATGCCCTTCTAAAACCCCTAAGGAGCTTTTATTTAATTGTCGCAGGGAGACGAGAGGAGCTTTAATGGACTGTATAAATATTCTTGTTTTCTTCTTTTTTAGAAAAGGGTCAGCAGTAAAATAATTAGTAAACGGTAAGTAATGCTTGCATTTATGATTACTCATTGACACCTCTATTGTACAAATATAGTGTAAATATGATGAGTGTCAGAGCCCACATATTGCTTCATTCAAAAATTGAAACACCTTTTTTTCTTTGTTTTGTTATAAAGGTGAAAAATATTTTTGACGAGATAAGTTTGACTCTGGAAAAGGCACTTGTCATTTTTCTGAGTCAATATAATGTAATTTTCAAACCTGCACTCTTTTGTTCTCGGTCTGCATCTTAGAGCATGGTATTATGTACACTGGGGTTGCGTGGGGTTGGTGTTTAATTAGGACAGCAAGCATAAAGGAGAGGCAGTGTTGAGAGTCTCCGGAGAACAAATTGCAGCCTCAGAGAAGAATGCATTTCAAGGTAAGCATGGTGCATCAGGGACTGTACTTTTTTTGTTTTTGTGCCAATTATTATAGCTACATGAAATCTGATTTTTTTTATTTTTTTTTTAATGGGATTGACTTTCTAAGCCCCTCTAGCTGTAACGTTCATTCTAGCATTTCTGGAAATTGGTGGATTTAGAAGAGAATGGCTGATACTTGAAAGGAGTGAAGTTACCATTGGGGTGTCAGCTTAGCCCAGTGGCTTGTACTGACAATATCCACAGCTGGACGCCTAAGGTTAAGGTGGTAGGTGGGCAATATGGGCTTTAACATCAGCCTTTAGAGAGGATTCTATGCTGTGCATATTAATAAGCACAAATTATTTAAAATTATTTTTTTATTACAGGTCTTTTTATATAGTGCCGACAATTTACGCAGCGCTTTACATACTACACATTTATCTCAGTCCCTGCCCTCAAGGAGCTTACAATCTAAGGTTAAAGAAAATAAAACCACCATTCTTTTACAGAGTGTGAACATATGCAAAAATATAGCCATCATACTTTTCTTGTGTGTGAACATTGCAAAACTATAGCAGCCTATATTTCTAATATATAAGCATTTTTTAGTTTTAGACGGCTGCCTTTACATTCAGGGGAAAGTACCATAAGTGGATTACTTTCTTTCACCCTGTTTGGGCAGCAATATAATATACTGTGTGCAGGTCATGCAGGTCAGTTGTCTGTGTCAGCAGACAGAACTTGTTACTCAAGTCTTCATATACAATTCCCAAGTGCTTCCTTTAATAATTTATGTGGTTTTCCCTAAGTATTTCTTTTAACTACAAGGAGAAAGCCTCAGAATAATTCATGAAGCCCGTTACTATTCACATAGGTCTACTTATGCTTTCTTGTCAGGTGTTTGTGGTGCCTACATTTCATTCAGTATTTCTGAGAACGTATGAGATGCTTTTTTATATGCAGACTTAGTATTGCAATTTTTCATTGGTTTGGAATTGGAAGAAAACATGGCTTCTGAATGGGCAAAATGTTCCTGTAAAACTCAGGAAAAAAAGCAAATCAATAGCATAGTTATAACATAGTTAATAACATAGACTATCTCCCACTCTGACTGCCTTTTGGCGATCCCTTAAAGGTGGCCATACACTGTACAACCCTCGCAAGAATTTTGTCTTGCGAGGGTTGTAAAGTAATTTAAAAAAACGTACGATCTGCCCATCTTGGATAGGCAGATTGTACTTGCGATCATCGCAAGCCCACACCGCAGAGTGGCGGGCTTCCAATGACTGCAATGCTGAACGGACAGTGTGTTTGTGTGCACACCGGCCCGTTTTGGCAGTTGTCGACCCAGCTTGCCACTAACGCGCCGAGAATCGTACGATTCTCGTCGGGTTTTCCAGCCTGCTTGTTCGACGGAAGACGTGCGATCGTACAGTAGAATTGGTGGCACGCCTTCCATACACTTGATGATTATCGTACGGTCGCGGGATTACCCGCGATTATCGTACGATAATCGTACAGTGTATGGGCACCTTTAGACTTATCTCGTCAAGGAAGCCTATCCCACCTCAACCTAACGACTCAACCATCACGTTCTCAATCAATTCATCCCCACCCAGCTACCTCCTCATGTATCACTTCTACCTCCCTTTTAGATTGTAAGCCCTCACAGGCAGGGTCCTCCTTACCATCTTGTCTTGAATTGTATTGTGATTGTAATGTCTTCCTTATATTGTAAAGCGCTATATAAATCCTGTCTAATAATAGTTAGAGATAGTAAACTGGGCGGAGGGCATGTTGCATGATATATTTTGTTTAGTTCTTAATAGTATATTGTATGAAGATACTGGTAATGAAGTTTAATAACAACATTACACAGTTTAAGTGATCTGCTTATGACCATTACTAGTGCACAACTGCTCTATGCACAGCCAGCATAATGGGATCCAAACCAGGATAGAATTGATATTATAGAGCTTTAAAACAATCAACAAATGTGTAGACAGCTCAGGCATATTATATATGTATAAAACGCAGTCGTTTGGTTCATTTTTATAGTAGGGCACTCGGGGGATTATTTCTGGATGTTTGACATGAAGCAGGCAAAGCTCAAAGGCTAGATGTTGACACTGAGAAAGGTATTCTTTTCCTGCTCAGGGCAATGCTAACCTTTTTAATGAACTACTTGCTAAATCACCTTGGTGGGAGCCCGGAATTGATTTGCATATCCATGGCCCCTGGTTTGCTCAGAAATTTTCCAAAGGACAAACCACTTTTGTGTCTGTTGGTATAAAGGTTTATTGACCAAGAAGAGGACCTTTACCTAGTAGCAACCTAGTGAAAAAGCCATCAGCCCTTGGGATAAGTTTGAATCTCCTACTACCTAAAATCAACACTAATTTAAAGCTAATTTTGAAATTCAAATACAATGGGAGGAATTTATCAAATCTGGAGCAGTTGTCCATGTCAACCAATCAGCTTCTCTCTCATCAGTTTGTTCAGTTAAGATTTGAAAATAAAAGAGAGAAGCTGATTGGTTGCCATGCACAGCTGCTCCAGATTTTGAATGCTCCAGTTTTGATAAATTCCCTCAGTGTGTCTTTTTAGTACTTAACACCTCACCCTGGAGATCTGTGTCTCATCTGCTTCATGTGAAAGATTTTCTCATGAACTTGTAGGCATCACAAACATAAAGGAGAAAGAAAGTAACACCAATATCTTTCATTTTGACTTTCAAGAAAAACCACATTTAAAGATGGGTGTAATTCACACCGTACTCCTCTTGCCGTGCTACCCCTGTTCTTACTTGAAGCACTGGTTTGGTATTTACTTTTAAAGAGCAGTTTCAAGCAGCATGTGAAATTATGAGTGAGCTACAAATGGTACTGCGCAAACACTACAGCTGTGCTAAAGTTAGACAGCTCAATAGGTTTACCATTAGTCTGAGCTCTCTGTAATTTGCTTCAGCAATAGAGCATCTCAAAGTTTCACTAGGTATACTGTACATCTGCGTTAGCCCCTAACAGTGATGTATTTGGGTTATGACATCAGATTTTCTGGGTGTCTGCCTTTTTTTTTTTTGTCTTGCATCACGACCGATGGAAATGTTCAGATATCACTGGCATTTTTTTGTGATGAGTACTGTTTATCATAAGGCACTGGGTTTTCTCAATTTTTCTTTAAAAAAGTGACCCTTTCTGAAGAAACCAGGTTGGGAGCAGAAAGAGCAAAGTGTGAATGAAGCTGGGTGCATAGTAGCCATGTTAAACCCCCCAAAAAACTGGTGTCCGCAAAGCCTATATAGCACAAGGCTGTATGCTTTTTATTATCCCTTGTGTTATAGCTTACTTATTGGATGCAAGGTTGAAAGGTTTGTGCCACGAACATAACCGCTTATTAGCATCCCTGTGGACTTCCTACATAACAACTGCATGTGGAATGCATCACACGGACTTCTGCTGCTGAGGATTGTGGGTCTGTACCAACTTGCCTTTTATACACAAGAGTCCTCTTATCGGTCTCCTCTCTGTTCATTGTTCACAATCTGGAGACTGTTGTTTTCTCAAATTAATTAGCTGCCTTATTTTAACATTATTACTGCTGGTACCAGCCTGATAAATACACATTGCCTGAAGACTGCTTCCATTGAACTGCTTGCTCCTATTTTTTATCCAGAATGTATAGTAACTGTAAACTGTTTTTTTGGACATTTGTTGCACACACTGAGGAGATTTATTTGTACAGAAAAACCCTGACAGAGCACTAATGCTATCAATAATAGAGCAACCTGAGTAAAAGCCAATAGTCTGTATCTTGTATGAAAAAATGGCAGCTTTTAATTTCTGCCTCTCCTCTGTGTGAAATGTCATGGCATGATGTGAACTATCCTGGTATGAACTGCTAGGGCCCATCCACACTTGGGTGCTTATCAACTTTTGAAGTGTAAACAATGTCAGGGAACACAGTGTGTGCATCATGCAAGTAAGTTGGACCTTCTCACCTATTAACAACTGTTTGGACCACAGCTACACACAGCCTGTGAGTTTAGGAAACCAATGAGATCTAAATTTTAGATTTTGGATAGCCCAGTTGCCAGTCTAGAAGTGCACAGTTTCAAGACCTTTATCTTTTGGGGGCTCAAAACAATTGTTTTTCAAGGTCCACAAAGTAACGACACACTAATGTTGCAGTGTTGTCTAATTGTCACGATCTGGGATCAGGCTCAGTCCAGTAGCTGAAACAGCAGGCAAATTTGTGGTATAACAGGCCGGGTTTGGTACACAAGCAGACGGTAGAAGTATAGGAGCAGGCAGAAGCGTAGTCAGTGAACAAGCCGATGTCAGCAGCCAAAGGTATCGGGTATGCAGCAGAAGACGATGAGAGTAGTCGGTGAATCAGCAGCCAAAGGTCGGTACACGGGTAGCAGTATGAGGATTGTATCACAGGAGGGGCAAGGAAGCAAGATATTGGCAGAAGCACAATAATCTGGCAAAGAGGAAGTGTAGAGGCATGGCTTAAATAGTAAGTTCAAGGGAGGAGCAAGGAGTTCAGAGTTCAGCAGAGATTAGGTATAATTTAGGATTACACAGGAGATCAGGCAAGGAGCTATCCAAGGTTCTAAAGTGGCTCAGCAGGTAGAACCACCGCCAGCTACAGCAGAGGCTCTGGGTTCAGATCTGGTTCCTGACACTAACAGGCATTTACTCTGTACAAAGAGCCTTAAATTCTCTCCAGTAAGAAATTAAGCCCCACCCCATTCAGTTGTCAAATGCTGACAGCTTCTGGCACCAACATTTTGAAGAAATTACACTCACCGGCCACTTTATTAGGTACACCTTGCTAGGGGTTGGAACCCCCTTTGCCATCAGAACTGCCTTCATTCTTCGTGGCATAGATTCAACAAGATGTTGGAGACATTCGTCAGAGATTTTGGTCCATATTGAAATGATAGCATTACTGGCCCAAAGTGTTCCAAGAAAATATCCTCCACACCATTACACCACCACCACCAGCCTGAACCGTTGTTACAAGCAGGATGTTGTTTATGCCAAATTCTGACCCTACCATCTGAATGTTGCAGCTGAAATTGAAACTCCTTTCCAATCTTCTATTGTCCAATTTTGGTAAGCCTGTGCAAATTGTAGCATCGGTTTCCTGTTCTTAGCTGACAGGGGCGGCACCCATTGTGGTCTTCTGCTGCTGTAGCCCATCTGCTTCAAGGTTCGATGTGTTGTAAGTTCAGAGATGCTATTCTGCATACCTTGGTTTAACGAGTGGTTATTTGAGTTACTGTTGCCTATCATCTCGAACCAGTCTGCCCTTTCTCCTCTGACCTCTGACATCACCAAGGCATTTTCGTCCACACAACTGCCGCACACTGGATATTTTCTCTTTTTCGGACCAGTCTTTGTAAACCTTAGAGATGGTTGTGTGTGAAAATCTCAGTATACCAGCCCGTCTGGCATCAACAACCCTGCCACGTTCAAAGTCACTTAAATCCCCTTTCTTTCCCATTCTGATGCTTGGTTTGAACTTCAAGTCGTCTTCACCATGTTTAGATGCCTAAATGCATTCCTGCCATGTGATTGGCTGATTAGCCATTTGTGTTACCAAGCAATTGAACTGGTGTAACTAATAAAAAAGTGGCCGGTGTATATTGGATGGGGCCTAATGCTGGGATGGCCTTACACCAACACCCTATCGCTAAACACTTTATGGTGTCCTGAAGGTCAGTAGGAGGAATTACTGATTACTTTAGGAGACAGAGGACACATTGACACTTCCAGGTGTGTCAGTTTTTCAGTAGATTTCAGGAGAGGATTCCTCTTTACTGGAGCATCGTTCAGTGGCACGGGCAGCAGGAGAGAGTAAATATTTATACAGGAACAGCTTTTCTGGGTAATTTAGCTACAGGGTTGCTTTGATCTTGAGTTGGAAAGAAGCCATTGACTTGTGTATACTGTAGATTTGGAAACAGATTAATGTTACTCCGCAGGGTCACTGAAATTGATTTGAAAACTGAGGTACTTGTAGTCACCATAATGCTTTTGAACTTCAGTACTTTTCAGTAGGCACTTTTAGGCCAAATTAGGTTCACTTGAAGCAAGGTTACTTTGCTGTATTTATTGCTGCATTATTTTTGCAGTTTCTTTGTCTCTGTTACAATTTTTTTTTTTTTACAGAATCTTGTCAGTACATTGCTTGAATGTACCGTCAAGAATTGCCTCCTCTGTTGTTGAGTTTCACAATGACCTCCCACATGATGCAGATCATTGCTAAACACATGTAGTGTAAAGAAGACCTAAACCCAAGAATAAAGACCCAAACTACACATGTACTTAAAAGAGAACTATAGCAAAACTGTATTTTTTGGCTTCAGTTCTCTTTTGGGTCACAGGAGTATATTTACTAATATAATCATTAGACCCAAAGTCAGAATCTAGCGGGCTACTGCTACCACTATATGCTGACAGTGCAGAGCCACGAAGCAGACCGGAAAGATCCTGACCCCTCTCTAGATCCAGAGCCAAAACAGAGAGGGGAATCCCTGCAGGTAGCAGTGACTAACAGTCACCACTCCACTGTCTGCCGGAGAAGCCAGGAGCTGAGCGATCAGCGGTATGTGATCACTCAGTTTTCAAGCTAAAGAGCCAGCTCAAACTATTGGGAGGAGTAAATTTTACTCTCCCAATGGTTCTTTAAAATAGTGTAAATACCCTTTTTCATTTCCCAGAGTATAGTGGTATTGAACTATTTGTACTTTTCCTATGTATACTTTATGCTGTGTTTTGCCTTCTTTTGTGTGATGCCTTATTTTTCTTCTGGTTTAATGCCTTATTTTTTTAAGCCTGGCTTCAGTCATTTCTATTGTTAACTATATATTTTTTGTGGGAAGTACAAATATTTTCCATATTCTGTGTGGATGAAAGAATAATGAAATCCCAGGGCTCCCCATACCTAGAAGGGAGAAAAATGCTCTCATTCTTGAAGCAAGGTTTGTTGTTGCAGCTGAGAGCACTAGAAATTCCATTTGCCCCAGTCAGCCAGGAAAGCAGCAAGTGAATGCCAAACATTTGGAGCCTAGCTGATAGCTCTCAAAGGAAGTGCACTGCAAGTTTCCTGTTGGCTTGCACATTATAAGGCATTATATTGTAGAAACATCACGTATCCATGGAATAAGCGAACAGGTAGAATATGTCAGCACTTCCATTGTGGGGCCTATACTGTTGAAAGCCAACTTTCTTTCATCAGTGTAGTTTTTTAAAGATTTTAGACTTGGTATATGGTCATATCATTGAGAAACTGGTTGGGCATTGGGTATCAATCGAGTCATTGCATGCGAGTGAAGGTATCCTGACGTATCCTGTAAAAATGGTTTTCTTGGTTACCTCTGCTACATTAGTAGTTAAAAATTAGACTGTCAGCAGATAGACATTTTGCCCAGCTCCAGCCAGTCCAGGTTGTCTTCTGTAATTGTATGACTATGAACCCTTTATACTGTTTGGGTGTAGAATTGCAGTACCATCACTCAATTCAATAGAATTGCCTTGATGCTCCAGGCAAAGGAAGTTGGTGTCAGTACTCCATCCAGGATAAATGTCTTGTTGCTCTGTAGTATAGCGTCTATACAAAAAGAAAAATGTAGCAACAGGTATTGTAGCAACTCGTAAGGCTTCCACAGATGAACAAGGAGGATGATATAATAACTTTATTGCACTGATGATTCCACAGTCCCAGAACGCTTTGCTGTGGAGGCCATTTGAGTGCCTACTATACCTGTTATGCTATATATCTTCTCCACTGTGCTGAAAATTAGAAGTAAAAGTTTTGGTTGTCTGGACTTCCAATTTAAAGCCCAATTGAACTTTCAGTTTAAATCCAATAAATAAATCGCAGATGCGTCAAAACAAAAAGTGTTTTAATCATTTTTTTTCTATTTCTCTTCTTTCTAAAGCAGTTACAGCCTGAGTAGAAAAACCTGTACCCTGCCAGCAGCTGAGAAGTAAGACCCCTTGTCTCTGTGGAGAAGCAGTAACCTGCAAAATGGCTCCTTTACCTCTGCCATCAAAAAAGCTCATGCTCCGTGTTAGAGTGCTCTGACTCAGCTTTGACCTCTCCTCTCCACAGAGAGCAAGGGCCCTTCTCTACAAATTGCAGGCAGGGGACAGGATTTTCTACTCGGGCTGTGGCTGTTTCCTAATGAAAATGAACTGTAATGCTTTACACACCTTTTTTGTTTTGACGCACAGGGAATGTAGTTTATCTGATTGAAGTTGAGAGTGCGATGTGCTTTAACGGTCATTCTGGCGTACTCTCACAATATAATGGCAACTTTCACTGAATGATCTGAGTAGGGAGTCTCTTTGAAATAATTTACCCCATCTGCACCAATGTCTGTAAAGTATTTACAGTCTGATGTCATTCTGATACAGATACAATGACCGTGCTTTTACATACAGGGTGCTTGCAGCTCAAACACATGCAAATAGCCTCAGTGGAGGAAAGTTGACTTTTCAATGTGTTTTCCATACACTAAAAACAGAGCTAGTTTATGACACAGCAAATGTTGTATGCTACTTTTAAAGTATAAGTAAATACAGTCACTAAAATCACATTTAAGTATTCATATTTAAATGTAATTTCAAAATTCCTTTTTTTTTTTTTTTTTTTAAAGAGTCCCTGTCACCATCCATCCAGATGAAAGGGACAGTGTCTTTGCAGAAGTCCTAACCCCACGCTCCTAACCCTTAATACTCACCCTGCCAGCACTGAAATCCCCAATGCCAGCAGGTGTCGGACACTGAGGGGAGCAATGACCTCACTTTCCTGGTCCTGTGACAGTGGTTAAGCCTAATGATTGGCTGGTCTACTTATGCACTGGAAGGAGGTCACATGCTCTTCCATACCTGGAAGCACTGACTGCGGCGGAATCAGAAGCAGCGAGGGAGTGCTAGCAAGATGTGTTTTGGCTGGGTTTTCACAAAAGCACTGTCACTTTGCTCTATTTAGGCAGTGTCTCTTTAAATCTGCAGAATTTTTTAAAATTAAAACCAGTTGATCCTCCTATAAGACCCTTTCAGACACTCCCTGAAATAGGGTGACAGCACACTATCCCTGTGTGCCAGTTGTGCTGCTCTGCTGTTATCCTGTTACAAAAGCTTCTGAAGGAAAATACAAGTGGTTGTTGCAATAAACATGATGCAGGCATGGTCCACAATTGTCACCTTCAGGAAACCCACACTGAGAAATGCCATGCAGCCAGAGCTGTAGTGCATGTAGACAAAGTGTTTGCAAAGAGCAGACCTGGGCATTCCACGGCACACGGGTCATATCCGCCCCTTTGTGGCAGTTGGGCTCGTGGTTCACTCACGGACCAGTTGCCGACCTGCGCTTATTTATGGCTGGCTGACAGTGGATGTACTGGCCTCCAAGGCCAGTGCATCCACTGCAAGCCATAGCCCAGCACAGGTCGGTGATAAGTCTGTGTCCAGACCACGCTCCTCTTAAGTCCTTGGTTACAAGGTCCGCTGGTGTCCTAGCAGCCAATGATGTCACGGGTCCTCCTCTGCAGTCATTGGTTGCTAGGACCGCTGGTATCCCTGCAGCCAGTGATGTCACGGGTCCTCCCCTGCAGTAATTGGTTGCTAGGACCACTGGGCGCAACCAGTGACCGTCTACCTGCCCCTAGCTTTACCACGTCCTCATCCATCCGATCCTGCATCTCCACCTCCCGGCTTTGGCAGGTATGTGGCTCATCTATACTATTAGAACCGGATTGCACCATGCAACGCATCTACCATGTGTTAACAGTGCAGGAGGTGCGTTGTGTTGCCATTCATTTGAATGGCACCCCCCACCTGCAATACGATCAACCGTGCCACAATGCACACTACCACAATACCGTGCGTTGTGGTGCGATTGACAAAAAATAGTGCATGCAAATGAATGGCATTGCAACGCACCTGCCGCACTGTAACACACAGTAGGTGTGTTGTACAGCACCATGCGTTAATCATATGAGAAACTGAGACTGCTGTGAAAGACCGAACCAATAGGCCCTCTTGGAAACAAAAATTGCCCATCCCTGGCAAAGAGGATGCAGGCGATCAGCACGGAGATGCAAAAAACAAATGTGAAAAAAAGTGTGTTTGCAACAGTGCTTTTGCAAACTAAATGTCAGCTACTTTTACTGGTATTTAAACATGACTTCTGATGTAGAACACAGAGAGATGGAAACTTATGAAACAGTTTGATGACAAAGTCTGTGCATAGCTGCATGATTTTCTAACTGTCCTCAAAAGTGGCTAAAGACTATGCGGTGTTTGCGGAAAGCAACGACCTAAAGTACCAAAACGGAGGTCTTTCTGAGATGTTTGAATGCCGTGGTTGGTTCTATCTACCTACAGTAGTGCGCACCTTTAACTAGGTTACAGTGTGAAATGTCACTTTCAGCTCATCCATGAAGCCATCATTTCTCAGCCATCTTCTTTATTCGGAGTGAGGAGGAGACAAAGTTTGGCATAGAAGGTCTATAGGTTTGTGATCCTTTTTCTGTGGATAGGGTCTTGTTCATCCACTTGAGGTTGTAACACTGAGGGGTATTTACTGGAATGTCCAATCACTTTATTTTTAAATGTGTTTCTGTTTTGGACATTTGTTCAGAACCAGATTGCAAACCATTTATGCCTGACCTGGCCTTATATAGTAATTTCCCAAGATAAGATACCATCCCCTGGAATTGTGTTCACTGAGCAGGGAGGAAATCCTGTTTCCTTCAGCTTTGGAGCAGGAACTGAGCAGTATTCACCATAAGGGCATCTCAGTGTAACCCCTCTTATGCCACAAGGACCTAATTTTTGTTTTAAACTTTCAAGGTCAAGTTTTGTTTTTATTTTTTATTTATGCATAGTTACAGCAGGGGGAGCATTTATATGTAACAATAATGAGAGGTTTCCAGAGTAAAACTTTCAGCATAGAGGTAAAAAGGGAGTCACTGTGTCACTGTTGAGTAGGAGGAAGAAGGGATCATTTGGGTTTGTTTTTATAGCATGTGACTTTTTAGAGATTTCTCTAACTTTATTTTAAAATCAAACCTGTGGGTTGGTTTAGTTGCATCTTCAACATGTGCTCAACACAGAAGGAGTATAGGACTGTTAGAACAGGATACCAGTGACGTGTAAGATGCACTGATTAGTCATAACATCTTACTGGTCATACCAGTAAGAGGTGAAGTGAATAATATTGCTTATCTCATTACAATAGCATCTGGTAGTGGGTGGGATATATTAGGCAGCAAGTGAACATTTTGTCCCCGACGAAGTGCACCCCTCATGGAAGCGGCATTCCCTGATGGCAGGACGCCTCTTTCATGCGGGATAATGCTCCCTGCCACACTGCAAAAATGGTTCAAGAATGGTTTGAGGTGTTGACTTGGCCTCCAAATTCTCCAGATCTCAATCTAATTGAGCATCTGTGAGATGTGCTGGAGAAACAAGTCCAATCCATGGAGGCCCAACCTCACAACTTACAGCACTTAAAGGATCTGCCACTGATGGATTGGTGCCAAATACCACATGCCTTCAGAGGTCTAGTGGTGGAGTCCATGCCTCAATGGGTCAGGGCTGTTTTGTTGACAAAAGGGGAACTTACTCAATATATAGGCAGGAGGTCATAATGTTATGGCTGATCGCTGCACATTATTTTAAAGCTAAACGTCAGAGATATGTGTGTATAATGTGTGTGTATGTGTATATATATACACATACACATACACATACACATACACATACACATACACATACACACACACATATATATATATATAATTAACATACTATCAAATTAATCAAAATCATAACTTTTTGCAACATAAAAAAAAAAAACTCCCATCATTTTATCCTACAGGTCCAACGGACGTGTGTGCATATTCTGTTGTTTATTCATGTTCAGATATTTGACTTTAATCTGTCAGACAAAGCAAGATGTACACATAGGTAAGCTCTGTTCCCACTAAAACAAACAGTGCTTACACATACCTTTTAAACATGCAAGTTACCCAATTGGCATACATTAGACAAGATGACCAAAATATGAGCCACATCTCTTATCCGTGCGATACATATTTCCTTTAATGTGAAAACATTTTCTACTCTGCATGGCACAATATCAGCATAAGCAAGTGAACGCCTCAAAGTGTATCTCTTTCCTTCATGAATAAGTACAATATTATTTATTGCTTGGAACTCATGTTTATATGTATGTTATTGATTACCAGTATATAGCGGTGTTTCTTTGAGCGAATGTGTGCATGTATAATTGTATCTGCTGTATTTGTGATAGTCATAATGAAGTATTAATGGCAAAGCACACAGTTCAGTAATACATATTTAAAGTGCAAAGTGATTTACCTTTTCTTTTTGTTGTTGGACGGCTTCTTGAAAGGTGAAAATTGGAGGGCCACTTGAGAATGGGAAAATAAAGCCCATCGCTGATGGTATATTGCCTATATGGATGTCTGACAATGCACAGCCAATGTACACAACTCACTTTGATTAATACAGTATGTGTCTGTGACTTTGTGTGCTTGTGCGAGTAAAGGTGCCCATACACCTTATGATTATCGAACAAAACTTTTCGTCTGATGATCGAACCGTTGTATGATTTTCGTACGACGGCCCCATCCTGCCTCGATTATCGCAAGGTTCAATCAGCAGTAGTTAAAAAAACAAAACACCTGGACGACTTGCGGTAATTGACCGCAATTATTTTCGTTTGCGCATGAGCAGTGTTAATCGTACGACTTTTGACGGACGGAAACGCCACCAACCATGCGAACATCGTATGATCGACCCAAAGTTTTCAAACATGCTTGACTGTCAAAAGTCGTACGATTGTACAGTAATGTCGGTCGGGCACTACATTCACACGTTACGATTGTCGTACGAAAAGTCGATCGCAAACCATTATCGTACGATAATCGTAAGGTGTATGGGCACCTTTAAGAATTTCCTTTTAAATGTTTGTTCAGTTTGAGGTCCCAGCTTATAAAATGTTGAGAGCTGTAGCTGTAGAGACCATGATATAGCAGGTGTTTATCATAGATGCACATCCGGTGCTTGCAGGTGCCTACAATCAGAGTAGGAAAAGGCACTTCACTCTCCAGTGTAAACATTATGGTGGATCTTAGTCACTAGGATTTTGCTTGTACTGTTGAAAGATTGAGGCTGCTGTACAAAATGCAGACCGCTGTTTCCTGAGCCTTTGTACATTCCTGCTTTTAAAGATTTGGCAGAAATTTGGTTAAACTGTCAGGAAAATGTTTTATTATTCGTTAACGGATTGAGGATCAGAAGCAATTCTTGGACATATGAGTAATGCTGTCAACTACAGGAGGAATTGGACACTGGCAAACAAACAACTGTTATGCTGGGCACAAACCTTACAACCATCGCAAGACTTTTGTCTTGCGATGGTTGTATGATCGATCTGCCTATCTTGGACAGGCAGATCGTACATGCGATAATCGCAAGCCCGCCCGCTGAGGGGTGGGCTTCGGATGACCGCAATGCTGAACGGGCAGTGTGCGCTTGCGCACACCGGCCTGTGCGGTATTTATCTTGTGAACAGCCGCAAACCGTACGATATCCGGCTTGTTTTCGAACATGTTCCAAAGACAAAAGTCGTGCGACCGTTTCTACACACCTTGCGATAATCGTAAGATCGCGGGATTTCCCGCGATTATCGTACAATTATCGCAAGGTGTGTGGGCACCTTTAGCCAGTATTGTATTACTCCTTCCACTCCCATCATGCTTCAGGTTTTTTCTAGTGTCCTAGGAGGATTGGCGTCTTTTCTCTTCTAAATTTTAAATGTATTTGTCTCCAATCAAGACTTCATCGCTACACTGCTGAGCTTCGCTGTTTATGCAGTTATCTGATCAGCTAATCCTTGGTGTTGCCTTGGAAGCCCTAGACCCTGTTGGCTTGAAGTCCTGATGGACTGAAGAAAGTCCTTTCTGTAATATGACCCTTGAGCACTTGTCTAGTTGTGGTGCTCCCTACACATCTAATGTACTGGTTTATTAGCCGCAGAATGCTTTACATGTCCAGGGCTGTGGCACAGCCTTTGCATGTTTCACGATCCTGTGTTTCTCTGTTTCATGCCACCAGTGTTTCCCTGTTTTTGTCAGGCTTTGCAGAAAGTGTTAATATGCTAGAGAAATAAGTGCTGTGTTATTACCTGTAGGGTTGCACATGCATGCTCTACAGTATTTCTTCTGGCTTTTCAACGCAAGCTAGTCCCCCCCATTGCTTCAATTGCAAGGGACATGCGGTTATTGCCTTGGCTTGTCATTGCTGTTACCTGGAGTGACTGTCATCTCTGGCCATTATATAAATCTCGTACTCTCAGCAGCTGGTTTGAATACCCAAGGGTTTTTTGGTGGTGTGTTTATGCAGGTGTCTATGTTGCAGTGCAACATGTCATTCTGTCAAACATTGGGGGGAATGGACTAAAAATATGTGCTAGGAACCAAAAACTATTCATACTGACCATTCAGATCTGATACCTGATGCATTACTCTTTTTGTTGATTAGTGGATATTGCCCGTCTCATTTCCAATATGAGAGAAGAACTCTTTGGCTAAATTGTTGGTCTGCGAAATTAATATGTAAAAATGCTTACTGTGTGCTTTTTTTGAAAACACCTCTTTGGTGCTTCTCTAGACAACGTTTTTTTAAAGGTGTCACTGGTGGTAAGAATACCTTTATGCTTCTGCAAAAAAAGACCAGGCCTTATACTTTTCCTGCCTCTGAAGCCAAAAAGTTTATTTCGCTTGTCTCATGCTTCCCATTCCAAGGGCCCAGTTCAGCTGTAAGCTCTGGGCTCCGAATATCTTCCCAACCTGCAGACAAGTCCTCTTTACTGTGAAGAGACGCCCTCACCTTCCAAGGTGTGGAAACATCTGTTATCCCTTATGGACATCTCATCAGAAAGTATTTCAGATGCATGGGCAAAAGTAGTGGTGTCTTGGGGCTACAAGCTAGGGTTTCGCTCTCTGCTTCTGCCCTGCTTCATGCTGTCCAACCTCCCTGTGCCTCTGCACAGGCTAGCAGATCTCCATGCTGTTCTTCAAGATCTCATGGAATCATTACCATTGTTCCAGAAGCAGAAAGGTTCAGTGTGTTTATGCTTAAACCTGCTCTCAGTTCCCAAGGCAAAAGGGGGTATTTGTTCCATCTTGGATATAAAAGCGTTAAATGTATTCATTCACTTCCAGAACCTTTGTATGAGATCCACCAAGTCTGCCATAGTTTCCCTTCGCCATAGTCTCCCTTCATCATAGCTCCACCATTTCTCTGTGTCTCAGACAGTTCATTATGCAAGCTTATAGTTTTAAAGGCAAGGCATTACCATCTGCTGTTGGTTTTTCAAATTTGCAATATATTTTTATATGTTCATACATTTTCTACGTTTTACCAGATGGATGCCCACACCCCTGTTGATGCAAGCTTTGTGCCTAAGGTCCTTTTAGGCAGCTCTTTAGACTGCAAGCTGCCCCCATTTTTTACACTTTTTGTTAGTACTTCCTTATACCTACCCCTCAGTTGCATACTTTTTGGATGTTCCATATGTCCAAGGATTATTTATGATTCTGTGTCCCTTAATGATCAAGAAAGAGAGCAGGATTTTTGTTCTTGCCATAAAATCTGTAGCTTGGAATTCATTAAGGGTTACAGGTCCCACCGCTCTGTTTTTGAGATTTACTCCTAATATTGCTTTTCTACAAAACTAAAGGGTGATGGGAGTGGGAGGGGGTTATACCCAACTGGCTCTGCTTCTTTTTGTTTGCCAGTATCCAGTCCCTCCTGTAGGCAGCAGTATAACCCATATGTCCAAGAATTGCTTCTGATCCTCTGTCCCTTAATCATATTCCAAGAAGTACAAAAATCCTGCTCCACTAGGTATGCTTGCAAATTCCTTTAGCTGCTTGCATTCTTGCACCAATATGTCTAAATGCCTTTTATTTCTGATATGCAAAGCTTCCACACTTCTAGTAGGATTCAAGCTTGCTAGCTTTATTCCGAGTCCCTCCTATTCCTATTGGCTCATCATTATGATGAAGGAAGCTGGCCGGAATAAGCTGCCAAATTTAAACATTTCTTAGGTAAGCCTGTACTTTGATTTAAAACTAGATATTCAAATTCCTGATCAAAGATTTGGGGCTGTGTGGTGAATTTGGCCGTGAGTCGTGACCCCTGTCCCATCCCCATCCTTGTTTCCTTTCCTCACTTTCTAACATCTCTCCTCCCTTTTTTTCATTTTTCTCCTGCCTCTTCTTCTTTTTTCTTAAGTTCTTCCTACTGATGATTATAAAATTGTGTGTGTATATGTATATATATATATGTGTGTATATATATATATATATATATATATATATGTGTATATGTGTATAT
>NW_017306316.1:634200-643255 GCF_000935625.1 Nanorana parkeri
GGATTTGTATTCCTCTATAGCTGATGGTACATTGTGCTGTATATTATACAGAGGAATACAAATCCCAGCAATACATTATACACTGCATGTATAATGTATTGCTGGGATTTGTTGTATCCCTATAAAGCTGGTGGTATTCTGCATTGCTCTGTATAGAGGACTACAAATCAAAGAATAATACATTATACAGTGCAATGCCGAATACCACCAGCTATAGAGGACTACAAAACCCAGCAATAGTACAGTGCACTGCAGAATACCGCCAGCTATAATGTACTATTGCTGGGTTTTGTAGTCCTCTATAGCTGGTGGTATTCTGCATTGTGCTGTATAGAGGACTAGAAAAACCACGCAATAGTACATTATACAGCGCAATGCAGAATACCGCCAGCTATAGAGGACTACAAAACCCAGCAATAGTACATTATACAGCGCAATGCAGAATACCGCCAGCTATAGAGGACTACAAAACCCAGCAGTAGTACAGTGCACTGCAGAATACCGCCAGCTATAATGTACTATTGCTGGGTTTTGTAGTCCTCTATAGCCGGTGCCATTCTGCATTCATTGCTGTATAATTTTACACTTTCCATTTCACTATATTGCACACCACACTTTTTTTTTTTTTCTTTTTTACTTCCACCGCGCCAAGCTTGCTCCTGTGATGGACTACAATCTCAATACAAACTAGTAGTCCCATCACTGGAGCCATTTTTTTAAATGTATTTAATTTTTTATCCGATTTAACCGATTAATCGAACTTAATAATCGACTAACCGATTATGAAAATAATCGTTAGCTGAAGCTCTAATATATATATATATATATATTCACAGGGCTATGGATTCGGCATGAGTTGGACTGTAAATTTCATGCTCTATGTGTAATGGGCACAGTCTTTGTTTTATAGTTGGTAAAACTTTCCTTCTCGTCACACCTTGATTATTGGTTTGCTCTCCTCTGAGATTATATCTTGTTTTTGTCTACTTTCTATAAATAAATAATTTACAAAGAAAACCTTGCTCAGATGCAATTGCCATATTCGTTATATTGTTGCAACAAAAAGTGACCATTGTAAAACTCCCTGCCAATATTATAGTTTGTCCCAACCTATCACTGCCACTTCTGCTAATGATTTAGGAAAATCTAAATTAAAGGCATGTAAATTAGAATAAAAAAAAAAACCGAATATATTTAATACTAACATTGCACTCAGTGCTTGCATTAGGCATATACAGTCAGACTGTGGTTCTTTAAAATGTGTTTTTCCAAAGTTTCAGTGTGTTTTTTGCACCACGTTGCTCTGCTTTTTTAATATCCACTGTAGCAGCACAGGAAACACATGTGAGAACAGATCTTCTTCCCATATCATGAGCTAAAAAAAAACACACCACTGTTGGATGTTGGAATGTGGAATGTGTTGCGGTGCTTTGTTATCCCCTCCATTGACCTAAATAGGGCTAAAATAAAACAGATTTTGAATGCGCTGCAACGCAGCACTGTTTGGAAAAAGTAACTGTTTACACACTTCTAATGTTCTTGCATTTTGGTAGTGTAAAAATGCAGCAAAATGAGCAGCAGCAGAACTGTTATTGTGAAGAATTTCCTGATTGTCGTATTAATATTTACTATGTTAAAGATAAAATGTCAGCCCCAATACTGTATTTGTCTGTTTAGCTCCTTTTTTCTATTTTAGGTGGGTGTGGTTTCTTTGAAAAGCTTCACCCAGATCATGCAGACAGTGTCCCGGGCTGGAAACAGATCTTTCCACTCTGCTCTGCGTTGAAGCCACAGAACCGTCTGCACTCAATTTTTCCAGTGCAAACATATTTTCCCCATAAAAGGAAGTGGAGGTGCTCTTCCGATCAGGCACTGCGAGCAAGAGAGAGTGCGAGCAACTGCTTACTGAGCGGCTTGCATTAATATTCATGAGAAAAGTAACTGACCTCAGCACAAAGAGGGCATGGTGTATTAGCACCATCGGGCAGTTTTTACTGGTTCCATGGGTCCTGATGACGCGAGGAGGGCTAAAAACAAATATTGTAAAGTTATAAAAAGATGTGTGGAAGCCCGTACACACAGTGGTTTTTATTTGTGACCATGTTGATAAGCATTGTAGGGCAAACCATTATGGAACTTTTACTTTTTTCTGTGCTAGAATAATCAGTGGGTAGGGGATATCAATCCTGGGTCATGACTGACAGGTAATGTAAAGGTTAAACGCTGTACCTTTTGGACTAGTCCACTTGTTTATGCAATTTACTGTTCTAAACTCTGCATATACCTGCTACTTAAACTTCAGGCAAAGCAATGTATGAAAAAAGATGATAGTCATACCTCTGCATTTAAAATATGTTGGCTACCATTCTTCTCAATCCTGCTGCAACCCAGTGGAACCATCCTCATCTTCACGTTTTGTAGGTGTCAAACATTCGTAACAATGTTAGTAGCATTTTATGTGCATTTTGGTCCAAAATGCTTCCTACATTTATAATTACTGTTGACATATGTAAAACCCGTGTAACTAGCGTTTTTGGATATGTTTTTGAAAGAAAAAAACAGGAACCCTCTGTTTACTTCCTGACCTGAATAAGTGTGTGTGTTTTGTTCCACATGGGTCATGCTGTACTGTGTATAGGAGTCCAATTTGCTGCTGTATTGTGCAGAGCATGGTCTACCCAATATATGTGTAAATGCAACCTATAGTGATGTCCTTACAAAGTGGTCTTATACAGGGAGGGGCCGAGGGGTAGGCAGAAGAGGCAGCCTCCATAGAAGTTGCTTTGGGGAACATACAGTAGGTGCGTGCAAAACACCTTCATGATTAAGTAGACCAAAGCACCAGGGTTGAATATTAGTTGATATTATTGTAGTGGTTCAAAGCTTCTTTACATACAGTTGACATGACTGATGGAAGTGTGCTGCTTCTTGACCTCTAACAAATAAGTATCCATTACATTTCACAAAATCTCTAGGCACCGAATGAGTACAGTAAGCTTAATAAGTTTGGAAACATTACTTTTTGGCCACAGTGCAACTTTAGTGATCCGTGAATTATAACAGGGTCGTCAATGCAGATTTACTCTTTTTCAATCACGGATCTCTATACTGTTTGTGATTTTATGTGAATGATGTATTGGAAGACACTGCAGCTGTTCGTATCAGGTAGTGCTAGGATATGCTCTTCCATTGCATATGTTGAAGGAGGTCTATACACGGACATTCCTTTCTTTATGTAGAAATTGTTCACCACCTGTTCAACATGATGCATTGGAATTTTGCTCTTCCATTTGTAGCTTCTGATGTGGAAAATACCTCAACTGATTTGCTGTTTGCTTTTTGGCGCATAGTATGGACAGGAAGGTTAGAATTAGGGATGCACCGATACCACTTTTTTAAGACCGAGTACCGATACTTTTGATCAAGTACTCGCAGATACCAATTACCGATACTTTTTCTTAAAGGGACAGGTCACGTTTTTTCTAAAGCAATACAAACTAATGCTTTAAGGTCACTTTCTTAATATTATGATTCATGAGATGATGAGGGAGCATGACACCGGCTATCCGGCCATTCAGAATGCCGGGCGCTGCGTCATTACACGGCGCCCGGCTTCCGGATTTGCTAGCTTCCTGATTGGCTGGGAAGTCGGCTCCATGCTCTCTCATCACAAGTGACGAGAGGGCATGGAGCCATTTTCTGGCCAATCAGGAAAACGGGCAGCGTGTAATGGTGCGCTGCCCGACTTCCTGATACAGTAAGTACTCGTGCTAGGTATCAGAGCATTTGGGCGAGTACAAGTACTCACCCAAATACTCGGTATCGGTACCGATACTAGTATCGGTGCATCCCTAGTTAGAATTCTCAGTCACAAAACTGATTTGAGATTTCAATGCTTTTAAATGCTTCTTGTGTATAAGGGGTACTATAAGCAAGAAGTTATCTGACATTTCTTTGTTTGGTTCAGGGTAGATTTTAAATGTAGTTACTATTACATTGATGCAGCTAAGATGACTATGGGCAATAGTATGTCTATGGATACCCTAAAGCAGAGGAGGACAAAAATGTTAAAGTTAAACTCCAGGCACAAAAAAACATTTCATTTAAAAATATTTGTTGATGGCCACATATGATACAAATCCGTGTTGCGGGCATCCAATAACTTTGTAAACCCAGTTATCTCCATTACGAGTGGTTGCTGGCACACTGTCCCTTTATGTCGCGCAGGAATGCTATTGGCAACATATTCTAGTTCCACCTTTGTTATAACTATTTGGAAGAGGGTGCAGACATGAACTATTACTGCAATATCTTGCCACTTGGCTTTTCGATTAGTATGAGAAGATGATGAGTGATTGGTCAGACTGGATAAAGCTGAACTCGGAGATAAGCAAGCACTGTCCAAATACAAGAGCGTCTTCTTACGTAAATGTTGTGCTTTGTGTATTTCTTCCATATCTGTGCATTGTGACACTTTCCTCTTTGCAGAAGCTTCCTATCATTAAGACCACACAGTTCTGTTCTCTGAAGGGTGACTGGCCTTGTATCCACCCCTGCCCTGTAGATTTTTTTTCCTGCAAGCAGCCTGTAGTTGGTGGGCCTGCTGGATCCCTCCCACAGCTCTGCTCTCTGCACATTATGTAAAGTATAGTGATTATGTCCCCACTACATTTATATTTAAATATCTGTTTTGGGGGGAGTTGCACTATTATTAAAGAATTTGTTTTCTAATTATGTAGCGTTACCATTTTCAGATCATTTGTACCTTAATATAGTCTACTAGTTTCTAGAAATGTCTCAAAAGTGGTGGTGGCGGGGGACGGTAATTTATTTAGATGCTTGGCTTCTGGGATTTGCATAGTCATGCACAGAGTCCTGTTCTAAGAAATGTTTGGCACAAATTCTTTAACATGCTTTCACTACTTTGCAAGAAGTAAATGTTTACAGGACCACATTATTCCGTTTGAGTGTTTCCCAAATGAGATGTGATAATTTGAAGAGGTTCTGAGCTTCAAGGCTAGCCATAACCTTAGAGGATGTCTTTTCAAGAAAGGCTGTCCGAGAGACATCTGTCTTTTTAGGTTGGGACCAGTTGCTGCTTTTGTGCGACTTTCTTGACGGCCTAAAGTGACCTATGTGTAGTGATGATGAGGAGAGGAATTTTTCTAACAAGCTTAAAATATTTTCATGTTCAATAATGTTCTTTTCTGTTCACATTGAAAGCTGAGGAGGGTCAGGATGTTTTATGGCACCTTAAGATTCCTGTCCTGTTATACACTGGTCAGGAGAGAAAATTTGTAGGCTGCCATTGCTGGCCTCTTTCTCAGGCCAATGACAAATATACAACACAAGTGTAAAGCTGGCCATGCACTAGTCCTTTTTTCACATTTAAGGCCCCGTTCACACCATATGCAGTGCATTGAAGTGAATGGCACCATAGCCACTCCCTGCGGCCGCAATGCGATCAGCCGCACGGGAACGCAAGGCACATTGTGCCTGCAGTCCGGTCCGGTGCGATCAAAATGCTGCAAGTACTATTGTGTCAATGTGCACAAAGTGGCTTGCGATCCCAAGCGGGTGACCGCATTGCGGCCGCAGGGCGTGGATATGGTGCCATTCACTTCAATGGCCCGCAAAAGTGAGCTGGCCACAATGCGAGGCAGTGCGTTCCGGCCAGAATGTGAACGAGGCCTAATTCATGCGGGTTGAACCTGAAAAAGTGCTTAGTGGCGTAGATGTGGGAATCGCCCCTGCTGGGTGATAGTATACTGACAATAGCAGGTGTGCTGCTTTCAGAATACCCAAACGGTTACTGCAGCGGAGGAAGCCATACACTGCTCAATTTTGGCCAAGTCCTGCTGGCTTGGCCAAAATTTTAGCATTGTATGGCCAGCTTTAGTATTCCTTATCCCCATATCTGTTCTGGGTCAGTCATTTAGAATGTATGCAGTCAAGGTATCAGCATAATAGGTAGGCAGCCAGTATTTTCAGAAATTAATGGAAATAGCAGCCTACTTTCTCTGTTCTCTG
This sequence comes from Nanorana parkeri, assembly GCF_000935625.1. Taxonomy (NCBI): domain Eukaryota; kingdom Metazoa; phylum Chordata; class Amphibia; order Anura; family Dicroglossidae; genus Nanorana; species Nanorana parkeri. The sequence continues at coordinate 640,231 of NW_017306316.1, forward strand.
TCACTCTGACTCTGTCACTTAAAGTGGAATAAAAAAAAAAAATGCCAATAGGCAGGCTTTTTATGATAGAGACTGTGTAAGACTCTGCTGTCACAAAAGCTTCTTGTCTGCCTGTCTGTAACTTTATTTACTTGTACACCTGAGCCACACATGTGCAGCTCATGGCACTGGCTCGGCATGCTGAGATGATGTAACTCCTGTTTGCATGTGCAGCAGTTATGTCATTGGTGCTCGGCCAGTCAGGCAGTCTAGAAAACAGAACCCGGAAGAAAACCAGGGAGGATGTGGAGGCAGCGTCGGGGGTAATGCTTTGGCAGGTAAGTCTGCCATAATGTGCTGTGCATAATAGCACATTAGAGCTAAAAGCTCCATGGGGTCGTTCTGTATCTTCATTTCTATCCTTCACTTTTGCTTTAAAAAAAAAAATAACAAAGCCGTTAGCAGATATAAAGTGTAGGCACCTAGAGGTTCCTCCACATACCTGCAGCAGCTTTTGTTTGCCCCTCTACACCTGACTGTCCGCCCATTCCGGATGTACAAAGCTCTGACAGTTGGGCAATTTAAACTGTAAATCTGATATTCTTTCTGAATATTCAGCTGTAAATATTTGAAATGATACAAAGTATCACTGAGTTCTTTAGTTAGATATTTGAACAGCCCCTCAGATGAGATAGGAATGTTGTGTACAGAAGTTGCTCTTTGTTTCTCTTTACACCTGACTTCTTCACCTGTGTGGTTTTTCTGGGATGCGTGTACTCTGAAGTAATTTACAGCACGGAGAAATGTGCAGCGGCATGCAGGAACTGGAGGAGTGAGAGGCCCACCAATGGCAAGCTCCCATTCCCTGCCTTGTGAGTTGTGTTTATTAGGTTTGGGCTGCAGCCCAAGATTCCCAGCCCTTCTCTCTCTCTTTTTTTTTTTTTAATTCCTCCTTTTCATTCCTGTCTTTCTCTGCCAGTGACGCCTGAACTCGGTCTGGAAGCACATTTTAGCTCTAATTTTCCCCCCCTCTGGGAATAGAAAAGAAAGCCTGTACAATGCTTCTTGTATTTGCTCATTTTACATAACCGTCAAGCTGGACTGCAGTTTTGCTCTGGATTTTCTCCTGTAGAAATGCACTAAAAACGGTATTTTTCGCTGACCCAGGAAGCTGGATGACTGCAGAATGTTTTTCTCCCAGACTGTTTAATTCTGCATTGTGACTTTCTAGGCGTACTTATGCAGTATTACAGGAATTGACGAAGGGAAAGTTTTTACCTGGGAACTGGGCTCCTGGTTGCAGTGATTCAGGGCTTTTCCCCCAGGAGATCGGAGTCACTGACAGTAACAATGAAGTACAGAGCGGCGGTAAGCTTCCTTAACTGGGTTCAGATGGGGAATGTCTGTATTTTTGTGCAGTCGGTTCATTTGGTCTGTGTTTTAATGGCTGTGTGTTATGTGTATAGATACATGTCCAACTTCACAAACATAGTTTCCTTTATTGTCTGCTCTTGCTCTGAACAACCCTCAAAACCTTTTTTTTTTTAACAGACACTAAAATAACTAATAACCAGGAATGGACAAGTAAAATGGAGTTCAGGAGCCAGCAGGATTTTGTTTTAGGAGCCAGTTCCATTGACAACAAATGGAAAGAAACTCAAAAAGTTAGGCACCAGCCTAGGGGCATTTGCTACCTGGCTCGTATGATTTGCCCATCCTGGCTTAGACTGTTTTAGATGACTAGTGAGGCAAGGTCAGTATAGCTTGAAAAACCATGCAGCTTGAATGTTTTTTCAAGTGCTTTCATTTTATCAGCAGTACTGAGGAAGAATAGAGGGCCTGCAAGGAAAGACATTGGTGTATAACATGGTTGGATTCTGTATATATGCTTATCGCCCAGGTAAAAGAAACTGATAGTTTATGCTGTAGATGGCAAAGTCAGGTACACATCTGACTCTTACTTCTTTTGCTATTGTTGTCACCTGGCTTCATAAAAAGAACTGCTGCTTCCCAGAGTGGAATAGCTTTCAAACCGTTTAATTTGTCCAGCCCATTGGAGCCCCATTATGTACTAAACTCCATGGCTTTGAATTGAAACTTTGGCATCTATAAACTTTTTGAAACACACTATTTTTGGCAACATATCTGCATAAAGGACAAATCTCGAAAAGGATTTATGTATTCAGGGAACTTTTTGTCTGCGGCACATTTAACTACCATGCCAACATTGTCAATTGCCCCGAATGTGCTTAGCTAATGTTGGTTCGATTTTTGTCTGGTTTTCTGTGCTTATACAGTATAAGGTATGATACAGAGTACTTACTGCAATAACCGGGTAATTTAACAGGGAATTGCAGAGTCCTGTAATCCATAATGACTAACCTAAGATCCTCTCTTGGCTGATGTAATGTAATTCTGATTGGCTGTTGCAGCTTATCAATTGCATATATCCTTCTCTCTACCTCATTCAATTTATTGGTTGGGTACTATGGGTTCTTTCTCAGTAATATTATCCAAGTCCGTATATTGCATAGCCAGTAAGATTGGTACATACTGAAGGGCAAGGGTCTACCTTACACATATGCAGTAGTGTATTTGGCATTGTCAGATTTGCAAGTAGGAAGGTTCTATTTTGAATTTTTTGTTTCCAATACTGCTGACCATGCAATGCTGCCCCTTTATCTTGCATGGGAAAATAGATTAGCGGCTTCCTGACTGTGTAGAGGTAATGTAGTCCTCCATAAATGCTGTGGCTTCTGTGTTGTTAACTTTGTGTCCAGTTTTTATCTTGCTTTGTGCATGTATCTTGTATAACTGCTGTTATATCTTGCATTTTTTTACCTTTTTGATTCCTTCCCCTTTTAATCCATTTTCCTAATTTCTTTGGATGACTTCCCATTAATTTAGGCTCTGTGCCTGTTGTGCTTTTTGGATCCCATGAAACAGTGGTCTTTTTTTTTCTCATCTCTTATTTATATTCCGCCCCACAGTTCTTTTCTGTCCTCTGAGATGGCTGCATTTTATTTATTCCATGTACTTCCCCCCC
>NW_017306316.1:644951-743513 GCF_000935625.1 Nanorana parkeri
CTCCATTAAAGACAAATTGAATATTGATTCAACAGAATATAGTAAAAATGGGATGATGTGAAAAACTGAGCTCCTTTCCTGTAATAACCAAGTAGAACTTTTGCTTTCATGTTCCAGTTGGCATTATCAGAATAGTAGCATCTTTATGCAAGCAGATGGTGAAGAGTTTAGCATTCTAGCATTTCAGCTCTATGGTCCTTGGTGCAATTTTCACATTGGACTATGTGGACTTTGTACATTCTTACCATGCCAATGTTAATTTCCTCCAAGTGGTCCAGCTTCCTCCCAAAGACATACTTGTTGGTTAATTGGCTTCCACTTACAAATTTGACCCCCCCTGTGCATTCATGTGTATAAGTATAGCAAGGATTGTGAACTCCTTCATACAAGGACTGATGTGGGGCTGTTTTCTCTATGTTTTTGAAGGTTAAAGGTATTGGGTCTATATAAATGAGTTAAATAATTATCCATGTAAATGGCTGTTCCTGCAAGAAGCAATATTTTGTGATTTGAAGGAAAAATTGTAAGGTGCTGCATGAAGACCCATACTTTGCTGTCATATTCTGGGAACTTGATAGCAAGGATTTCTACTTATGTGAAGTAGCAGGAGTGTATTGGATTGTGTTGGCCATTGATAAAAGCAAAAAGTTTGTTAAAGCGATCCCATTATTGACTTGTATTAATAGATTTGTTGTACTAACCTGACCAATAGAAGCTATCACTTTAACTCCAGACTTTCAGTGTACCGGCTGAAATTCACACAGTGTGCGGGGCTGTTGGCTCCCTTTCAGCCGGCATTCCTCCATCAGCTGATCGAAAGAGCCTGCTGGAAAATATCTGTGATATCAGAGCAGGTAGCCAATGAGCTACCTGCTCTGATCGGGTAATCTGACAGGCGCCTGCAACACCTGTCAGAATACAATGCAAACAGCAGCGATTCCTCGATCGACACACTGTTTGTGTTGATGGAGGAATCGTGTCAAATTTGTTAGTTCAGCCCGCGAAAATAATTGACATGTGTACGGCTAGCCTAAGTCCCTGACCTGACACAGTTATACAGATCAAGAGTTCTGACTTGACCTGTTGCATACTCATTCAGGTCAGCGACCAGGAAATATTGAAACCAAAGAGTTAGCATGACAGATGTCTAGCAAGTATTTTCAAAAGTAGTTAAAAAAAAAAGTAGCATCCCACGTGTGAAGACTTCCTTTGTTTTGTTTTTTAAAAAGAGGTAATTATTGAATAACTGGGAGCATTGTACTTTTGAACTTGATGGACCTGTAGCTGTAGACAGTTTTGTTGAAATATAATTTCTGCACTTTACTGGCAAAATATAGTATGTAAATGTTGGACAAAGACTATGTGGTAGTCATACCTCCTGTGCTTTTGGCCATATGATAATGATAGAAACAGCATCTGAGCTATTAGATGTTTTAAAAGGTATGTACCTGGCCAAAGAGTCACACACTCTAATATTTAGTTGGACCACCTTTTAGTTTTGATTACGGCACGCATTTGCAGTGGCATCGTTTCGATAAGCTTATGCAGTGTCACAGCATTTATTTCCAGCTAGAGTTGTATTCATTTTTCACCAATATCTTGTAGTGATGAGGGGAGAATAGGACTACTTTGTAAAGTCTTTTCTAGCATAGCCCAAAGATTCTCAATGGAGTTAGGGTCTGGAGTCTGTGGTGGCCAATTCATGTGTGAAAATGATGCCCAATGCTCTCTGAACCACTCTTTCACAATTTGAGTCCAAGGAATCCTGGCATTGTTATCTTGGAATATTCCTGTGTCATCAGGGAATAAAAAAATCCATTAATAGAAAAACCTGGTCATTCAGTATATTCAGGTAGGCAGCTGACCTCATTTTTTGGGGACAAAACATTGCTGAACCTAGACCTGACCGACTGAAGCAACCCCAGATCATAACAAAACTAAATCCAGGTGGTGACTTTTTTTTTTTTTGGCCAGGAAGTTTATGTTAAAACTATATGGGGGCATGAGAAAATGTATTTGCCTTTTTCTTAGTAAAAAAAAAAAAAAGGCTAAGTAGTTATCTAGTAAAACTGATGTAAGAGATTCTTAGACGCAAACTGTGAAAGTGAACAAAAGAGATTCAAAACTCATCATAGACTTTTAGTGTGAAAGTGAGGATCTACACTTCTCTCTGCCATGTATTGTGCTTGGAGCTTCTGCCAAGTACCTGTTTTACTGGCTCTTGTGGGCTTAGCCTGTGGGTACTGCTGTGTAGCCCTACGCAGGCACTCTGGATTATCAATGAGTTTCAGAAAAAGGACAAGACCCGATTGACACAGTCTGCTTTGGAAAGAAATCACTTTGCTTTTTATGTGGCATTCACCTGTATATAAAGTATAAGAGTGCTGGGCAGCACCGAAAAAAACTGGTGGTCTGTAGAGATTTCATTCCTACTATTCCTTCGCATTTGAAATGGAGGGCAATTGTAGGGTTTTCCTTTTCTGAAGACATACCCATAAGACATAGTGGACAGCTAGATGAACAGACATGAACAAACGATTACCATAAACATGCATGTCTGAATTGCCACATGAAATCATATTTATATGTATGGAGAAGAGTGGAAAGAAAACCAGTATGAAACACCTGGCCCAAGCTTATCTTTGGAAAAAGCTGAAGAAAATATTTTTGTGGCCGTTGTGATTTGCCTAGTTTTTTTATGCTTGCCCTTCCAGGTTTCTGCTAATATAGAGATGTAGAGATTGTTGAAGTTAGACATTATCCATGCAAAAATGAACTGGAAGTTTCCTGGGCTTGCATTGTGCGAGGAAGCAATAAAGCACAACCATTGTGTAGCCCTGCAAAGCAGGAAGTTGAACTTTTATATGTAATGATCAAATATGGCCGCCTCTTTATTATTATTATTATTATTATTTTTATTATTATTATACAGGATTTATATACTGCCAACAGTTTGCGCAGTGCTTTACAATATAAGGAAGACATTACAATCAATACAATTCAAGACAAGATGGCAAGGAGGGCCTACAATCTAAAAGGGAATATTTATCATTACTGACTGTACATGGCAACATGGTTTTTAAACATTACCACACTGATATTATTTTTTTTAAGCATTGTTATGTCAAAAAAAACACCTACACAACGCATAGAATGGGCATGCAAAATCACAACCATTTAAATCAGACAGGCTTTTCATGCTGATGGTCTGTATAATACCACTGTACCCATGGATGATACAAAATGCTGCAGAGCTCTTTACACAAAGACCGGTGTGTGACCCCCCTACTTTGGTGGAAGTGTTTGGATAGCAGGTTAATGCTTTGTATTCACTTGGAGATTTTTCACCTGCTCTACAACAGTGGTTCTCAACCTGTGGGTCGGGACCCCTTCGGGGGTCGAATGACAATTTGCTAGGGGTCACCGGGAGTCTCCCGCTATTAGATAGCGACTCCAGGCTTGGTGGGAGAGAAACACTTTCTCTCGGAAAGGTTTAATCTGCTCGATCGAAAACCTTTCGCTGTGTGATTTTTGCTGTGCTAGGTGAGAGTCCTCCTCAGCCCTCTCCTAGCGCAGCAGTGTCAGTTCTCCCGCCACGCCGCCAGATGTCACTGCAGCAGCCGCGTCAACCCTAAATTTTACCGTTGGGGGTCACCACAACTTGGCAAATGTTACCAAAGGGTTCCGGCCCTAGAAAGGTTGAGAACCACTGCTCTACAAGGTCCCTTGAAATCAGCCTTGCTTTTAGTGTGACATTGATTTGTTTTGCTGCATATGCTTTGGCACCTCTATAAGACAGCTTTTCACCTTGTTAGATCATGTAGTCTTAGAAGTGCACAGGATATTAAAAGCAAGATGACTTAAGGCAGTGTTTCTGATGAAAGAGCCCTGCGTCCCTTGAGATGAATGAAATCTCTCTGGTCTGGTGTTATGGTCTCCTGAGGAAATGTAACAACCTTGTGGAAATCTTGTTCTGCTTAGAGTACTGTTATCGACATAAGATACTGAAGGAAAGGTTAGTCTTTTAAGGCATGGATGCCAAAGGATTTTGGTCACTAGTGCGGGACAAACGAGCCAGCTTAGTTCCAAAAGGCTATCACCTCTCTCAACATGAAGACATGTCTTCATCATCTCCTACGTCTGAGGATGAGGATGAAGCTGCAGGTTCTTCATCGACTACCCAGATACAAGTTATCGTCACTATGGAACCTGAGGTAACGTTTTACGAGCCTGACAAGATGTCAAGCTTTGCAGCGAATCAGTACAAATCGGCATTAGCTTAGTGCTTTTATTACCACAGCAAATTTTCTTCTTATAATGATATGTGTCCGTAGACCGGATTGCTGGTTTGTTGCTTGTTGGTAATGTTTAGTCATGTTGACAAGACCTTTCTGTCTTAATTAACCAGGGTCTTAAAAATAATATTGTAAACAACTGCTATTTCCAAGGTAGTAGCGGGCAGTAAGCATGTGCTGTTTTTTGCCCCTTAATGTGCTACAACCACTTATCACTGGTTGTGACAAGTAGAAGGAAATTATATTACAAGCAGCAGAAATGTCTCCATGAACAGGCAATGTAACTGCTATGGTGGGTCTAGCACATAGAAGACTTGATACTGTCAGGCTACATAATAATTCATAATGCAGGCGGCTACATATGACAAGAACATTGGTGGATTAAATGAGTGCAAATTAAGTTCAGACATCTCTTTCAAACTGTTACGATTGAGTTAAGTAGTTGTCACTCTTGCTGTTTAGCACTTGGGTCTTGGATATGGTTCTTGCCATACCTGCAGGAGCTGGTATGTTCTCTCTGTCTTTGTGTGCATTTCCTCAAGGTGCTCCATTTTATCCCATAATCAGATTGGTAGTTTAATTGGCTGTCACCAAAACCGGCTCTATTGTACATGAAGATGATTGTGTTAAGGCCATTAGATTGTATGCTACGTTAACCATAGGAACAGATGTGAATAGTTCAGTCTTCTTTGTGGAATACACTTGCAATGTATAAGTGTGTCAAACAAATCTGTAAGTGAATTACAATTATAATATAACCTATGGTAATGTTTACCTTTGTTTTGGATGGCACGGGGCTCAAGAGTGACATTACCTTTAAAGTGTACATGCATTGATGTTAATATTGATTGTAATCCCCCACTTGGATACACTAGTAGGAACCTCCTGGTATCCACACATTGATTCAGCTTTCTGCTGGACTTCCCCAGGATCCCTGAAACCTAGGATACTGTTATGGAAGTAGCAACTTTATTTTGTCTGCCTGTTTTGCCTGCCCCCTCCTGCATCATTTTCTTCACTATGTTTTCACCACTGCAATGGACTAATGGTCCTTGGGCAAAAGCAGAAATTGCTAGCTGAAGTCAGACTTTGCATAATAGATTATCCCATATTGGGTTGACTTTAAGAAGATAGTGGAGTCCCAGGTGGATTCCAAAATTATTTTGATATTGGACCTCTTCGTGTAGAGCTACATCCCTGGTCTTAGATACTATTAAAATGTGTTTCATGACTCTGTTGTCTCCCTTTATTGAGCTTACAGATGTCGAAAACTGCAAGTCCCAGGATGTATTGCAGGACTCTGGCAGCCACAGACATGACTCCAAGAGGCAGAGCCATAATAGATTTGTTGTATCACCACAGTTGGAGTGCCGGAGTTGCCTACCCCTGTAGTAGACAGACTGACATCTCATGAAATTCCATTAACCGTACAACAACTAACAAAAATATACTAAATTATTGAAAAACAAGTTCAGTTTAGTATGGATAAGCTCCTAGGGCATATGCTGTAAATTGTTTTTTTCTTATGTGAATATAGTGGATGAGCACACAAACAATTTAATGATTTAGTGGTGTCAGGAAGGAGCAGAATTTCTTATTCGACTAAGAAGCATTTACTGTGTGTAAGAGTTGCAGCTTTTCAGAAAGCAAGTTTATTCTGCCATCATCATGTTTGCCCTCAACAAATAAGTTTTTATTACAAAGTTTTCTGTTATCTTCTATTATAATTGAAACTCGTCAGGTGCTTTATAGTAGGGTGTAGAAATGTCCAGAGCCAGGCAGCCCTCCTAAAGGAAAATTACAGCTTTTGTCGGTGTTGTTGTAAGGTCTTGTTATTGATGAGGTATTTTTTTCCCTTGGTTCCTTAAGGCTTTGTTCATATTTAAGTGTATTTCAGTGGTACAATGGAGTCAGCTGCTGCAGGGAAACCAAATATAAACCAATTACACCCATGACTATATCTGCACTACATAGTTTCTTCTTAATGCGGGGCTCAACAAATCCCAGGTGCCAGGTGTACTAGAAATTGCACCTATGCGCCTGGGCTTTTGTCAGCCCATTCACTTCCCCTGCTGCCACCTTTGCATCAGCTCTGCTCCCCATTCTCCTCCCCGCTGGGAGCCGCTGCATGCTGCGGGCTGTGTCCACTTTGATCCCCACTGCTCTCCCCACCTGTATCAGCAAAGGTGGGGATCAGACACTGATCGCTGCAGTTGATGACCAGTGGGGAGGAAAGACCGCTGTGCCTCTGCATTACCCCCATGCCTCCACTTCTCCGCTGGTGCCCCCTGTGACGGCATGGTGATCAGTTTATGAGTTAAATGTGTATTGGTGGTGTTATGTTTAATTATGTTATACTGTGTAACCTGGTTATCAAAAGACTGTCAGCACCACCCCTCGTTATCTCCCATTGTACTCTGAAGGAGCGCAGGATAATGACATTCTGGCCAGGCACCTGCTATGGCTGTCTGGAGCTCGTTAGCAGGGGAAACCCTGTGGTGTTGAGCAGACCGATTGTCTGGCAAAGGCAGGGTGGATGTGATGGGATTATAATCTGATCTCATCACTTGCTGTATAAAAGTTTGTGCCGTTGCTCAATAAATCAGAGTTTGTTTCACCCTACACTCGAGTCTCGGCCAGTGATTGGGAAACTGGGAGCTAAAGATCAGCGGGTTCCAATATCTCCTGAGCAAGGAAGAAGACAGCGGCGGACATACTCACCCCAAGTACCGAGGTCCGTCACACCCCCGTCCTGCCACAGCTCCCCTCGTGCCTCCACTACTCGTCCCGTACCTCCGCTGCTCGTCCCCTGCCTCCGTTGTTCCTCCACAGCTCACCTCATGCCTCCGCTGCTCGTACCGTGCCTTTGCTGCTTCCCTGTCCTCTCTTCCTATTTACTACCGGCTGGAGAAAGCCGGCGTTAAGTCCCCCATTCAGCGGCTGGGAGAAATAGCCAGCTTGCTATTGGAGAACTTTCTCCTTCAGTTTGCTCCTCTGCTGATTCCCAGCAGGCAGTGGGTGGGTGCAATAGCCAGCCTGCTATTGGCTACTGCAATTTAAAATAGCTAATAGCAGGCTTGCTATTGCTACAGCTCGCGGTATACTGAGCCTAGGGTGACGGGAGGACGCTAGTTTGTGTCCTCCCGTTACCCTAAGGAGAACTATGGGGAAAAGCCCCAACCCCATAGTTCTCCTTTTTAATTAGGTACTAAACCTGAGTCCAATACAATATCTATAACAATGATTTTCTCAAAAAGTGTTTATTGTAAAGAACAAATTGAATGTTATTTCATAATCACAGAATATTATAATCTTGACATGATACCACCTAGTCTTAACTCACTATCCTAATGATACAATATTAGATTTTAAAAAATCATGTTATTTTATCCGTTCTTAGAAATATTTGATGGGAAGACAACGCACAGCTCTGTGCTTGTTAGACCAAGGGTCTACTTACAAGGAGGTTATTAATCTAAAATGATATAATCAAATCTTATTATGACATATGCAACAACTAAAATACATTTAGCAATGCAACTCACATTGTGCAATTCATTGATAATCAATCCAATTTTTTTAAAATCATGAATACTAGGGATGCACCTATACCGATACTAGTATCGGTGGCGATACCACGTATTTGGGCGAGTACTCGCACTCGCCCAAATGCTTGGATACCTGCCCCCGATACCAGAACTTCCGGTCAGAGGGAGATCTCCCTCTGACCGGCAGTGCCGCGAGCATGGGGCCAGCTTCCCGGCAAATGGGAAGCTGGGTGGTGGGTTCAAAACTGCCTCCCACCTTCCTGATTTGGCTAGGAAGCCAGCTTCACTTATTGCTAGGCAGCCTGGCTTCCTGACCCGTCAGGAAGCCAGGCGGCACGTCATGACCCGCCGCCCATCTTCCTTGGTCAGGAAGCCAGGCTGCCTCGCAGTGTCACGAGGGAAGGGTGTCCATCAAAAGAACACCAGCTTCCCAGGCAATCGGGCTTCCTGATAATCCGGGCCCACGAATGCAGGTATAAGTACCCGATAACGAAAAACTGGTATCAGTGCATCCCTTATGATTACCATGAGTGAATGGACATGTCATATGCTGAGGAGAGTTGCAGGGGATCATTAAGGAAGCCAAAATCCACTTAGGTTAAAAATATAGAAATGCAAAAAAAAAAATCAACCCATATTGGAACTGAGATGCCCAAAATTAGTTTTTCCATCCATGTTGGAGTAACTTACTCACAAAGGTGAAAATTATTCAAGTGTGTGTAGAAAAGAACATCCAGACTAGATCTAAAATGTATTATGAAATAGTAAGTCAGCACCTAAAGTTATTTCCAGACTTAAATATTTGTCCAGGCACTTACTGTATGTCCGCATACAGTATGAAAATTTGTCCCACATGAAAATTTGCCACAGCCCCTCAGATGCATCCTTCTCCCCCCTAGCGGAGGCCACACTAAGGACTGCCATCCCCTTATATCCCCCACCTTGCAACCCAGTTCTCCCCTTACCAGCAACCTGACTAGACTATTAATGTCATCTGTGGTAGAACCTTATGATTGGAGAATTGTTTCTGTAGTTTAACAATGCCCAATAACTCAGAAAAGACACTTGTGTTGGAACTTGCTGCCCATACTTGACATGCCTGGAACAATGTGGACATTCTAGCAAACTTCAGGTAATTTAGGGATGCAATAACAAAAGCTTCACCTTGTATTTTGTATCACTTTTTCCCTTCTCGTGGGATGAAACAGGGATTGGATACTTGTAATTATCCAATCCTTGTTTAAAAGGAATATTCACACCTAAGAAAGCACTGTTTATATCAGGCCCTCTCTACTGTATAGTGATTGCAGTCTTATTCAGATTCGCCCTTTCTTATCAACCAGTGGGTGGGATTTTCTTCTAAGTATTTACCTTCTGACAGCCATACAGCCCTTCTGATCTTGATATTATTATTATTATTATTATTATACAGGATTTATATAATGCCAACAGTTTGCTCAGCGCTTTACAATATAAGGAAGACATTACAATTCAAGACAAGATGTAAGGAGGGCCCTGCCCGTGAGGGGGGGTGGTACTGGAGGGGATGGTTAGGGTGGTACTTTAAGACAAGGTTTGAGATGTAGCCGGGCGAAGAGTTGTGGATGGCTTTGTAAGTGGTTGTTAATATTTTGAACTTTATCCTTTGGACTATTGGAAGCCAGTGCAGTGATTGATAGAGGGGGTTTGCAGACACTGAGCGGTTGGTCAGGTGGATGAGTCCAGCATCTCAGTTCATGATAGACTGAAGGGGGATACCCCCTGTAGTGGAAGGCCAATTAGGAGGGAGTTGCAATAGTGAAGATGTGAGATAACGAGTGGATGAGTAATTTAGCAGCTTCATTGGTGAGAAAGGGGCGTATTTTGGAGATGTTACGAAGGTGAGGACGGCAGGATTTGGATAGCAAATGGATGTGGCGAAGAAAGGTAAGGTCCGAATCAAGGATGACACCTAGGACCTTGGCATGGGGGGAGGGCTGGATAGTTGTGTTAACAACCTCAAGGGAAAGGTTGGGGGGAAGGTGCATTGAGGGGGTGGGGTTGGTAGGAAATACCATGAGCTCAGTTTTTTAAAGGTTGAGTTTTAAGAAGTGTTGATATTGATATGTCAGTTAGTAGATTAGTGACACACAAGGACACTGAGGGGGTGAGTTGTGGAGTAGAAAGATAGATTTGAGTGTCATCAGCATAGAGATGGTATTGGAAGCCATGTGAGGTTATTAACTGACCAAGGAAGGAGGTGTAGATAGAGAAGAGAAGGGGTCCAAGGACAGAGCCTTGGGGGACACATACAGAAAGAGGAAGAGGGGGGGAGGATATAGATTTGTAGGTGACACTAAAGGAGCGCTTAGATAGGTAGGAGGAGAACCATGAGAGAGCAGAGTCTTGTAGGCCAAGTGAGTGGAGTTTTTTGAGGAGGAGCAGGTGATCAACAGTGTCAAAAGCAGCAGGAAGTTCTGATAGCAAGAGTAAGGAGTAGTGGCCATTGTTATATATATAGACCCTGTGTATATATATAAATACCTAGTGCTACAATAGACCCTGGTCCTAATTTGTTTTTTGTATTACTAAATTATCATTTTAACATAAGGTTAGAAATTTACTTCATGAATGTGTTAAAAAATAATTCAAACAGTTTCTCTATTTTCTTGGCTGCTATGCAGTATTAGAAGTAGTATAAAGAAGAAAGACACCTTCAAACATTAACTAGTAACCTTTTCCTAATGTGTATAATGGGCTCAGCTGTCAATGGATAGGCATCATTTCTATCCTCATGGCTCAGCATTTCTGTTTACTGCAGGCATGTAAAGATTATGTAATAAAATCTTGCAATGGTAGCAATGAAGATGAATAGTTTTGAGGGGGGCAGCAGATGGATTTGACAAACGAAGGTTTCGAAAATGTGAATAAATGGTCTTTATTCCTTGGCCTGCACAGTGTTCCTATTATTGCCACAAATCTAATTTTGCGGCTACACACCCTTCACTAATCACGATTGCCGCAATAGTATGTGTGGCAATGAAAGCACTTGTATATGCAATTGTCATATGCAGCATATAGTTACATTGAAGCATTTTAGTACTTTAATAGTAGTAATGAGAGAACAAACTTCCCAAATAAGCTGGGAAAGACCCTGTAAGTAGTGGGTTAGGACTTGCAGTGATCTCACAAGGTTCTGAGCTCATCTACATTCCACAGTGCTGACATTTCCTTTTTATAATGAGTTTAGTGGAGCAGCTGCTCTTTCCCTGAGCATGGCTCATATACGATGTGTCATTAACTGCATAAACTGGTCTATGAGAGTGTATGTTGGGGTGTGGGTGTGTCTTTACTCTCTTGCTAGTTTAGGCATTATTGAATGTGTAAAACAAACTAGCAGTGATATAAATGCAGAGAACAGTTATTTTTTTTAATATAACATCGTTGAGGTTTGCAATAGACATATGTGATTCGTTCCGAATCAAAATTCAGACTAATTTTCTGACATTCAGACACATCCGAATTTCCGAATCCCAATAGATCCGAATGTGTCCAAATCCGAATTTCGGTCAAAAACGAAACTGAATCGGACACGTGACTTTTCTGGCCTGTCTGATATGTTTTTCGGTTTAATGCATCCGAATAGGTCGAAACACGAATTTTCGTTACAACACAATGGGAGCCATATACAGTATTTACTAGGGATGCACCGATATATCCGGCGCCGAAAGAAATAGGCCGAAAATGGCACTTTTGACATAATGCCGAAAGTGCAATTTTCCTGCCGATACATCGGTGCGACACTCTACAGATTAACTTGAACTCTTCATGTCATTCCCTCCGCTCAAACAGACTTGTATACTAATGCCTCTGGCAGAGTTATACAATTGCACACAGACCCCTCTCTAGGCCAGTTGTAGAATTTGCTCTCCAATTTAATCAGCTCCAACACCAGGCATGTCAAACTGTGGCCCCTTTGCAAAATCTTTTGTGGCCATTGGCAGTTTTAAACATTTATTCATGTCCCACACAGTTTCTTTAATTCATAATGTCTTCACCGTACCTAATTTTGAAGCTTAATACTAAGGACCATGTCAAACTACCAACTTTATAGCAGCATTTTGTAGCAGCTACAAATCTCTCTGCTTATTTACTCAGTGTGTAGCTGTTACAGAGTTGTTGCTGTAGGTGACTACAATGTTTATCTACACTGGGGTGCCATGGTCATCTGCATCTGAATGTATGAGTAGCTGCTGGAGCTGGACATTTTCTGGCTTGTTCCAAATACTGCAAAAAGACATTGCTCTGCAACTTCAAATCTCATGGGACTATAAGTCAGAGGTAGTATTGTCTCCCACACAGCAGATATACTGCAACTTTTCAGGAGGAATTCAAGACAAAGGGTAATTATTTCATGGCACTGCCTAGGCACAATTAACATGTTTCCTATAACAATAATCTTTCATTTTTGAGTTCAGGTCAGCATTAAGAAATTGAAATTAATTTTAATGTGGAATTATATAGTTAAGGAAATGCGAAAGGATAGTCTACTCGTTTTGGCCCTCTCCTTTCTTTTGAGTGTGACAATCCTGCTCTAGGGACAGTTTAGGCAGAAGCTGATTAACCTACCAGATGCATGCATTTCTTCTAGTTGCTCTGGTTTCCTACCACAATCCAAGAAAAAAACTCCCAACACTGAAAAGGGTGTTTTGAATTCCATGGACGAGGGGTTTATTAAGATGCCTAGTTTTAAACTTTTACTGTCAGGAAACAATAGTTCTGGCATAAAGCTCACTGTATGGACCCCAATGTTCCTCCTGTTCTGCCCTGTGTACACTGTGTTATCATTCATCAAGAGGTAATAGAAAAGGGGGCACTGACATGGCATTTTTCATACTCTTTGTTACTGAATTAAAGATGAAGCTGGGCTTGGTACAAACCCAGTTTGCCTAAACCTGCTCAAACCGCTGACTGCACCCCCTCCTCCTGACCCAATCAGTGTTTTGACGGTTGTGGCAGGGGCATTTCCCACCCCTTTGTGACATGTAGCTGTGGGCCCGGGAAAGTTCCTCCCTGCAACTGATTGGGTTGGGAGGGGGAGTGGTGGTCAGAGTTTTGAGTGGGCTTTGGCAAACTTAGGTGAACTGGGTACACACCAAACCCCGGCATTTGTAGTACCGGACTGTGCATTAGCTTCTCTTCTAGTGATGTGAGGATGTTCTTTTATGCAACATATATATCGCATCAGTATTTTGTAGAAAATATTTTTGTACAGTAACGTATTTTCTTCTTTTATTATTTTAGGCTCCAGCAATCGACGGGATCCGCATAACCATGGAGAGTGCCTTAACAGCCCGAGATCGGGTTGGTGTCCAGGACTTTGTCCTGTTGGAGAACTACACCAGTGAAGCTGCATTCATAGAAAACCTGCGGAAGCGGTTTAAAGAAAATCTTATTTATGTAAGTTATTGACACGTGTTGTTATAGGTGTGGCTCAGCTATGAATTTAAAAAATATATAAATATTACTAATTTTGACTTAACTTAACGGTGTAGTGATGTCATGGAGAAAACAGTCACTAGGAACATGCGTGTCTATCTTAGAGCTATAACGGGTGTAACTATCCTTACACACAGTAATTACTTGTCATCTTTTTAATTAAAGTTACCGCATGAATGTAATAAATTAGTGCTAGAAGAGCCATTAGATGTAAACAAATTAACATACAAGTTTACTGTGGCTGCACTCCAGACAAAATGTTATACTTGCCAAAAAAGAATTCAGTTTAACCAGTCTTTTGATCCAGGCAGGTCCTGCAATTCTTTACAATTCTCTGCAGACTACATTGCAGAAGACCATACCAAGCTAGTTTAGGACTCACCCCAGCCTGTGACTGGAGAATGAAGGAGCAGCAGGACACCGATGCTCTTTTCTCCTCAGCGTTTGATTGGGAGAGTGAATTGCAGCACTCTGCATTTCAAACTGCTGACCTTCTGACTGCTTCTTGATCCTGTCACTGCAGAGAGACTGGATTCTCCCCTGTCCGTTCCTCCAGCGCTGACTGGCGGAACTGACGGGGGAGGGGCGGGTACTGCTGGCTCTGCCTCTAGATAGGCAGAGCCAGCTGTCACTCACGCAGCTGGGCGGATCCCGACATAATTGTCGGGACCCGTTTCAGCTGCGGCGTCTCAGTATACCGCGAGCGGCAGCTGAGCTTTGGGTAACGGGAGGACGCTAGTTTGTGTCCTCCCGTTAACCTTCGGAGAACTATGGGGAAAAGCGCTAACCCCATAGTTCTCCTTTAAGCTAACGGTACCTCTGCACTCCTGTCACAGTTTAAGAAGAGCTGTGTCTCGGAAAGGGCAGCATGATGGTAACACTTGGCTCTCGCTGTCCTTTTTAAAGATATTTCATGGAGTTTTCATGTAAGAAGAGTCTTAAATAGCCTGTGGTTCTAGTGCCTATTCTGAGGACATGCTTCATTCTAGCATTAGTACCCATGCATGTGTGCATAGCAAGGCACGGGTGCTGACACTTGCATGTGTGTGCCCATACAGGAGGAGTCCCGGGCTTGAGGCTGGTTGGTTAGGAGAACCTTTTACACAGCCAGAAGATTTAACCCTTCCCCACGCGTCTAAGGAAAAATCATTTATTTTATTTCTGCCTGTGTCCCTGTTGAATTTGGTTAATTTCTGTCCTAGTATCCACACAAGATGTGAGGTGAAATCTTCCCAGTGGGGACACAAACAGCAAGTGACACTTAACTAAAACTAAAATAAAAAAATCACTTTAACCACTTGAGGACCGCGGTGTTAAACCTCCCTTCCTGGCCATGCCATTTTTCAATATTCAGCGCTGCAGTACTTTGACATTTATTTTTTGTCATTCAACGCTGTACTGAAATTAATTTTATACCATTTTTTGGGGACAGATAGAGCTTTCTTTTGGTGGTATTTATTCACCACTGCGGTTTTAATCTTTTACTATAATTAGGAAAAATTACTGAACATTTTGAAAAATAACAGTTTTTTTTACATTGTTAGGAAACATTTATTATTATCCAGTTTTTTTGTAAAATATAAAAGTCGGGGTCACGTCGGGTAAATAGACACCAAAAATGTCAAGCTTTAAAATTGCGCGAAATCGCAGAAAACTTCCATACCCCAAATTGGCCATAGGCGACGCTTTAAACGCTTTTACTGCTCATCACTTTAGTGTCATCAGTGATTGATAGCCCTAGAATTATGGCTCTCACTGCGACGTTCGTGGCGATATGTAACACGTGCGGCGTAATGTGCGCAATATTTTTTTGTAAAATATAAAAGTCGGGGTCACGTCGGGTAAATAGACACCAAAAATGTCAAGCTTTAAAATTGCGCGAAATCGCAGAAAACTTCCATACCCCAAATTGGCCATAGGCGACGCTTTAAACGCTTTTACTGCTCATCACTTTAGTGTCATCAGTGATTGATAGCCCTAGAATTATGGCTCTCACTGCGACGTTCGTGGCGATATGTAACACGTGCGGCGTAATGTGCGCAATTTTTCACGTATGCGCCCCCGACGCATGTTTGCATGCGTGTATGTATAGGTGGGGACTTTAAGCGGAGAGGGGACCGGAGGGAGCTCATGTAACGATCTCCCTCTGATCCCCTGTGACACAGGCAACATGCTGATCTCGGGCTCGCACCAGGCACAGTGGAGCCCGGGACCAGCGAGACAACGGCGGAGGGGGGACGCTTGTATGTTAACAGCCATCGCTGCCTGTTTTAAAATATCGGGCATTTCCCGCTCGCGCACGCCCAGCGGCGCGCGAGGGGGGCGTGTCTGAGCGGACGTCTAAAGACGCCCGCTCAGATCTAGAGAGGTAGTTAAAGTGACCCTGTCACCAACTCAAAAAATTGCAGGTAAAAGCACAGTTGCAAGTATTTTTAAGTATTAATTATTACTTCTAGGGTTTTTCCATTCCATAAGTAATTTATTTACTTGGAATGTGCCTTTTGAACTTGCTACAAAATATGACTACTTCAGGAGAGTCATTCCCTAGCACAGCTCCTCTGTCTCCAACCTCCCTACATAACTTTTTATGCAACTGCCGGGGGAGGAACAAATGGGTAATATTTTAGTGCAGGCAAACTCCGGGTCTCCAGCTGTGGTGCAACAACAAATCCCATTAGCTATTGCAAGACTTTGACCGCCACTGGCATGACTTCTAGAGGCAGATGCATGGTGAACATTGTAGTTACTTCAGCTGGAGGGCCAGACTTTGCCTACTCTTGCTATAGAGTGTAACTTGAGTGGCAGCTGGAGCTGCTGACATCACATGCAAGATGGCGGCACCTAGCAGTAGTCTCAGAGGTTTACGATGTCTAGGCAAGAGAGGCCTTTAAAAGTAAATAACATGCTTAAGATATATGAAACACGCAAGTAATCTTATGGGAATATTTTTGTGGAAATGAATTATCTGGCAAAGCCAGGATTGTAATCCTTTAACCCTTCACAGCCCTGCCTAAAATTACAAAAGAAGGAGAAGCAAGTAGAAATTTGAACCCTTAAGAAGCTAAGAAACCCTGACCCAAGTAAAAGCAATTTAAACTGCAAGAAGCATTTTTAAATTTATTTTTAGCTTATGCTTTGTGAACTGGGAACATGTACCAATTATAAAATAGGTGTTATCCCAGTTTGCCTGCGAAAGTGGAAATACATTTAAACTCAGGACAGTTATGATTTACCAGTTAGAAAAAAAAAACCTGACCTGCCATATTGCTGGCTAGCCAGTGGTTGACAATGCATCTTCTGTACATGTCCATTGTTTGTAATATCGCTCCACTCAGAACTGATATTTCTTATTGTTGTATGGTGGTAGACTTGGTAACCCACTGGCTTCTTGTGTCTCTTGGGTATTCTAGTGACATTTTGCCATCTCTGCCAACAGACATTCAATGTCACTGCTGCTGAAACATTCTTTAAAATATTTTTTTTTTAAAGTAAAGACCAACATATAGAATAAGAATTGGTCATGGTGGTTGTGGCTGGTGCACAACACACTGCCGCAGTTCCCAAGAGATATGGTGAACTATTTAACCCTTTGTTAGCCCCCAGCCCCTTATTGCTGCACTTATTTATTGTATGTAAAACTTCACATTGAAGGTTTCCTTGCCCTGTTTGTTGCCATGGTTTTCTGTGGTAGCCTCTCCAATATCTATAAATACAGTAGTTGGTAAGAGCTCTAGGTCTTTTCTTTGGGAGGACATCTGTACACTTCATGTTTTCCATTAGGACAGACGTGTCGTCAGCCAACGAGTCGCTTGGGAGGAGCAGAGAGTGAGTAGGATGCAGATTCAGCTGAAAATCACGGCAGGCAGTTGCAAAATGAAATTTAATTAAACTCTTGCATAAGAACCCAGTACACAAAATCAAAATGCAGCCATGTCACAAATAGAGTGCATGTGCAAAATTCCCCACTCTTATCCTACAACACACCACGTAATAAACACTTACATTATGCCTTAGGAGTCATTTGGTTATGCTGTGTTAATGAGCATAATTTTGTCTTTTCCAAAGAAGTCCAGGTATGCCTACAGGCACGTGTTCCCTTCATTAGTCAGAGAGAAGCCAGAGGGAGGAGGAAGCAAAGCATTAAGGAGATCACGCCTCTCAATTCTGATTGAACCTCAGCCAAAGCCAGTGCTGCAGTTTGCAAAACAGCAACCTCAACATCCTTCTAAATGTGCAAACCTATCTGAAATGATTTAGTAAGGTTGAATTGTAAATGTTCCAACTGCAACTGCACTTTGCTCCACTAAATTCTGACAGATTTGTAGCTTAACCTAATTAAATACACTGGGGGGAATTTTATCAAAGCTGGAGCAGGCAGAATGTGAAGCAGTTGCCTATAGTAACCAATCAGCTTCACTCTTCAGATTAGCTTTGAAAAAGAGAGAAGCTGATTGGTTCCTATGAGCAACTTATCCAGTTTTTGTCTGATCCAGTTTTCACTGTATGTTAAGTAGGGTACACACGGAGCACATTCGGCTGATTCTGCAGGAATACCCTATTCCAGGGGTCAGCAACCTTTTACACGCCGAGTGCCATTTTTGCAACCATCAGACAACCGGGTGCCGATGAACAATAGCGCACCGTAGTGTTAGTTAAACTTCAATTTTTACACTCGTAGTTGTAGTGCTAATAATAAGTTCAACTCACTAATTATTTAAATGTGTTTATTTTGCCATTAGCAGCAAAACTATAAGTGGAAAAAACAATAACTGGTGTACACACAAAATATGTTCATATTTACATGTGCTGAAAAGTAAACTGTGCTTACAATTTTAATGTGATTCCCGTGTCTGCATTGTATGGCTCAGTTGTGCTATGTCTGACATGTAGGGTGTTACTTTCATTTGACCTCAGACCAGCACCAAAGCACACTTTGCACGGCAGACCTCAGACCAGAACCAATGCACAGCAGACCTCAGACCAGAACCAATGCATAAAAGATCTCAGACCAGCACCAAGGCACAGCAGATCTCAGACCAGCACCAAGGCACAGCAGATCTCAGACCAGCACCAATGCTTGGCAGACCCCAGACCACGACCAATACAGGCTTTGCACTACAAACCGTAGACCAGCACCAATCCTCACAACACCCTGGACCTAGTAGCATATTCTGGTTTGGGGCTGCCCTAGGCAAGGCAAAACCAGCCACAGACTGATTACTCCTAGTCTAGAGCCACATGTGCGACTTTAGTCATTGGCTACTTAGCGATTTATCCACTTGCTGGCCATCATCACATTATGCTGGAGAGGCACAGATCTTTAATTGCATAATCATTCTGTAAAATCACTAGAAGATATTGTAGCAATACCTGGAGCATTGTGTGAGACTGATATACTCCATGGACATCCCCCACAGACACAAAGAGGCAGCTGGCTGCAATTGCTTTTATATTGGATCAGCAACAATCAGGATTTCTATAGTGTGGGATTTACTTACAGACGAGGCAACTCCGGAATCTCCCCCACAGAACCCCTGCAGAACGGAGACATGTTTTACCAGAAGGTTTTCTGGGCAGATTAAGCTGATCATTGAGGACAACAAATTGAACTGACTGGGAATATCGACGTGTTGAGCAGGGGAACAGAATCTGGACATCGGGCAGGTGCAGATCCGGGTCCCTCCCGGCGGGCTGGGAAATCAGGGAGACGCAAGGCAGGAACAGGGACAGAGCTAGATCCACAACGAACCTATGGGCTGCAGCTACGTCAGGGAGGTGGGTGGGCCAAGCTTGTAATTGACACCTGGCTCGAGAGAGCTGTCAATTCCAAACAGTAAAGAGTAAGTTCGCGTGCCATCAGACAAGGGCTTGCGTGCCAGGCTGGGCACGCGTGGCGGGGGTTGCCGACCCCTGCCCTATTCCATTGACTTCTGCCGAAGGAACATGTTGGAAAATCCTTGGCCTAACGGTACTTGCAGCCTCATTCTATACTTAGCTGCAAGCGCTATTTGGGTATTCTGACAGTGGCCACTGTCGCAATACAAAGCTCACAGGGGGAGATTCGTCCATCCATGCTATTATATTTTCTTTGTTCAGTGGGCAGGTTTATTGAAGAAAATGTAAGCCTGTATACCTGGCTTTAGTTGTGAACACAGGTAGAAAACTACTTCTCCTGAGTATATTAGCTTTAGGCTTATTATAAAAATGACAGGATGAGGGGCATATTACTCATAAAAATAATGAATAAAAAAGAAACTGGGGAAACCGAGCTAAATCTCTATTTATAGAGATATCCAGCTCCAATATGCTTTCTAAACACAATTTTCAAGGTCCACAAAAGTACATAAAGTGAATGTAGACCTCAACTATGAACTTCTCTTACTTTGCTGCCCTTTGGTTTGGTAAATAAGCTATTGAAAACATGTTGTTATATCTATAACTATCATGTCTGAAATTCATTGCTGTCCTTTTTTCCTGTGTTATCTCAGAGTCTGCTTAGCCCCTCTAGTTGTTGGGACTACAGAATTAAATCGTCTTTATGTTTTAGAAATCTGAGAGGGAGGATTTGAGTAGTTTAGCAAAAGACAGCGGGCAGGCGGGGCTGACACCATTAAGTCCACAAAAATCATGTGTGATGTCCGCCCACAACAGGGCTTAAAGCAGTAGATAGATATATGCAAAAAGTTTAAAGAGGAAAAAAAACCCGCTTTAAAAGCTGTTTAAACTTACCGCTGTCTTTGCCGCGCGCTCCTGTCCGAAAATCCGAAACTGCTCGAGCGGCCGCAAAGCATCTTGGGGCGGGTGCTTGCGCAGTTCAGATTTTCGGCCGGGAGACGAGGAGAGACGCAAGGTAAGTCTATGGACGCGTGCACCCGCATGCAGACACTGTGGGATAGGAAGTGCCAGCAAGGCGGGAGTAGTCAGCGCTGGATCAGAGACCCGCAACACCGCTGGAGAGAAGACATAAACATCATTTAAGGTAAGTGGTTTACTTAACATTGGAGGGAGGGAAAAAAAATTTGACTTTAACGTCACTTTAAGAGCTGATCACATTTCAGACAAATCAACAGGTTCTGCTCTGTACTTGCAGGGTCTTTAAAGGGATAAAACATGGGAGATGTACATGTGTTGCAGAGATACTGCATATATTTTTATTTTTATTTTGCCTTGGCATACACATTAAGAATTTGGACTTGAAGTAGCTCTTGTAGCTTTAATACCAGATCCCTGAAATGTAAACAGATGTCTCTGCATTCCACAACAGACAAAAAGTACCGGTAGATTTATCAAAGAGACAAGCTTGTATAGGTTTTTTGCATAGTGTTCTCAGAAAGCCTTGTCAGCTTAGGAAATTCAACTCCACATCACAAATAAGTTGTAAGAGATGTCTACATAGTCTTGTAGACTTACCTTGGTGGTGTTGTCTAAAAATAACAGTATTTTAAAATAAAATGGTAAGAATTCCTAACACAAGTGACCAGTGTTCATTAACAACGATACCATTATCTTACAAAGCAGCATATCTGATTAGGTTGCATGTGGAAATAGGATGTTAAAAATGCAGTTGCAGTTATTATCTGTTTACAGCTGTTGTGTTGGAAGGTGCCGTGATAAATAAGCTTGTGCAATAAAAAGATATTTTAATTTTATTGAAATGTCAGTTACTATCAAGCAGATAGAACGAGATCTACAATAACGATTAAATTGCAACGCTGATTTTATCACAATGGAGCATGGCTTTTAAAGGGGTTTTCTACTTTCAGTATATATTAGGAAACTCCTGCAGGAAAATCCCTAGGAGTTCACTATACAAGGACCTTACTCAGATGAGGCTTGTTGCCTGGGTGCAGCCTGGTCATGCTTGATATTTGTACTGCAGGATCAAAAAATTATAGCAAATTCAGACAAAGCAGCCATGTTTTCTGTCTTTTGGACAACCTGTTATAAATAAAGTATTCAGACCAAGAAGTTAATAGTCTTTAGGGTCATTCAGTTATGACTAGGGGTTAATTTATAAAGGTTCCACCCAGCATATAGCACAACTAGATGGCACTAGCTCCCCTAGATAGGAATTTACTATACTCCTCAGTGCCATCTAGGGGGGCCAGTGCCGTGGTAATGAATATCTGGGTGGAACTTTTATAAATGAATTCCCTAGTGTCTGCTCCATTGATTATTATGTACCTCTTTAGCGCCAACAGCTTGCGCAGTGCTTTTACAATATAAGAAAGACTTTACAGTTATCCCCAATACAAGATGGTTGGGAGGGCCTTGCCCACGAGAGCTTGTGTTCAAAAAAGTGTGTGTATATATGTGTGTGTGTATAGATACACACACACACACTATATATAGTATATATCTTATCTCCCAGTAGTGGCAGACAAAAGGCCTCTACAAAGAGTCAGTGGAGTTCTATTGCCACATGTGGGCACTGTAAAATGCTATTGTGCTTTGTCCGCAAAATAAATTCTGTTTACAAATACTGCTCTACATTGAACAAATGAATGGAGTCGCACAACTGGTAATTCTTGACTTCTGTTTATTTGATTAGTGTTCTGTTTGCTGAGTGCAAAAGCAAGATGACTTAAATATTATTTATATTCCGTGGAAAGAATAGCAGAATGTTGTGAGAGGTAAAGCAGAAAGGAAGTCCGATAAGCTGTACAGTAGTAGTTGCTTAATAATTAACCAATGGATAGATAATACAGTACAAGAATTAAACTAAAGCGCATTCACAAGCTGACTTAAGTCATGGGGTGTGAAGAGAATATTACACATAAAGATGTTATCAGTCAACAAAAGTGTTTTCACATCCAAAGGAAAATGAGGTAATGACATTCTCACAAGAAAGTCATATTTTTAGCTCACAATTTTAACACATAAGCGTCTGAATCCCAGTCTATTGATAACTTTTGGGGCTGATGTAGGAAATGTTGAAGGTAAAGCTGAAGGAGTCACCCAGAGCAACGGGTCCATTGTTTAATATTGTTTGTAGTGTAATAAAGCAGCCTTATCCTGTCCAAGACATTTTGGATTGTAAAATTAGTTAGTTTTTAGTTTGTAGACCCGGAGTGTTCACTAATTGCAGGCAACTGCTGTTTAGATACTGTGTGTGTGTTTATGCTGTGGCGTAACAGCCATAGCAGCCCATGCGGCTGCTATGGGGCCTGGAGGTGGAAGGGGGCCCCATTAAAGATTGAAGAAGTTTCTGTTGATACTGACATTTTTAATAAAGGAGAGCCAATATCAGATGTACAGGGTAAAACTATGCAGGCAGCTCTCCTGCTACCTGACTTTAAAGGGACATTAAAGTCAATTTTTTTCTTCCCTCCCCCAATGATAAGTAAAATACTTACCTTAAATGGTGTCTCTTAATCCCATTTTCCTCTTCTTTCCTGTCCTTTTCAGCCTTCTCTCCAGCGCTGTTGCGGGTCTCTGATCCAGCGCTGACCCCTGTCCTTGCTGGCAGTTCCTGTCCCACGGTGTCTGCATGCGGATGCACGCGTTCATAGACTTACCTTGCGTCTCTCCTCATCTCCCGGCCGAAAATCTGAACTGCGCATGCTCCCGCCCCAAAATGCTTTGCAGCCGCCCGAGCAGTTTCGGATTTTCGGATGGGAGTGCGCGGCGAAGACAGCGGTAAGTTTAAACTGCTTTTAAAATGTGGACTAGTAGTATATATATGCAAAAAAACAGAGGGTTTAGAAACACTTTAATATCATGGAAAGTAGGGAGGTTGCTGGGGAACCCTATCTCAATTTTGCTATGGGACCCCGTGATCTGCGGTTATGCGCTGTATATATGTGTAATTTATGGATATTCTGTTTATACTCCTATCTGATCTAAATGAAAACTGCTAAGTTAATTCATATTTGGCTGACATGGTCATTTTTTCTCTACAGACATACATTGGGTCAGTTTTGGTATCGGTCAATCCTTACAAAGAGTTGGAGATTTACAGCAAGCAGCATATGGAAAGATATCGTGGAGTTAGTTTCTATGAAGTGTCTCCTCATATGTAAGTAAAAGTCACTTTTACTTTATTAAGATCTGAAACTAAAATGATTTCCAGTGTAAATGCTTTTGTGTTAATTTAGGATCCAGATCATCTAATCCTTTTTCATCCAGGGTGCCTTCTGCCTTTCTCAGGGGTGACTTGACGTTTTCGTACAGGGTTATGGCTTTCTATAGTCTAGACAGGTTTTTGAGGTGATGGGGGCTCCTGAAGTGAAGGGGAAACTCTGATGCGAAAGGGGGGACCTCTTATGTAAAGAGGGGGCTTTGATGTGAAGGGGGACTCCTAGCGTTAGAGGGTAGACTCTAATGTAATAGGAGGGGGCTCCTGGGGTAAAGGAGGACTCTGATGTGAAAGGTGGGATTCTGCTTTGAATGGGGTGCTCCAATGTAAAGAAAGTTTCCCTTTTTGTGTTTTGGTGTGGGCTCCCCCCTTAAAATGCATACCAGACCTCTATCTGGGATAATGGTCTGGTATGGTTTTTGGAGGGGCCACATGTCGTTTTTTTTCCCGTGTGCTTATTTTACATTTTGGACTAGGATGCTTCGAGATTTTGCATACAAGGGTGTCATGACTAAAGAAAGGTTTGAGAAATGCTGATCTAACTTTCAAGAGTGGCCAGATATCTACCAGATGTTCCATATCTTCTTTCACATAAAATTCTTATGTAGGATGAAGCAAGAATCGTTTAACAAGAAGTTCCTTAATTGTCTTTGAAATTGTTTGTGTTTGTATTAAGTCTTGGGCCCTGATTTCTACTCTAATGCTTTAATACTTTAAAGTCATGAAGTTCAATTTACCTAAAATGTTATTCTAATGAATATTCCATGTTTAGAGCTATGCAGGGTCTAAAATAAAAGTTTCTGGGGAAGGTGGGGGTGAACATTTCCCACAGTATCAGTCAGAATGACCTTTCCATGTTTCCAGGTCTACAGTTAGAACCAATGTGGACCATCAAAGGTCTCCTCATTCAAAGCAGTTCATCAGGGATTAGATTAAAATAAAAAACATAGTCCAGTGGGTTTCAGAGTGGGTACTGCAGTGCTTAAAAAAATGTAACTCAGAAGACGGTATCATCCTCAAAACTGCTTTAGGTTAAGTGATATTACTGCCTTTTTTTCTTTTTTTCTTTTGTTTAAGCAATTTCTACTACTGAGCTATGGGCTTACAGTGAATGCTGGGTCTTTCTGTATGCAACTTGTGGCTTCCCCCTGATTTAACTGGTCCTCTCCACGATAGCCCTGCTTACTGCTTTCAGAGTTGTTCCTCTCCCTTGTAGGGTCCTATAGATCCACTCTTGCGTGTATGCTCTGGTCCAAGACTAGAGCCAAGTGGACATTAGATGATTCTCCACAAACACACAGGCAGGACATCAAGCACAGCAAGCCACTCCTCTGCTCCTCCTTCCTCCTCACTGATTGATGGATAACTGCACATTAATAAACAAGCTCCCGAAGACTGCGCTGTCCCTTACAATCTGGTATGACAGGAAGTTCGGGGAAGCAGTGCTGAGAGAGCTGGAGCTGGTGGCATTGAGGATTAATAGTTGTGTATTGTGCACATATATGGAGCAAACAATGTGCAGGGGAATGTTTCCCTGGTTAAATAGAATAAACTCCTGTAAAATAGTTTTTATACTATAATTGTCAGGAGTAGGAGCTATGAGACCCCCACTTGATGTTCAAGAGAGGAAGGTTTCCTACTTTCTTGTTAAAGTGGAAAGAGTTTTTTCTCTTTCTTCTGGATAGAGTGAGGTTTCTGTTGTGTCGGAAAGATTGTCCCTCTTTTCTTGTTACTGGGACATTGAGTGGAGGACAATTTCTTCAACTGGGTAAAATGAAAAATGCCTAATATAACGATTAGAACATCTGTCAAGTTCTGGGAGCATCTCACTTTCTGTTCTGGTAATACTGAATTACTACAGATTTTTAATCTTCCCTCACTATAAGAACACGGAAAAAAATATTTCACCAGAGTTCAACATAGTAACATAGTATGCAAGTGTGTGTGTTGATCTGTTTTTACTCTTAACACTTCCCATATCCCTGTAGATTCTGCGAAGAAGAAACTCATCTAGACGTTTTTAGAATTTATCAATGTTATCCGCAGATACCACTCCCTATGGCAGTGAGTTTTACTCACTCAATTTTAATGCTTTTATTGCAGTGTCAACTAGGACTTCTGCACGATATAAAGTTTTTCTTATCCCGAGATGTCCGGTTTTGTTTTTCAAGCTAAACTGTTTAAAGGAAGAATTCCAATGTTTAGTGGCATCGGATTTTTCCTCCCTGTTACAGGCTACATTATGCTGGTCTGTCCTGGAAATATGGAAAGTTTTTTTTTTTTCTTTTCTTTTCCGATTTGGGTTGGTCTATTCCTTTCATGCCACAACTTCTTTCTGTGTTATTTTTGACCAGTGTTTCTGTACTATTTGCAGGTTGCCAGGCTACAGTGGACCTAAAGCTCCAGGAATTTGTGTATTTATATATAGAACATGTATCTTTTTTTTCCTTCTAGTTCCCAGCAAAACATTTTAGCATTTTAATTTCTTGCCTTCTCATCAAAGTTTAAGGACAACTTTAAGAACACAAAGATGAGTAGCTCTCTTTTGCTAAAAAATAAATACCCACTTAGATGTCCTTCAGTCCTGCTCTGTCTGTTTTTGCATTGCCCTTGAATGACACTTATCTGAATACTGACTGCCTTCTTGCTTGGTATTAATGCCACATTTCTAATTTTGTAGAGCTCCCCTTTCCATTAACCTTTTAAAACTGAACCTACCCATCATATTGTGAGAGCAAAATCCTACAAAGCATCCAGTGCTGTCCATGAACCAGGATTCCATATTCAGTGTGTGTTTTGAACTTGAATTTGAACTGTTTTTCGTCCTCCGGTTAGTAGCGGTATTAGGACAGAGTAATGTATTATGTATTCATTAGAATACATACTACATTAGCGAGAGTGGTGAACACCTGTAGTATACAGTTAGGACTCAACATGAATTTAGAAGCACCCCTGGCTTATATTCGCAAAGTCCATTTTGTGTATGTGACAATCTGTAGACTTGGCAGATGCCTGATTGCAAGTGTAGACCTATATTTAAAATACAGGGAAGTGCATATGAATGATTTATTTAGGGCTGGTACTGATTAAAATTTTCGTGTTCGATTAATCAAATTTTTTTAAATCGTCTAATTTCGATTTAATTTTAACGCACATACAGATCCAACTACATTGGCCTATACACATATACAGCACAGCAATGAAGTAATAAAATGAACTAGGATCACACTAATCCAGCACGTTGTTAATCTCGCATGCCCCACTCAATATGGCTGCTGCTTGAGTGGGGCAACTCGGAATAATAACGTGCTGGATTAGTGTGATCCTAGTTCATTTTATTACTTCATTGCTGTGCTGTATGTGTATAGGCCAATGCCTTGGCTGGCGCTCGTGCAGAAAGTTTCTTGTCGGCTAACGAAGGGAAGGGGGAGGAGTCCTGTTACGTCACGGACATCGACGTCACCGGACTCCTCCCCCTTTCCTTCGTTACCGTCACAGACATCGACGAAACCGGACTCCTCCCCCCTTCCCTTCGTTAGCTGACGGAGCCACTTGGGGAAGGGGGAAGGAGTCCGGTGACGTCGATGTCCGTGACGTCACCGGATCTCGGACGGGACTCCCGGAAGCCGGCGCAGAGGTGAGTGTTTTCATTAGCAATCAAAAGAATTTTAATCGACCAAAAAGTTTTAACGATTAATCGAGAAATTAATCGTTAATTTCCGCAGCCCTAGATTTATTACAAGAGAACTGTATGTTAACCTTTTTTTCCCCATAGTTCTCTCTAGGGTCACGGGAGGACATATACTAACATCCGCTCATGACCCAAAACTCTCTATAGCTATTGCCCGCTATATGCTGAGAGTGCCGCAGTCAGGACTGATCCCAACAATACTGTCGAGATCCACCCCACTGGCTTATTGACAGCGCGCTCTGCCTATCTAGAGGCAGAGCCAGCTATGCCCGCCCCCTCCCCTGTCTGTCCCTCCTGAAGGTGCTGGTGTATCGGAGAGGGATGGGGCTGAATCCCTGCGGGGAGAGGTGACTGACACTGCTCTCTGCAGGGAGATGATTGGGAAATGAAGGAGCGGCGGCTTGTTTTCACTTCATTCATGGTTTCATTGTCACACGTCGGCTCTAGCTATGGGGATGAGTGTAATTCACTCACCCCATTGTTCTCCTTTAACCCCTTAGCGACCAGTGACGTACATAGACATAGAACGTCACTGGCAGGGAGCCTGTATAAGCCGACGGGACTCTTCTTTACAATTGTAAAGCCAACTGTCAGCTCCTGAAGCGATCTGCACTTCAATAGCTTATTTAGAGTGGAAAGGTGTCTTTTGGACCCCCAGTATCACCTTTAGAGAGTACCTGTGACCACCAATATGTAAGCCCCCCTATGTGATTGCAATTCCAGTAAAGTTTAAAAAAAAAAGTTTTAAAAAGTATTATTAAATAAAATAATCAAAACTTTTTTAAAGTCCTCTGCGAGCATCCGTGTATTTACGTAAACATGTGTCGGGCACACCTAAGTACGAAAACTAAGACGCACTACACATGTTGGGTATCGCCGCGCACGCCAGAGTGAGAGCAATAATATTAGAGCCAATATTTACATGCATCTCTAAACTGATGACTTGTTGGGGCTCTTAAAACCTCTATGGACTTTTTGGGGTACTAGATTTTGTCGTCGTTTCACACACGCACACAATTTTTAACCTGGACATGTTGTGTATCTATTTACTCTTGGTAACCTCATATGTTATATTTTACATTCTTCACTATATTTTTGGGTTTGATAAAGAGTTGCACTAATATCATTCACCATAAAAATTTGCAACTGCCGACATTTAATTCTATATGGTCTTGGTTTTCAGGAAATATATAATGTTTGGGGGGTTTGAAGTCATTTTCAAGCCTAAAATTGAAATAACATTAGTGGAAAAAACATAAAAAAGGCCTTGGCAGCGAAAGTGTCCTTAAGGGGTTAAATACTGATGATAAAATTAAAAATATGTGGTCAGTATGCACACAGTTCCTCTGGCTTTATATGTATATAATGGGTGTTAGGGGACCTGTTGTCTCCTGACACATTCCGACTGTACAAACCTTGGCTGTAGAGTCTGACTGCAGTGTTTGCCCAGTTATTAAATAACATATATACAAAAGACTGCAGGGTCTCAACAGATGCAGGACTTCCTGCAACTAATTCAGTAAAATACTTTACATCAGTTTAACATCCATCCTGCTTCCTTGCCTGTATTAAGCCTGCTTAGATGTTTCATTTGCCCCCATACTGTTCTGGGGTGGGCAGTTATGCCATGGTGAAGACAGGGTGGCCAGGTCTGTGCAGGGATATTTTCAGGGACTGATAACTGTCCTGTCTCCTTCCCTGTACAGGTGCCTGCCCTTTCTAGAGACGCCAAAGCTGAAACCAATGTTAAAGCAATGTTAGCCCCTACATTCCAGGCAACACAAAATTCAACAAGAGGAAGCTCCAGTGAGTTGTTCTGCAAGACTTACTTCTTACTAGGTCAATAGTGTCCCAACTTAAAAGGGCCTAAGGACCATATTTGTATCTGCAAGTTGAGTGCAGCATCTAAAGTGATTTTTTTTAATAACAATTTTGCATTCAAACAAATTTGGTGGCTGCCATATGTAACGCAATAAGACCAGGAAAAGAAATGTATGAATCGGGTATAACTCCTCTGTTCATCTGCTTACTGCTGTTATATGCCCCTTTCACACAAAGGTTTCTAGGAAGTGGTGTTCAGCTCAGGGCAGAGGCAGAAATAATAAACCCCCCTTTACTGGTGCCAGAGGCAGAAATAATAAAGATCCCACCTGCATTGTTGTTTTGTGACAGCAGTAGTAAAGTTCACCTTTATTGGTGTTCATTGACATCAATAATGAATATCATCCCTTCACTGGTGTTCAGTGGGAGCAAAAATAAAGATCCCCCTTCACTGGTGTGAACAGCTAGTGTGCTGCTTCCTCCCTTTGTGTCGGGTAGTAGTTAACTCTGCCTGATGGGCTTTATTCAACTAGTGCATACAGAAATGTTTCAGCACTCAGCACCATGCCTCCATTCTGCATTGTGTTTTTGGGACCTTGTGAGCCACAAAAGAAAGCCCATTGGCACCAGTTGGAGATCTATTGCAACTCTGTAGTTTTCTCTAAAATGTATCTTTTCCTTTTATGTTCTCTTGCGGTTTTAGTAAATATATCCTTACTTGGAATACTTTTACACACATAAACACACAGTACTTTGCATACTGCAAGTCCCATGAAACAAATTCACATTTTATAGTTTCGTTGTGGGAGTGTGGGACTAAAAGGACTCTTTGTCTGGGTTTAGCGCTCGTGCTTTCATTGTGACTTCTATACAGTACAGACTAGTGAGTGCACAGTTCAAGCTTCTCTCAGGGATTCTTAGCTCATGATTGCATCACTAAGAACACCATATGCTGTCACAAATTATTTATCAGTGGAAATGGTAATAGTTGTTGATAAACGACTAAGGCTTCATTTTGCAGAAGCCTATTATAGTACTATGACAAATCACATAAGTGCCGTACTGCTGATCGTTAAATGGTAGTCATATTCTTAAATTACTTTTCTGTTTTAATTTATATTGTACAGTAGACATTTACCGTACATTAAAAGGATATTGGAATTTACTAACGAGTTCATGTGGTAGTATAAATATAGAGACCAGAGGCTGATTGCACTTATAAGGTCACTGACCTCTTAGGGGAATCCCAATTTCCTTTTGTTATTGATGGTGGGTATGTTATTCCCTTAAAGATGCCAAAACAATAACTTATACATACTGATGATTATTAGCAGACGCCACAAAACTGCACATTTTCTTGGTGCTGTATGACAGCAGTGTTGGTGCAAATAATGTCAACTGTTTATACAGATGCTGTTTACAGGAAAAGCCATAGACGCTTAAAGGAGAACTCTCTGAATTAAAAAAAAATTACAATGGGGCTACCCACGCACAATAAGGTTAAGTGTTCATTTTTCCTAGGGGGCTTAAATAAAGCAGACCAGTCCCTGCAGCCTCTTCTCCCCCGGGCTCCAGCAGTCTTAAGGACTGCTGACATCATCACATGTAAAGCAGGTCCATTCGCTTGCATTAGACTTGAGGAGGCCAAGGAATATTCCAAAGACGGAGCGGAAGGGAAAAGAAGAGACCACTGACCGCCATGGGCTGAAGGTTCCAGTGGATATGTCTGCTTTTATTTTAGCCCCCTAGAAAAAACGATTACTAAACTCACGCTCTAGTGGTAGCCCCACTGCAAGGTTTGTTTTTTTTTTAATTCCTTCATTAATAGAAGAGATTGTATTATATTTTAATAATACTTTAGTATTACATTATTAATATGGACCACATGTGGTGGAGTGTCTATACTATTGCTGGCTAACAGATTGCATGGCCTGTGGATGTTCAGGTATGGTCTTTCCCAGCTTTACACCTGCAGAACAGCACTTGGCTGAAAGATTTACAACCTGTTTGCTAGTTCCCCAAAATAGGTTGGCTAGGATCGTCCAATGCTGCTGTGGCAGGTTGGGGCAATGGTCATCCCATCTTTTGTGCATTTTAAAACTGCTGTCAGATCAGATGAAAACAGTGCTGTGCATTGTGGAGGCCTTACTTGGAAGGCCCTTCAAACTTTGTCCAACCAGATAGGCCCTTGCACCTTGGTTTTTGGCAAATCTTAAAGTGACACTAAACTCTGGAGTTAAATCTTTAAAATGCATTCAAGTACCTTACCTTTTAACAAAAATGTATCTTATTTGTGTATCACTCAGCTGTAGATCCTCAAATCATCTCTGAATTGGTGCTGACACTGTCCTTCCTTCTGGAGGGTGGCTACTTTTGTTCCCCATGGTTCCTGTGTGTATTGGAAAGTAGTCACCACCCCAAGGTCACTCCTGTGATGGACTATAATCTCAATACAAATTAGTAAACTAAACATGAGATTGTAGCCCATCACAGTAGCGAACTTGGAGTGGTGCCTACTCTACAACACACAAAGGGACCATGGGGGAACAAAAGTAGCCCCCCTCCAGAAGGAAGGACAGTGGCAGCATGAATTCAGAGATGATTTGGGGATCCCCATCTAAAGGATACATTTTTGTTAATAGTTAAGGCAGTTGAATGCATTTTTAAGATTTAACTCCTGAGTTTAGTGTCCCTTTAAGGCGATTGTAAATTGATTTGGATTTATATATTGAATGGATTTCAAACAACTAATTTTTTGAAATGTAAATTAGATTTTGCAATCCGATTGTAGCCTAGGTAGCCATTTTACCATTTAATATATAAAAGAACAACAGTTTCTTGTGTAGAGAAATTATTGAACTTCTGAATGTTTGAAATGGGAAACTAGATCCTGCTCTTCTAATGAAAGCCAAAAATTGTATGCCTGCATTTGTAGCTTTCCTACTATATGCTAACTTAGTAATGATTTTTTTTTCTTGAAAAAGAAAACTTGGGATTTTTGCATGATTTGCTGCCTCAAATATGATCTTTCAAGCTGAACTATGGGGAAAAATAAAAAATGACTCTTGCACTTCAAGTTAATGCTAATTTTGCCTAGGGGGAACATAAAAAGCAACTATACTTGCCTTATTCCGTTGCTCACACAGGCTTCTTCGCAGCTGCATGACTGGCGCCCCACAACTGCTTCTGTTTACGGCTCTATCGGTCAAACGTATCGGTCATCACATACCATACAGGGCCAGCAGCCTCTTATATAGTCTTATATAATTTCGAACACTCAACATGCGGAGGCTTATCAGAAAATTAAAAACAGAAATTGATATAAATACAGGTTAAAGTGACCCTAAAATATTGCATTCAAGTACATTAACTAGTAACAAAAATGTATCTTATTTGTAGATCACTCAGCTGTAGATCCTCAAATCATCTCTGAATTGGTGCTGACACTGCCCTTTCTTCTGGAGGTTGGCTACTTTTGTTCCCCATGGTCCCTGTGTGTTGTAAAGAAGCCACCGCTCAAAGCTCACTACTACGATGGACAACAATCTGAATACAAATTAGTAAACTAAACCTGAGATTATAGTTCAATTTAATTACATTATGGTTACATAAGCTAAATTTGTGTTAATAATTAGGATACTTGAATGCATTTTTAAGATTTAACTTCTGAGTTTAGTGTCACTTTAAGTAGAAAATTACTTTAAGAAATGCTGAAATAGTTGTTAATGCTTCAACATCCTGTTATACGCATCTGTATTTCTTTAGCAGATCTTAGTATGAATTTCTAGACGGGACATTGGCCCAGTTTATAGAAGGGCTACTTCCTTTCTTTGAGTTGCAACGTGCATATAAAATTGTCTTGGAAGTCATATTAATCCTAATAAATTAAAAAAATTCCGTATGCATCTTTTGTACAGTTTTAACTGCAGACAGATTAAAAAAACCTAATGATATTGGGTAATCATTATTTAAAGGCTTTCTAAACCCTCCGGTTGTTTTTTTTTTTTGCATATATCTACTGCTAGCAAGTAGTTGGGTGATTTTTACCTTAATGCATTTAGGCAAAAAACACCCGGCCCTTAATACTACTTTAACTCTTGGGTTTACTGTCACTTTAAAGCCAACTCAAGGGAAATTAAAAGTTTTTTCCCTTGCATTGGGGGACTGCCCGTGCACATCAAGGGTTAACCTCTCACTTATGTCCTGGGGGGGTTGCGGCATCCTCACATAGAATGCAGGAACATTGAACCTGCATTGTACTTGAGGACATCAGTGGTCCACCAGAGCGAAGGGGACAAGACACTGTGGGGACTGGTCTAGCAGCCTGGAGAAAGCTGGCAGGAGCATGGATCAGGCAAGTCAAATCTGTCTCCTAGGCATAAATGAGCAGTTAACTCTTGTAGTGCAAGGCCAGCCCCACTGCGAGGGAAGACTTTCCATTTTCCTGGAGTTGGGCTTTAACCAAACTGTACTGCCACTTCAGTACAGGTCCAGGCCTGGGCTATGCTGTCTGGCAGGGGTGTCTGTATCAGGCAAACTGACAGAACTTGATGTCTTTGGACGGGTACCACAGGTTTTCCGATATGCGTTTCACCTGTATATTTAGCCGCTTGTCTAGATTTAATGCTATAGATTTTCTATGACAGTCGCTAATAGTCAAGTAATCTCGTGTTTTATGGCTGTTTTATTTCTTGTTTTTTTTCAGCTATGCCACAGCAGATAACTCCTACCGCTCCCTACGCACAGAGAGGAAAGACCAATGTATTCTTATATCTGGTGAAAGTGGGGCAGGGAAGACTGAAGCCAGCAAGAAAATCCTGCAGTACTACGCAGTGACATGTCCAGCCAGTGACCAGGTGGAAACTGTAAAAGACCGACTTCTGCAGTCCAATCCCGTTCTGGAGGTGAGAGAGACTGATAAGGAAAACAAACTTCCTAGGAGCTGATAAAGAACAAATTGACTTATTTTCAGGTGTCTGTGGAAGGTGTGGCTCTATAAATGTTTTGTTGCCATGGAAACTGAGAGCAGTCAGCAGTTCTATTGTGCTGTGCCTTGTGAGGATAGGGTTTATTGCATTGATGTATGCAGAAAATCTTCCTTTTATATATTCTGCGTATAATTCTGATCACTGTAAAAATATATATATTTTCTGATTTCTTTTTAGGCATTTGGCAATGCAAAAACCTTACGTAATGATAATTCCAGCCGCTTTGGAAAATATATGGATGTGCAGTTTGATTATAAGGTTAGTGTTGCTTGAGCAAGTATTTAAAGCAGACTTCTGCAAATGATTAACCTGGGTTTACCTTCCAGATCCCTCTGTTCCTTTCCTCTTCCAGCTGCCCTCTTCATAATCTGATGACTATGTTTTCAAGCTCAAATAAGGCCCCGTTCCCACTGTGCGATATGCAAGTCGCGCGTTTGTTGCGTGATTTGCATATTGCGCAAGATTTGCCGCGCGATGTCGCGTTAATGCTCGCATTGAGCAAGCTTGAATTGCGGCTAAATCCGCTCAAAAAAGGGTCCTGCTGTAGCGACACACGACCCGCGACAGCAGGACATTTTGCCCCATTGGATTGCATTGGAGCGCGATATCGCGCGGTAATTTGCCGCGATATCGCGGGAATTACCGCGCGATAAATCGCTCAATGTGAACATGGTCTAAAGTGTCTGCAGTTTGGTGTAAAGAATGATCTGTGAGCACCCTTTCTCAACCAGTGTGCTGTGGCACCCCCTCATGTTTTTTTCTGGTGCAGGCGGGTTGGCCATCAGCACCATGTAAACAAAGGACACTAATCCAAAGAGGGTGGGACATGTTCAGAAAAGGATGGAAGTTTGCCTCCATCCAGGCCTTCTTTGCCTCTTATTCTCTGCCATGTTGCTGCTGCTGCCGCTCCCGATAGGGTGGGGAGCCTGAGGGCTCTGATGTGAAGGGGGGACTGAGGGCAGTAATGTAAAGGGGGCTCCTAATATGAAGGGGCCTCCTGATGTGAAAGGGGGGACTCTGATGTGAAAGCTGGGATTCCGGATGTAAAGAGGGCTTCTGATGTGAAAAGGGAATTTTTGATGGGAAGAGGGCTGCTGACTTTTAAAGGGTGCCGTGACTAAAATGAAAGGTTGAGAAACGCAGTTCTAGAGGTCATATGTTAAAGTGACCCAAAACCCTCAGCTTATTTCTCCTTATACACATATACACAATGAACATTCTCCAAAGCCACATTTATTTATGCTATAAAATAAAGTCTTACTATTTTAACCCCTTTAGAAAGTCTGCTGTACTCGCTCCCATTGCTCTTCTCTCCACTCGCACTTCCTGTCTCTTAGTAAGAGCCGTGCACATTGATTCTGGTCACGTACACATCTTTCTCTGCCTACAACTCCCATGAGGCGGAGAGGAAACCTCTCTCACTGCACACAGCTGCCTCCTCCCCCTCCCCCTCCCTCTGCTCACTATACACACTGTGACAGTGTCACTGCTTGTAATCTCCTCTGCAGTGCTCTGAATTATCAAAACTACTGACAACAGCTTTACAATAAGTCTACAACAAACAATCACATTTATAACAATCTACACAGAAAAACAACTTTATTTCAATTGAAAGCGCCATCTCCTCTGTGACTGTGTGACCAGTTTCAGCATGAGAGCTGAGACTCAGAAGAAAGTAGCAGGGCCCTGTCACACCATCAACAGTGCGTTCGGCCTCTGGAATGCAACCCTGCTGACTTGCTTTGTTTTGGGGCGGGAAGGTGCGTGGCGGTGCATTGAACTCAGTGGCACTGCATCCACGCTCCCTGCCCACGGTGTGATTGCGGGCACCCGAACGCGTGGCACATTAGTGCCTGCATTCTTGGCTGTATGGCAGAGGAGGTGGTAGCTCCGCTTTAACTGTTTTCCAAAACTTTTAAGGCATGCCACTTGTAAAAACTGTCAAGGTTTGCCCGTGTCTTTATTTTGGCTCCTCAAATGGCTGGTGTCATAGCTAATCATGTGTGCAGCAACTGCAATCCAAATAGAGGCTAAGATGGCACCTTGCTCCACTTTAAGATGCCACCTGGACTTCTATAGTATTTGTTAGACCTGGAAAGAAGTAGAAGTTGAAAGTAAAGAAAAACAAAACCTCTGTGTATTGCCAATAGGAACAATTCTCTGTAATAAGATAGAAGTATAAGAGCTTATACATAGGTGTTTCTGTCCACAACTTTGTTGACATAGATCTTCTATAATATTGGTACTAAGGCATGGCTGAAAATGTGGGTTGCAGACATGATGTCTGGAACAAAATTATGTATTTGCTTTTTTATTAACAAGTTTTGTTTAACAAAAATCGCTCATACATTAAAGAAGGTTTTGAATAATAACTAGCATATGCTATATTTTATTTTAAAGGGAGCTCCTGTAGGTGGACATATTTTGAACTATCTCTTGGAAAAGTCTCGTGTGGTACATCAGAACCATGGAGAGAGAAACTTCCATATTTTCTACCAGCTTCTCGAGGGCGGAGAGGAGGATCTGCTGCGAAGGCTGGGGCTGGACAAGAATGCCCAGAATTACCAGTACTTGATTAAGGTTAGCAAGCAGTTTCTGCCAAACTTTTTATGCTATGTAAAAGGTTTTCATATGTAGTTCAAGAAGCAGCCGTCACAAGACTATAAATTCATGATGTTAGTGTAAAGTATGAATAAATAATATGTATTGCTCAGTCTTTATGCAGTGTATTCATTTTTAGGCCCAAGGACACTGCATTGCTAGTGTTTGACACATGGTTTACGGTGTTGGATAGAAATGACAAATGTGCCCCGCATGTCCTGTTAACCCCCAGCATGACCCCATACCTTAACAGTCCCTGACCTGAGCCCTAAAACGTATCCTAAACCATAAATGAATCTTTAACTCTCCGCACAATCCTTTACCTAACTCTGAAAATTAGGGCTCGTTCATAACATTGCGTTTTATGTGCGCTATAATGCGGGAACTTTGCGTGCTAAAAGCACACGTGGGATAGTTACCTTTTATAAACTATGAAGCTCATAGATTTTAGGCAATTTCAAATGCTGATGAAATCACTTACAATGGATGCTACCCTTGCTAAGTCCTATGGAGTCACCCTTGTGTGTGTTAGTGAGCTCTGTGTCAGCTCCTCTACCCTGCTCCTTGCTCCTCCATCCTCCCGCCTCCCTTCTCCAAACTAGTAGATGGACAGCTGCTGGAGACAAAAATTTAAGAAAATACCTGCGCAATGTTTATTTGTTTGACCTGGATTCATTATTGAAAAAAATTTAGAGTTTAATACTACCCTAACCTCTAAACTTAAAGTGAGCTTGTGCTTTGTTTGTACAGGACTCGCCTAACTACTCCCAGCAGTTGGATACCTTTTCAGTGTACCAATGTGGAGGGAAAAGTAGGTGGCACTAGGGGGAGGAGGTGGGGTTAGTGAGGCTCTCGGGTGGGCATCGGGGAGTGATTTGGGGATTCAAGGGCTCCATGCAGAAGGGCCTTGCCTTTCTTTTAAGAATTTAAAATTGATCCACTAAAACCACAATTTTTCGGTTGGTATGATGTTTGTTTTGAGAGGAGAGAAAAAGGTCCTCCATCAGCCTGATGACTTCACTTTGTGGAGCCATATGCTTATAGTGAAGGGGGTTGTCTCCATTTTAAAGAAATGCAGAATTTGGCTTTATTAACTAGGTGTCAGAGAATGGATTTATGATGGGATAGATGAGTGATGTAATAAAAAGAAATCGGAGTCATCGAAGATGGCGAAGTCTGTGAATATTTGAGAGATTTTTTTGACTGTAATCCTGCATGGTCTTGGCTTTGGACCGGTCCAAAACACATGAAGAATCAAACCTTTGTCGGAGTTACAGAGCCAACATATGTCTGTGACCTTTGTGTAGAATTTATAGAGGACCGTTGGTGTTCTGTAACATCTGGACAGGATTTTGAAATGGTACATATGGAGAATGTCAGTGCGAAATGTAGTATCTTTTGCTGGTGAGAATGTCATCTGTAGATAAAATGGTACCTTATGGTCTGCTTTCAGTAGAGAGAGATATATGTAGAGCATAGATAGGGAGTGTCACAGCTGGCCTGTTTCTGTGCATAGAGTTTCAAAGTTATTGAGCGGTCGGGAGAATGCCACAGGGATCTAGACTGAAGGAACCACACAAGGCTGTCAGGGCTTCATCAAAAGGCCACCGTCCTGCAAAAGTGAAGTGGGAAGACTAAAAAAAGATTTTTTCAAGAGCAGATTTTGAAATGGACAGTGCATAGAGTTCAGAGGGAATTAAAAGTTGCCTGGTATTGGCTATAATGGTGCTGAGTCCGAGAGAGAGGGCCTTGGTGCAAACCTTAATGGAGGGTCCATTCATGGGATGAGATTTCAGTGCTAAGGGGGTTTGACAGTTTATCTTTGGCAAAAGTTATTAACAATGATTTCTATTTTTTTTTTACTTCATTACTACATATACTGAGCAAATCTTTCTTTTGATAAATCTTTGTCAGTGCAACTTAGAGTTTTATCAATATAAGCTTCCTATGCTGTGCAATGTTTGCCTGTCTAGAATAATATTATGCAGTCAAAGCTAATATAAAAAAAAAAAAAACAATAACCTAAATCAATAAAATTCAAAGTTGCACTTGCAAAGATTTATAAATCGGACCATTATTGAGTAGCTTGCAAACTGCAACCAAATTGTGTGGCCTCTGTGGGAGTATACGAATCTAAAATATGTTGAAAACGTATCATTCACACAAAATT
Organism: Nanorana parkeri; assembly: GCF_000935625.1. Classification (NCBI taxonomy): domain Eukaryota; kingdom Metazoa; phylum Chordata; class Amphibia; order Anura; family Dicroglossidae; genus Nanorana; species Nanorana parkeri. Next base: position 683,622 of record NW_017306316.1, read on the forward strand.
GATCGAAAGATATAACATTTTTCTGAATACAGTAAGACTTGTCTGAGATCAAGTAAGGGTATTAAAGCTCTGTGCACCCTAAAATTGCATATGGAGACAAAGTTTACCTTACAAAGGTTCTCCCACGTGTTAACCATCAACATTTTCGATTAAGCTCTTTTATCTTAGTGTCTGTCAGGACAAGATATATCACTTAAAATACTCTGCAGGTGCAGACAAATGCCTATTAACCTGCTAGAAATCCAGCCTGCTCCTACATTCCTGTTTGGGCTGACAACACAGTCCCTCTACTGCAGCGAAATACCAAGCGGCATTGTCAGCCCTGCCTGCTGGACTTCAGAACTACACTTATCCCCCACCCCTGTTTGTCCCACGTCACATGCGTACATTCTTTCCCAGCAAAACAATGCTGCTCCATCGATTTCAAAGAGCCTGTAGGAAAAAAGGCTTTTGGGAGATGTAGTGTTCTGGGGGGGGGGGGGGGATGTGTGCTTACATCAGTAGGAACTGAGCTTTCAAGAATTTTACAAGCCTTGTGATGATTTCACAGGGAACAATAAGAGTTTTACACTATGCTACAGAAACAAGGTAAAAGAAAAAATAAATAATAGGACCTCTTGCTCAGGGTGATCCATTCCCCAGCCCCCCCGGCGCTGAAGCCCCGAATCCTGTTGGCCGAAGCTCTGCCCCCCGCCGGACAAAGCCCCGCCCCCAAGCTAGTGTAAAGGAGGAAGGGAGGAGCCTCCCTGTCCCTCACTTGCTCCTCACCGCTGAGGCTCGGTGACAGGTTACACTGCGGGGAGGATTTCCCTGCTGTGTAACCTGTTAGATGCCGATCTGAATGGAGAAAAAGCTGTCAGATTCAGACATGAAGCTGACAGCTTTTTCCTCCATAATTCTAGGTGAGGCTCTGCCTCATCTGCCCCCCTTGACCGCACGTCCCTGGTGCCAGAAATCCAGGAAGTTAAAGGAGAGCTAGTAATCTGCCCTTAGTAAACATGGCCACTGCCAGAAGACTGGGGAAGAAAAGAGAAAAAAGGTATGCAAAGCCGGCAATTATCTAGAAGTATGTGTTTGTAGATTGTCATTACTAAACATTTCTAAAGGTACCTTTGTTGTCATTTTAAAGACATGGATAAAGGTCTGCTTTAAGAGTTATATTAAAAGCAGAAAAACATGCATGGCAGAGTTACAAACATATATTGTTTACATAGGTGATCATACTGTTTCTAGCATTAACTTTCGTGTAGTCCACCTGATCACCTGTGACCTGACTTCGCCAAACAAAGAGAAAAGATATACCAGTTCATTTTAAGTTTTAATGCAATTAAACTTCCCTTCAAATTCTGTCAATGACCTATCGCATGTCTACAAACTTTGAAATAAAATAAAAAATGATTTGAGCACTAGAAAGGAATGGTGCAAAGTTTCCCAGAGCTTTATGCTCTAATTTGTACTATTAGACAGGCCTCTGTAATGTACATGGTGCGACTAGCAGGATGTTTATAATCAATCAATGAGTTTTTCCAGCATCTTGGAAAAACCTCTTACTGCTATGGAAATTAGACTATTCCTTTCATTGTGCATAATCCTCATATAATTGTGAGCTGTGTCTTGCTTCGTTTTCCATCAGAAGTAAGTGTCCTGGTAGGAATTGGTACATGGTCATAATTTTTAGGATTGGTAGTACTTTATGATGAGTTCTTTGCATTTACAGCTAGCCTAGTATCTGTGCCTTTCTTCATTTAAGGATTATGATCAACATCTGTTGAGTTCTGTAAATGTAACATGTTTTTGTTCCCTCCTGTAGGGTCAGTGTGCCAGGGTTAGCTCAATAAATGATAAAAATGACTGGAAGATTGTTAGACGGGCCTTGTCGATTATAAACTTCAATGATGATGATGTAGAGGTAAGTGCGACACCATGTAATCATTTTGTGTCTTAATGATGATTTATTGGTAACTATGTTGTGTTGTTCATTTAGAGTGAAAATGTAACATTAACATTGGCTACAAATTCTGTTCTGATGCATTTCAGGAATTGCTGAGCATTGTTGCCAGTGTACTACATTTGGGAAATGTGCAGTTTGCCACAGATGAGCAAGGACATGCCCAAGTCACAACAGAAAACCAGATTAAATACCTCGCCAGGGTAAGAATGGCCACATTTATATTTCCACGTTTAACAAGGTCCATGCTGTAATTAGACTTATACAAAGAATCGGGCCTTTGAAAAACTATTAGAAATGCTACAAGTAGTGTGCCCAACTAGTCATACCAGTTCAGAAAGAGATTTTTGGCATGCTGTGAACATTGTTTGGGCTAAAGGAGGCTTTTTTCAAGTAGAGGTGAAAGGTTTTCTCCTATGGAATCACTGTGCAGAAAATCAGCTGTTTATAGAACACATTGTAATGCTTAGGACATCTCCCCAAAGTGCCACCTTTATTTCCAATTGGCTTCTATTGCATACATTTTATCTATTTATTTCAGGCTGAGCATAAACATGATCATTTATACTCAAAGATTTACAGAACCCACAAGATAATCAGTTACATTTATGTGCAGATTCTGTCACAGACAAATTATTTAAAAAAGTCAGCACTTTGAATAATCTGTAATAAATAAAAAATCGTTTTTTGCAGACCACTGTCAACAAGAGATGTCATCAGTTAACATAAATTAAATACAGTGATTGCTAATATTAAGAATACATATGTGTCAGTCGCTGTAGATAAATGACAAATCTTAATAAGCATCTGATTTTGTTTTTTAGCTTCTCTCTGTAGACAGTACTGTACTACGAGAGTCTCTCATTCACAAAAAGATCATTGCCAAAGGAGAAGAGGTAAATATTATTTGCTTCATTTCAAAGTGTTTACGTGTTGCTACATACAAACTAGGATTTGCTAGTGTAATATATATATGAATACCTGTCAAAACAATCATTTATATTTTAAATCGGTCTTATTTCTTAAGCTGAACAGTCCACTTAACCTGGAGCAAGCTGCTCAAGCTCGTGATGCCTTGGCTAAAGCAATCTACGGTCGTACCTTCTCCTGGCTTGTGAGCAAGATTAACAAATCCCTGGCATATAAGGTTAGTAGTAAGTCAGTAAATTGCATATCAGGAAAGGGTTTTTCTCTTGATAGATTTATTAAGTTATTTGTTTTGTAATGGCTGAGTTTCTTCCTTTCAGCTACAATGACAACTGATTTTATTTTATTTATGTGATATTAATGGTTTTGCTACTTTTGCGTGTCTGTGTTTGTATAGGATTTGCAGATGTTGCCTGTCCTTGTGTAGCATTCATTTAATAGATGACCTTGTATAAGACTGAAATTATAAGTGAATAATATAAACAGGATAAGGATGATTAATCTGCTACAGTTATGTTATCTTACTATGGGCCTTTTACAGGGTACAGAAATGTACAAGCTGGAGAACGCATCGGTCATTGGACTTTTGGACATATATGGGTTTGAAGTTTTTCAGCATAACAGGTGACCATTTTCTCCCTTTTTCTTCCAGTGATTTCACTTTGAGGTGAATCTGTGCCTTTCTTAAAAACACACACACACACACACACACACACACACACACACACACACACACACACACACACACACACACACACACACAACAGATGTATATAGTGACATATGTCTGTCTTTTATAAACACACACACACACACACACACACACACACACACACACACACACACACACACACACACACACACACACACACACACACACACCTGATGTATGTATTGAATGATGTATTTCAAGACACTGCAGTTAGAATACCTGCTATATCCTATTAGCTTCTCTGCTCCCAGGCTGTCAGGGCTCTGTCTGATGCAAGCTGGATGATATCGCACAACTATCTATTATTCTTGTAGCTCTTAACTGTGCCTATTAGAAGGTAGTACAATTGTAATCACGGGGAACGTGAAGTTTTCTTTTAAATTAGAATCAATCTGCCCTGACAGCTTGCAGAGCAGACCTTGTCGGTTTAACAATCATCAAGTTGTTGGTTCTCTCACTGGTGACTCATCAAACGCAGGTAGGAGAATGAAGTGTCTGCTAGAAGAAACATTTCAGTGCCTAAATTAGCTTTTTAAACTACTATTCGGACAACAGGAAACCTGACATTCAGCAGCAGAGAAACCATTGAGGATAAATAGATACCCCTATATTATTTGTAATTTGTATATATGCCAATTTTGAATCTGGGTATGCCTTAGTTGTAATTTTAGGTATGCTATTTGTACCAAAAACTGGAATCACACTTTAATAAAATTGATAATATCTTGATCCTGCCAGAAATCCAGTGTGCTTGTAACTTCTGCACTAAATGGATATCTCAAATAATGTTATGGGTTATCACAAGTTTTCTTTTGTAAACTACCTAACTCCAGCCCCTATGGAGAGGAGTTAAAGAAGAGGTGTAGTTGTAATACGCTTCCTGTCATAGAGTGAACACTCTGCTCCTCCGTAGATACAGGGTCATCGATAGATACATTATAGTGAGTTAGGGTTGAAAAAAATCCTGACACTAGTGCAGCCACCACAAAGAAGCATTCGTTTAGATCAGGCGTTCTCAGCCAGGGTGCTATGTCAGAGGTGCCTTTAAATTTTTGCTAAAGGGGGGCTTCTGATGCGAAGGGAGACATTGCTGTGAAAAGAGGGGGTATCCGATGTGAAGGGGGAAACGTCAGGTTGTCTTTTTTAGTTCCTGGGGTTTCTGCCTGAGGTCCCGCCTTATTACCCATACTAGGCCCCTGCCTAGGATAAGGGTCTGGTATTGACTTTGGAGGGACCACATGTAGCCTTTTACTTTTTACATTCAACTTTTTTTTACATTTTAGACTTGTGTGCCTTGAGATTTTGAATGCTTTTAAAAAATGCTGTGTCTAAAAAAAGGTTAAGAATTGCTGATTTAGGTACATTTTAATGTGAACATGTAAGGGCAACAATATGAAAGTCGCCACCACTGCCTTTTTTTTTAAATGTAAAGGCTAACAAACTGTTGTACTGAACCCAGTTTTAGTGCCTCCCGAGTCTCTGCCATGGAACAACCATGCATTGAAAAATGAAAGTCTGTTCTGCATGCTTGTTCCAGGTTGGTGATGCACAACATAGGGAGGAGTTAGGTTAAATTATGTATTAGGGTCTCTTGTAGAGCTGGGGGAAAGTTAAAGGGATTTGAGTACTTTGGCAAAAGACAACTGAGCGGGACTGAACCCAGTCTTCAAAAAGAAAGGCTGTGTGTTGTCAGACCACAGCAGGACTTTGGAGCTGAGTGTATTTTTGGCAGATCAATGGGTATGTTTCTCTACCTGCAGGATCTTTAAAGGAAGACAACATGGAAACATGTGCATGTATTGCTGAGGTCGGCTGCATGTGGGTTGTTTTTTTTTGCCCTTGCATACACTTTTAAGTGTTGGGAGAGGTTAAGGTTTGATTGATTAGTTTTAGACTTTGCGGTGCTATAAATGTAGGATAAATTCTATGGGTTCAGGAAAGGTTGTATGCCAGGACACAGCTTCATTATACCTTAGTATACGCTATGCCGAGCCATACATTTGCTTTTGAGTGTTTTGCTGAGTGCATTGCAGAACTTTTGGAGTTTAGGTGATGCCTTTTATTGTCTAACCTAAGTTATCAAAGATGCAAGCCTTGAGGACCTTCCTTATGTCGCTTTTGTAGGCATTCTACTAGGGCTGCAACAACTAATCGACATAATCGATTAATCGAACCTAATAATCGGCTAACTAATCGATTTTGAAAATAATCGTTAGCTGCAGCTCTACATTCTACAATTCTGAAAATGGTTCTGAAACCCACATATTTATGAACATGAATGCTTGCACTTGAGTGTTACTGGGGTAACTGACAAAGTGATAAATTCAGGCACACTTCTCACCTCCGTGTGACTCTGTGAGTGTCCCTTTGAAATGTCCATATACCTTTTGATCAAAGGCTTGTGGGAAAACAGACTTTGTTGTCAGCAGTCAAAAATTAAATTTAAAATCATACTGGCGCATAAAATTCCTGTCCCCATTTAGACAAATGTCCAGAGTTTTCAGTTTTTGCACGAATTTACATTCCCATTCCAAGCTTTCTTTCTGAGATTTTGGTGTTCCCCGTCAGTACCAAATTGTTAAGATCACCTATGCTCTCACCAAGTTACACTGATGTAAGAAGTGTGCCTGGATTTCCTATTGCCTTTTCAATTTCCATTATCCCAATAACACCGTTTGGCTCTTATTACTGTCTATATATCCTGACTATATACAATAGACCTTATTACTTACGTGTGTCAATTCAAAATTTGTGGTTTTGATAATGGTTGTATTTGATTGCTTCTCTGGTGTTCGTACATTTCAAAAGGATGCTCATTTTCCTTTAAGTGGTCCATACACGGCTTGAATTTCAGCTTATTTTGCTAAATTGGCCAAAATCGGGGGTGGCCCTGTTGGCACTACCTGGCTCAACACTAGTTAATCGAAAATTGAAGGACCCAGGTGGAAAATTGTTGGCCGAACACTGACCGCATCCTATCAGATGCAGTCACTGTTCAGGTATTCAGGTAGCTGTGGGTGCTGCAACTGTATGAATATTATAGCTGGCAGGGAAGAGTTCTCCATTTGCGCTGTTTATCATGGATAGGGGAATCATTTGATTTCTCTTGTTCAGCCCGTGTGGCTGAATGAGAGAATTCTAAACATATATGGCCAGCTTATTTGAGAATTGAGAACTGTACCTGGACATCTTATGTCCAATTACCCCAGTTACTCTTCTAAGCACTTATATATGTCTGTCTATAAAAAACTAACCCTTTTGTACTTACTATAGCTGTTACTACTCAAGTGTATCAAGAAAATATTGTGCTATTTTTAGTAATAGTTATATCTCTCCCATCCTCTGGAACACTTTACCCCAACCCATCCGTCTATCTCCCACCTTGACTGCCTTTAGGCATTCCTAAAGACTCATCTCTTCAGGGAAGCCAATCCCACCTCAACCATCACCATCTCAAACAATTCATCCCCACACAGCTACCTCCTCATGTATCACTCGCCCCTCCCTTTTAGATTGTAAGCCCTCAGGGGCAGGGCCCTCCTTACCATCTTGTCTTGAGTTGTATTGTAATGTCTTCCTTATATTGTAAAGCGCTGCGCAAACTGTTGGCGCTTTTTGTAACTGTATATAAATATGTGGCATGCAGAACCATTTTCAGAATTGTAAAATGCCTCAAGAAAGCTTGTAAAGCTTGCATCTTTAATCATTTCCGTTGGCCAATAAAAGTTTTCACTTAAACTCCAAACTGATTGGTCCCTAAAGGTTGCATGAGAGCTGTAATGTTTTTGGCCTCGGTTTGGTCAGTTCAAAGCACAGCCAGAGGCAGGTGGGGCTTAGGTCTGCCTTTCAAGCCTGTGTAAACTTAACCTGAAGGTCATTTTTACATTGATAACGTTCCTGCATTTTCTGAAGTTTAGAATGTGTATACTTTGGATCGCAGCATTATTCCTTGTTAACTGTTTAATGCTGCATTTGCTTCTAATGACATTTAGGAATATTTAACACTGAGCAAATGTAAAACACTGATGTAAAATCTCCAATCTGTGATTATTATTGTAGACCCACTGCTAGTGATTCTGTTTTCTATTTTTAGTACTAATAGTTGTCATCCCATTTTGCTCACTCCACCCTGTGGGGTTTATCATTGGGTGTGAAGTTTGCTACTATTTAACATACCATAGTTCATATTGTTTCAGGCTATGACTAAAGGTACCAATAGACCATGATATGATTACTGCCCTATCTGATATGATTACTGACCTGTCTGGCTGATTTCTGTTGGGTTTTGGCTTGCTCGCCTGTGCTTGCTCGCTGCAACCCACTTATTCCTATAGAGCACAGTGGTCTCCAGTGGTCCTGCAGAGCACAGCTCTCCCTATAGGAATGAATGCGGCTGTGGTGCTCAAACAGAAGAGTATCTGGTCAAGACATTTTTAGCTGTGTGGCACCTAGCAGAACCCAGTCAAAATCACTGGATTGAGGACAACAGAGAGAATCAAACCTGTTGGGTTGCGCTCGGCCATGGTGACATTTTCATACAATGTTTGCATATAATGCCTTGCCCCCCCTTTTTGCTTTTTTTAGAATTTTTTTTGTATTTAAAGAAATGTATTGTGTATTTTAAAAAATCTTTGCATGTGACTTCCAAGGGCTCCTTAATGTGAAGGATGGTGCAATTGTCCCATACAATGGCTCAGGAGGTGGGGAGTAGCGCCAAGTTCAAGTTTTATAGGAAATGTAGAGATTATATTTTAAACATGTGTATTTTTAGCTATGTATCTCTCTGAATCTCAATGTTTCGGCATTCATTTTTTAATAAAGTTAGTTACCTGTTATGTTGTATTTTTCATCCTATCCTCAGTTTAAATTGTCCACCTTTTGAGACAGATGTTTATAGACTTGTGTACAGAGATATCATGGGAACACCTACGCCTGTGAGCATATCTGTATGCTTAGTGCTTCCCAAGCAGATCTGCATTCACACCCTGTATTGGTTTATTTTAAGCCTTTCTTCACCTTGCTTGCTGTGTACTTGGGTATTGCCTGTAAAACCTGAACAGTATAATTGTTCTGTGCTTGAGCCACCCTATGTTTGATACTGCCCATATATGCAGCAGGCCCTTTGCTTTTATAAGTCATGGTCACATCTACAACAAATTCAATTTGAAGATAAATTCCTGTGCACTATTTTGCTCGGGAGTCTTGTCAAACAAACTATATTGTTGTATTTGATAATTAGATTCCTGTATATGCCCTCTTCTTCTGCAGCTTTGAACAATTTTGCATTAATTATTGCAATGAAAAACTGCAGCAGTTGTTTATAGAGCTGACACTGAAGTCTGAACAGGACGAATATGAATCTGAAGGGATTGCAGTAAGTAGTATTTTAACTTTAGTCTTTAAACTAGATGTAAAATGCTTTTACTATATTTTATATTGTACACAATACAACAATATATCAATGCCATGGAAAACCCCAGTGCCCTTGTCTCTTGCTATTATACATTTTACATTTACAAGTTTGTGATCTAGTAAATGGTATAGTTAAGGTTTGCATATAGAACATTGATAGGGACCTTCAGGATGTATAGCAATAAACAAAACAGTACAGAGTAAGCGTAAGTAGCAGAAGGCTCATTTGAGATCATGGAGGTAGATGCCAGCCAGGGACCCCAAATTTGATCAAAAACTTGTGGGCATTCTCTTTTTTTCATATGTGACTGTATAGAGGGGTAAATTTTAATCAGTGAATATTTTATATGTCACCAGGGTTAGAGGTGAGGGGTTATTCCAAGCCAGTAGAATAGTCTTTTTGGCATAGAAGTGGAGGATTCTCAGGAGGTGCTTAAATTGTTGGGTCACCTCCAATTCATACAATATGCCCAAATATATTCGAGAGGCCAAGAGCACTCGCCATAAAACCGATCAGTGTCCCTATATTCACTCGCCTTGCCTAGATGGAGTGGGAAAAATTGACCCTGTGACTGCAATTCTTCTCAGTTTTATGTCCTAGTGACAGCAGGAGGTGAGGGGAAATCCCCATTTAGACAGTTGTCCTTGGAATAGATGTCCCCATTAGAGGATTCCTCTTCGCTCCTGTAACAACCATAACATCCTGGATTTCTAGTCCCTTTCTATTCTTGAGACAATGGTCACCAGGACAAATAGAAAATGGTGATCTTGCCGGTGGCAGCAGAGATGGCATTAAAATCTTCCCAAATGTTCTAAAACTTGTCCTTCACCTAAATCCTTTCCCTTCCCCCTCCAAAAAGAAAACAGTTGCAGGAAGTACATTTTTTTAATCTGCTCTGCATATTTTAAATTCTTTCTTTTACATTGCAGTGGGAGCCTGTCCAGTATTTTAATAATAAAATTATCTGCGATCTGGTTGAAGAGAAATTCAAAGGCATCATGTCCATTCTGGTGGGTGCAATATCTTTCTTACTCATTGCTTCGCAAACAGGATATGTTTGAAGCGGATGTGGATTTTGTTATGATTAGGGGCATTGGTGATGGTGCTACTGATAAACTGTTTTCCTCTCTGTAGGATGAAGAATGTTTGCGTCCAGGAGAAGCCACAGATATGACATTCCTGGAGAAGTTGGAGGACACTGTGAAAAACCACCCACACTTTGTGACGTGAGTAATCTCAATGAAATGTGTATATGATTTTTGGTTCTCTCATTTGACTTAAAAGTCTTTTTAAACCCTAACAAAGATTAGTCTATATGAATGTGCCTTTTAAACTGGAACAACTAACTTGGTGGAGCACATACATCAGGTATGTAACAAGTGGCACTACAAATAATGATGGGATGCCTCCGTCAATAAGCTGAAAAAGATCAATAGGGTTTCATGAATACATACAAAATTCATCAATGGTACTCCATAAAGGCTCATTCACATCATAGTGTTGCATTAGTCGCACAATACCATGTGTTACCTGCTCTAGGTGCGTTGCCTTGCCATTCATTTTGATTGACACCGCAATGCACCTCTCGGCCACCGTGCATTGCAGTGCAGCGCGCAGTACCGTTATACCTTATGTTGCCGTGCAGTGAAAAACTGTAGTGTGTGCATGAAATGTCAGAATGTCTTGTTTATTATGACGGTGCATGACTGGATCATTGTCATTATTTAATCTTTGCTTTATAGTACATTGTATAAGTGCAAATAAGGACAATGAGGTAATGACTTGAGCATCCACAGTGCTATGCCAGTTGTAATAAATAAAGCATTCTGACTGGTCCCCTCACTGGCTGATTTGTGGGCAGCAGATCACCCACGTTCTGGCACACAGCCTAAAAATAGAAAGTAAACTGGTAGGGAGTCTATTATTCGGTGGACTGGACAATATTATACTTTGCTTACTCAAGACTTCTCCCTTTGCTCCTGTGCTCTGGTTTAGGATCTATGTTCCCTATTACTAAGAATCAGATCTCACATTAGAACTGTCTGTGCTTTGCAGTACCAACCACCCATCTTATTTTACACTGCAGGCTTCAACATTAAAAGAAAGATGGCTTTGATTGTTATGTGTCCATCTCAGATTATTTGATAAATGTGACACATTTTCTCCAGAAACGATCAATTCTTTAACATTTTTATTACCCTTATATTATGTATTTTTTCTGTTTTTGTCTGTGTACTGGAATTAATTAGATGGCTCCTTTTTGTTTTCAAGTCTTTTCTTTAAATAATGTAATCTGCTCCTTTCCCCTCTGCCCATGTTGTAATGAGATAAGCCTCATTTACTTTCTGCTGTTTGTTACAGACACAAACTTGGAGATCAGAAAACCCGAAAAGTGCTTGGCAGAGATGAATTCCGTCTGCTGCATTATGCTGGAGAAGTGAATTACAGTGTAGTAGGTAAATTGATTTAGCTGTTTTGCAATGTAATGATTTTTCACCCTCTGCAGTTAGGATTTCAGATCGAGCATCCACCCATCCTGCCCTTAGTTCTGCATATCTGTTTCCTGACTTAGTGGAGCAGGCACATATACCATGTTATCAATGACACCGTCACATCTGGTCATTTCAACAAGAGCATTGTTTTCTAGAGACAGAAAGACATTTAGAGCTAACCATACTTGCTGGACAAATTGAGTAAATGCAATATTAATGGCATTTGCAGTCAGAAATCTGCTTTAATGTAATACCCCCCTCCCCAAATAGAACACCCCCTGCTCAGTAAGGCAGTCATATTTAAATTGGGTTTCAGCAATGTTTGCTTTTCTTTGTACAGCTTAAATCTTAAGAAATATGTTGTTTGATATCAGGAATTTTAGCTAGCAAAGTGGGTGACAGAATATATGCAGTAGTATTGCATTAGTCAGTGTGATGGATTACATACAGTGACATTAGTGAGTGTGACAATCTGAGTGGGGCATCAGCGCAATGAAACCTTTGAACAGTGTGGTGGTAAATGTGAGCATGGCAGCAATGGCATGCTGTGGGTGTATTAGCTTGGACTCTTCTGGGTTAGGCTTGTGTACACTGGTGGAGGGGAAGGGGCTGGGGCGGCACCCCTGTCACTTCCTGCTGAACTCTCATTTGGAGGAAATGCATTTCAGTGGTGACTGATGCAGTTATCTAAACTGATTCTTAAAGTGACACTGAACTCAGGAGAGAAATCTTAAAAATGCATTCAAGTACCTTAACTATTAACAAAAACGTAGCTTATTTGTGTGTCACTGTAAGCTGTACCGTGTTAGCTGTAGATAAATCATCTCTGAATTCATATTGAGACTGTCCTTCCTTCTGGAGGGTGACTATTTTTGTTCCCCATGGTCCCTTTGTGTGTTGTGAAGTAGCCACCGCTCCAAGCTCCTGCACATGATGGACTATACCTTCAATACAAATGAGTAAACTAAGCATGAAACTGTAGTCCATCACGAGAGCGAACTTGGAACGGTGGCTACTTTATAACACACAGGGACCATGGGAAACAAAAGTAGCCACCCTCCAGAAGGAAGGACAATGTTTGCATAAATTCAGAGAGGGTTTGAGGATATACAGCCAAGTGATACACAAATAAGACACGTTTGTGTTAATAGTTGAGGTACTTGAATGCATTTTTAAGATTTAACTCCTGAGTTTAGTGTCACTTTAATATACAAAGACATTATAGACACTGGATGCCATGTCTTCCTTTTTAATTGCTTTATCTCCCAAAGTGTTATTCTCCCTGAGAATGAGGGACACTGCCATAAATTATTTTTGGGAAAGGGTTAGTGCATATGTTCTTAGGTTGCATGAATACATTCCTGTCCTATTGTAAAATATGACAAAGCTTTCATTTAAAAAAACTACCTTTCTAGCAATAGACAGCAGCCCTAGCAAGTCATCGAGTACAGGGACTAATGATGAATTTTCACATTGTCGTGTCACAGATTGAGAGGCAGCAGTAGAGGTCTGACCTGTGTGAGACTGCGTGTGTATAGAGATTCAAGGAAATAAAGGCTACTGCTCAGGCACCAACATTTACATGATTGTGTTGTGCATGGGCAAGCATTGGTTGACACGTAAACAAAGATGGTGCCAGCCTTCTGGGGAGAAAGGCATGTGAAGGAATTGTTGGGCGGGAGTACTGTGGTGTTTTTGAGAGGCAATGCATCTCTATCAGTGCCATTAATGCTTAAAGTCACTTAACATGAAATACAACATCAAACTAGGTTTGGTAGAAAAAAATGCTAGAAACAAAAAGCTATCTGGCCAGTATATATATGTGTGTATATAAGAGCTACTAAGCACTAAAATATAACTACTATATCTTAAAACATATAACAATAATGTGCCGAGCTAAAAATTGATATTTTTTTCTTTCATGAAAATGTCACTATCATATATTATTTATTTTTAGCTCAGTGGTAGAAAAGTTGTTTTTTTTTAGATACACAGTTTGGAGTGAAAACAGTGCGCAAAGGTTTTGGCCCTGAGGCTTTTATCTGACAATATACTGTTTGTATGCATGTAAAGACAACAAAAAAACTGGCAATATAGTTTTGATACAAAAATTGTCCTTGCTCCCATCCTCCCAAGAATTCTAAAGTTTTGCTGGATACGGGCTATTAACTTTACCCGCATACATTTTCAGCTCACAATAAAATAAGCCATTTGAAATGAAAACAGTCTAGGGTTGCATTTGACTTGCATTTAAAGTGTGCTTCAATCACAAGTCTGCATTATTGCATTTTCCATGAATTGTGTAGTGTGGATCTGAGGCTATATTTGACCTGCTTTGATTTTCTTTGAATGCAGCTTATTTAGGACCATTCCTTGATTCCAAAGTTCGTGAAACAGCCCCTGTGCTTGCATCTATTCCTGGGACTAGCAAGTCGAATGCTACTCAGATGCATGCTTTTGTGCCTGAAAACAGTGTTTCTAAACAACGCTTAGTAACAAGATCTTATAATCAGCCCAAAATTATTAATGTATATCTTTTATTTTAAATTAGACAAATGTAAGCAGCCTTCTGACTATATCTTATTTTTCTTTAGGGTTTCTTGATAAAAACAATGATCTGCTGTTTCGCAATCTGAAGGAGGTTAGTATAGACCTGGCACCATGTCTCATAATTTACATTGGCTTCTGGTCTGGTATTTGCCTTCAGCTAAAATGGGTGGCATCAAAATCCTTCTTTTGCTGTTCTTTTTAGTAATCTTCCATTTTCTCTCCAGGTTATGTGCAACTCTGGAAACCCAATTGCTCATCAGTGCTTTGATAGGTCTGAACTGACAGACAAGAAAAGGCCAGAGACGGTATGGGCAGCTTTCTTGATAACAGGAATTTCAGAGATATATAGTTGCATTCCTATAAAAGAAGTTGGTAGTATACCCTGGTATATTTTTGTATGAACATTTGAAAAATGTGCTCAGAACATTTTATAAAGCCAGAGACATGAGGAATGTCATTCAAAATTTTGTTTGGTTTTTACATTCTAATTTGGAATGAATGGAGTTTCTTTTTTTCAGCAATATAAAATTTCCATCCTGCTTGTTCAATTTTTCTGTCACTATGGTCAAAAACGATCATCGATTTGGCGCCATTAAATATTAGAAAATTGAAAGCATATTCTGAAAAGGAATGTTTTTAAACAAGTCAACTTGTGCATGGCCAGCTATACTGGTAAAGTGGCAGCAAGTAAAGTATTTATTTATTTACTTGCTGCTTCTATTTTTGGTCATTTTATTAGTGTAGAGATTTGTAGATTAGTCACTAAATTTCAAAGAGATAATGGGTCAGCGACATAATGCATTGTTTTCAGAGTCAGGCAAGTCATAGACTTTGATTGTGACAAGAAACCGCAAAGCAGAACATATTAATAAGATTAATTACATCAAGCTGACCTCTAGGCCTAAGGGCCTATTTCTACCTTTGCAGTTTATAGAAATGTGTTTTGCTGAAGCACGCATTTCTGAAAAGTAGTGTTGAATCCGATGGAACAGACTTCTTCATGCCTTATTTCTGTGCAACAGTGAAATTGGGTCCTAAAGCTGGGTATATACTGTTTAGATCTTTTTTGTTCTGATTTTCAGGCTATAGTGAAAGGAATCTCCCACTGCGCCTAGCTGTCAAAATACCTAACCAGTACTTCCATCTGATGGGACGCAGGCGCTGTGTGTCTGACTGTTTTCAGCCTGTCTCCTTTGATTTTTCGATTTGAAGGATGTCAGATGGGAGTCGGCAGACAAGGCCAACCACTGAGCGAATTTTGGCCGGTTTATCAAGTGTATAGCCTGCTTAAAGGACCCTGTCACATAAATGTGTTTACATATACACTGAGTGGCCAGATTATTATGACCACCTGACGTTTGTAGGCAAATTGGCTATAATTAGCTATAATTTAGCGCTGAAGTTGGTAGAGGGCCAGAGCATTATAAATAGGGAAGCAGGTTGTTCACTACGACAGTAGAAGTGATTTTTTTCTGAAGATACGGGTAAACAACACGATTTAACAGCCTTTGAACGTGGGATGATTGTTGGCGCTCTGAGCCATGGAGCGAGTATCAGCAAAACAGCAGAATTTGTTAAATGTTCAAGAGCAGCTGTTGTTAAATTGTTTAAAGACTGGACTGTCAGCTGAAAATCTGGGTCTGAACGTGCGAATTGTGGCCGTCAGTGACAAGTCATTGTTAGGGCAGAACGGAGAGTGGCAAGACTGGTACAAGACAACAGAAGGGCAACAGTGCAGTGTCAGATTCCTCGGATCACCTTTCAACATCTTGTGGAGTCACGAGGCGGCCCAACAAAGTCATCCCGTGGAGTTATCTCGTGGCCCAACCAAGTACTTATGGGGCATAATAATCTGGCCACTCAGTGTAAACACAATCTCCTCTGTGAATAATCATGCTTAAGCAATCAGGTTTTATTCTAGTTTGAAAGAACTTCATTTACATAGGAAAATGTAAAATACAGCTTGTGTCTCTTATCACAGCTCCTTGGATTGTTACATTTTTCTAACTTTCTCTGGAACATGACAAATGGCCTCCTTGGTATCCAGCACTTGTTATAAAACAAAATGAACAGTATATAGTCTTTGTGACTAGAAATTCTATGTGTGAAATGTGTGTATAATATAGTCTTTGTGACTAGAAATTCTATGTTGAGCTTTAATTGTTTTATAAATTGTTTTATTGAAGGGGATTTCTTGTTTAAATGGAAACTAAAATAGTTTTTTGCATGATTTTATTTTAGTTCCTATATTAGTTAAATAGGTAATAGATTACCTAATGAGTTGCTGGCTTTGAGGCACAATATGTCTTATTGAAGCATCACTCTTCTGATAAGCACGGTAAAAGCAATAAAAAAATATTATGCTATATTTATTAGATTAAAAATATCATAATGACCATAATAAATAAAAAGGCAAGTTATGTAGAAAATGCTAAACATTCTTTTTAATCGATGATCCTTAAAGGAGAACTATGAGGCGAGTGAAAATCACTCAGCTTCATAGTTCTAGCCGACCTGTGACAATAAAACTGTCACACGTCGGCTCAATAGATCGGGAAGTGAGCAAACACACAGCGTCGCTCGCTCACTTCTCGATCTCTCCCTGCAGAGAGCCGTGACTGTCATTCACGGCTCCCTGCAGGGATTCCCCCCCTCCCCTGTCCGATCCTCCAGCGCTGACTGGCGGAACGGACGGGGGAGGGGGCGGGCACAGTTGGCTCTGCCTCTAGATAGGCAAAGCCAGCTGTCAATCCTGCAGCTGGGTGGATCTCGACAGTAATGTCGGGATCCGTCCCGGCTGCTGCGTCTCAGTTTACCGCGAGCTGTAACTCGCGGTATACTGAGCTTAGGGTGACGGGAGGATGCTAGTTTGTGTCCTCCCGTTACCCTTAGGAGAACTATGGGGAAAAGCCCTGACCCCATAGTTCTCCTTTTAATCTGTTTGCAACCCTCCCTTGCAGTAGGTCAGGAATCTGCTCCTCCTGCAGCTTATAAACATTACACATTACTGTAAGAATAAGAGGAAACCTGCTGCTCTTATGCATGCTTTTGATTTTCTCTGGTTTACGTGTGAATTTCTGAGTATTTATTTCTATATATGTTTGACCTATGTCTGAGGTGGTGGTTAAAATAGCTTTAGTCCTTGCCATCGGCTAATCTGTTATCAGCCATCCTCAGACGGCTATAATTTATTTGTTTGCATTTCCCTTGTTAGGCAGCAACACAGTTTAAAAATAGCTTATCAAAGCTGATGGAAATTCTTATGTCCAAGGAGCCTTCCTATGTACGGTGCATAAAACCCAATGACGCTAAACAGGCAGGTAAGTATCGAGCACTATAATATTTACAAAAGGATTTTTGAAGTTTATGATGATAGTTGTTGAGAGTTAAATACATTTTGGCCAAATCATAGAAACTTGGGGGGAAAAAACAGATGCTGTTACTTAAAGCAGCCAACTACCTGCTTGCCATCACTGTTGTGGTAAACAGTTATATTTCTGCAGAGGATCCCAATGCCAGTGTGCTTTTATATGGCACCTTCGTTTGCTAATGTTTCTCGACTCCCCCCAAAATGTGTGATTCTCTGTTGTGATGGGCCTGTCTAATCATAGGACCTCAAAAATAGATTGTGGGACACTATTTGGATCTTGATCCAGCCATTCTATGTTTTCTCCATGGCACCCACTAAATTTAACTCATCAGTTTTCATATTAAAACATTGATCATTTAAGAAAAAACTTCTTACCGTATATACTCGAGTATAAGCCGAGATTTTCAGCCCATTTTTTTTGCTGAAAAGTGCCCCCCTCGGCTTCTACTCGAGTCAGCGTGGTCCAGTGGTCAGGTTTCTTCTTACTTACCTCGCCGAGCGTCGCGTCACTGCTGCTCCAGTGGGCGGCGCTCCGAGCGGGATTTCTTTTTCAGCTCGTTTTGATGAAGTTCTCATCAGACACCAAGTGAAATATCTGGGGCTTATTGAAAATGTACGCGTACGACGTGCTGGATTTGCGTATCGGCGAAAATATGAGATCTTCTTACAAAGGTTAATTGGGAAGAAAAATGACATTTATGCAAAGTACTCTGCTGCAGTATTATGCGTGTGCATGAATTAACCTTCTGGTTTCATCTTCAGGTACAAATCTCTCTGTCCCGATACTTGGCCTAACTGGGATGGCCGTGCAATGGATGGTGTGGCAGTCCTGGTCAAGAGCCTGGGATATAAACCAGAGGAGTACAAAATGGGCAGGTATGCTAATTTTCATATAGATTGTGTCTTAAGTCAGTCTGCAATACATTATGATTCGCCTTTCTCTGTTATTTTTAAGGACAAAGATATTCATTCGGTTCCCCAAAACCCTCTTTGCAACAGAGGATGCTTTAGAAGTGAGGAAGCAAAGCATAGGTTTGTATATTTTGCTGTCACATTCAAAGTTTTCTGTATTCTCTTGCTTAAACTGTTCTTTGACTGGTTATATTTATAGCTTTATGACAGCTGCTGTTCTATATAGGCATTGTTTTGTGGTAGGTTTATTGCACCTGTTCTGCAGCATTGTGTATTTCACAAAGTGTTCAGTGAAGATAATAAAACTATGTGCAGAGCTGTTGCCCACAGCAGTCAATTAGCCACTTGCTTTATTTTTCCCATATTGCATTAAAAACTTAATTTGTTTTGGTGTTGAGGTCAGCAGTCATTTCAGGTAATGATATCCTGTCTACTATATGCTTTGTGGATATGCATGCTAGCTTTTTTTTGGTTCACAATATAAACAATTACCTCATCCTTTTTCTTTCAGCAACTTCTCTCCAAGCAAGATGGAAAGGATATCATCAGCGCCAGAAATTCTTACACATGAAACATTCCGGTGAGAACAAGTGGGCTCAATTCAGATTTTGTTCATATTTGCTTTATGTCTTTCACTGGTGTGTGGGTTCTCTTTGGGGGTGATTGCTTTTTACTTCCTGTTTTGTCTGACACCCGTAACCTAAAAGTCACGGTTAGAAAACAAGATACATATGTTTTGTGTGTACACCAGTTGATGTAATGGATGAGTTTAACTTGCCATTACCAGTACAATTATGAGTGCACAAATTGAAAGCAAACTATATAACTACATTGTGCTGATGTTGACTGGCACACCGGTTATCTAATGCTTGTAAACATGACCCCTGATGTGGAAAATATTGCTGATCCCTGACCTAACCCCACCTTCAACTGATCTAAAATGGATTTAATTCAATTTCTTTATAGCTGTACAGATCCAGTCTTGGTGGCGTGGAACAATAGGCAGGCGAAAAGCTGCGAAAAGGAAGTGGGCTGTGGATGTCGTTCGGCGGTTAGTAGTTACCGATACTTTTTATTCCTACACTGGGAGTTTACCCTGCTTGTAGAGCATAGGCTTAAAGTGATTCTGTCACATCAAAAATGTAATAGAAGTTCCCTGCAATAAAAGCCTCCGAATAAATACTTACCAGGTCGACTTGGTGCTCAATGGTTTCTACAATCAGTCTATGTGCCGCTATTGTGTCCAATAGTGACTTAGGGCCTGTAGATGGGATCAGGCCACAGTAAATGACGAGGGATGCAGGCTTTTGACACTCCTGGAGAGAAGGTCGGTTTTCTGTAGTTCAGCCTGGAAGAACTTGGGCAGGGCTGTCAACCCTTTATGGGATTTTAGTGTGCAGAGGCATCATTGCCAGCTCAGAAGTTAGTAGCTCACTCGATTTCTGGCAGGATCAATGGATATTTTTCTGTAGTTTCTGAGCAATGGGCATGTATTACACACTTCTCCATGCTGCATATCGATCATCAGAACTAGTGTTCCCATTGGAAGATTTCACATCTACTCCTGTTCAAATGAAAGACAAAATATGTGATTTTTTTTTTCACTTTCAGTCACCAGCATAAATAAAGAGGGTGACACAGGGGGCAAGCAATAAAAACCTGACAAGTGTTTTAATCCCTCTCCATTCTATCCAAAGAAGAAAAAAAGGTTTGGCTTTGCACTTTAGGTCTGCCTCTGCACTTATCTCATAAGTATATTGTATATTTTGCCTTATGTTGTTAAATCTTTGTGACAAATGTGCAGATTTCATATTTGAAAATAAACCTACATCGCATACCTGAAATGAGTTTGGTATTTTTGCTTTTAAAGCAGAAGTAAACTGTTTTTTGTAATTTTTTTGCTTTTACCCTAGCGTGCAAGTATTCACAGCATACTAGTTTATTAAGGCACACTTGTCTTAGGTGTGCCCTTTTTTAGCACTGTCGGATCGAGCTTTGATCCTCAGTGCTGTCCCACACTGCCACTATCTCCACCACTAACACTTCCAGGTTCTTGGAAGTCCTCTTTGGCCATTGGTTGGCCAATGATGATGGTACTCCTGTGCATGTGCACAGGCATTGCATCCTCCCTGCAACCCGTCCCATTTACGTCATCTTAGAGATAACTTTGCATGTTTCTTCTGCCAAAAATCCCTACCTCCCAGTGATTTTTTTTTTTTTTAACTTCTGCTTTAAATGTTACCTGCAATTGTAACCTTGTTCAGTGTTCAGGAAATGTTATCTTTAATAGGAAATAAATATAGCGTGTAGACTGCTCCGAATAGATTATAGAAGCCTTTGCATGTATGATGTAATAGAGATTAAATGATTATCATGGGTCCAAGCAGGGCACTGGGAACTGGGTTAAGAATCGATGACTTGGGCAACTGAGTTTAAGAAGTTTATATATAGCGCAGGCTAGGTTCCAAGTGTGTGTTTATTTCTGTACATAGTACGTGGGAACTTTTCCAATGTTTTTATCTGTCTACATTCTGTTGATATTTTGATGTCATGCAGTTGGTGAACACTTCCTTTGTGTGTAATTTGCAGTATGACTGATGGGGTTGTTGCAAAAAAGGGTATTGAGGTAAAACATTACAGGAGGGAGAAACCTGCCTGTGTTTTTTGTATTTTTAAAAGAATATGAGCTATTCTAGTGCAGAAATAAAAAACAGATCATGGTTGGGCACCACGGACTCTATTTTCATCTAGGTCTTATTGGACCAATAAACAAGCCAGTGGACAACAGCAGATCTCTCATAAGTATTTCTTTTTTGGAAGGGGCAAACCCCACTGGCTGGTATGTCTAACTTCTATAGAAAAATTCTGGTTTAGCCAATCAGTGTTCCCCTTAAGAAAGTTCAAAAAGGATAGATGTCTGCTGTGGTCAGGCAGAGCTTACAGACATACAAAAGTTGCTGATCTGACTGTAAAAACCCAGAGGGAGTGGATGTCTGTAGGCATCATCATTGCTTTCTCTTTCATCTTTATTAATTATTAGTTTTGTCCCCTGAGAAGTCAAGCTATGGTATGCAGATCTGTTTAAAATGTAATTTTAGCTACACTTACTGTCCTGTTTTCAGCAGAACAACAGGAGTTAGACTGGAAAACAGAGTAATATAAGGTCTTGGCAAACCTTTATTTGTTTATACTTGGAAATTCTAAAAAAAGATCTTTACATAATCTCTACTTCCTGTGAAAGGAAGTGACCCCTGTTTTATGCAAATTCACCTATCAGTGGAATGTTTCCAGATAAATATGGGAAGGAATAAATCTCTGCATATGAAATGTGTAAATAATCTTCCATGTCATGTGACCGCTTGATAACTAATGGGCATTCCTGTCCAGCCAAATACTGTCAGTTTACATGCTGTTTGTTCAGTGCTGATGGATAACCCCTCTCCACCAGGATGTCTGCTCTTCATTTATTTAATAGTAAGCTGCATCCCGGTTATTGTCCATTGAGAGTGGCTGTGTTCCCCCATGCAAACGTGTATGCATAGGGGTGCACAAATAATCTGATCATAAACAATATAATTTATCAAATATGATAAAATAATGTGTAAGAGTTGGATTCCCACCAAAATAGTATGTATACATCCCCAGGGAGATATAAGAAACCAGATTGTGATCCAGCCCTCCATCAAAATACCGTAAAATTTGTGTAACATTATTATTCACCAAACATGTGGTAACTTATTAACAAATATGTGCAATGATTAAAGCCGTGTGTGTGAAATTGTTTGTGAATTATGTTTTTATTTGTCTACAGTTTTATCAAAGGTTTCATTTACCGCAATAATCCCCGTTGTTCTGAGAATGAGTACTTCCTAGACTACATCCGCTACTCGTTCCTTATGAACCTCTATCGCAATCTGCCAAAGAATGTGTTGGACAAGTCCTGGCCTGTGCCGCCCCCATCGCTCAGAGAGGTGAGCAGATAGAGGGTGTCTTCTGTTCTACTTGGCTCTAAAAATATTGATCTCTTGAAGAAGCATTGCTGTGAAGGTCTGACTGTATAGCCAATATTGTGCAAAGAGAGCATGGAATGGTTTTTGTCATATTAACAGTTAAAGGAGAAGCACCGAGAGAATGAAATACTCTTACCATTATTTAGAGCCATTGTGGGACACTGCAGTTGTCACATGCCGGCTTTATACCGTGAGCTGATCGATCATGAACCGGTGATCACTCAGTTCATTGTCTTCTCCCTGCAGAGAGTTGTGCCTATCAGTCATTACCCTCCGCAGGGATTCCCCCCTCCCCTCTCTCTATTCTTCCAGCACTCACTGGAAGGACAGACGGGAGGGGGCGGACACAATTGGACCTGGCTCTAGAGAGGCAAAGCCAGCTGTCAGTCAGGTGGATCCCGACAATATTGTTGGGATCCTTCCTGGCTGCGGCACGGCTCTGCGCCGTCAGCAGATAGTGGGCTGTAGCCCACTATCTGCTGACTTTGGGTGAAAGGAGTACACTAGTAAATCTACTCCTGTGATCCAAAAGAGAAGTAAAGCCAAAAAAAGGTTTAGCTTTACTTTTCTTTTAACTGCATTGATCTTGCTGGTTTAGCAACTGTATAGGAAGTAATATTAGGAAAAAATATTATGAAACGTACGCATTATTTAATAAAGCTTTGAAAAAGTTATGATGTCCCGTTCATATATTTTATCAATTATTTTATTTTTCATTCACTGTATGAAACACACTGGACAATATTGTAATGATGATGCCTTTATCTGAGTTGCTATGTCTATTTATTTGTTATCTCCATAGAGTATTAGCTTTATTGATAGGCAAGATAGCATACTTTATGCATATATATTTTTTTCATTATACACACTTTACCATCTCTTCATATGTTCAGTCAGTGGATACTATGGACAGCATTTCTTTAGCCTGAAATGCCTGAAAATGTGGAAATACCACAGTAAATACATATACATTGTGAATGTAGGGAAGTTTTGAATATAACTTTATAGGTGAACTAATTTATATTTTCAGTGGCTGCACACTCTGAGTTGCAAGCCTCTTTTGTCTTGATATTCAAAAAATGAATTGCTTGCTGTGGCATGGTTTCATATTCTGGTTTTATAGGCAAAACTTTAGTTTCCTTTCTATTGACATGCTTTTATTGCAGACAATGTTTTAACAACCTTCCTGAAGATAAAACTAATTACAGGCTTTATGGTCTTTATGTTTTTGTTTTTTTTAATTTGTCATTTTGGGTGTGGCCTGAGCTGTAATCTTCCATGAACTTAAGACGGCCATGTTATGTATGTTTGGCTACTTCCATTTGTAACTTTGCTTGAATATTTACTTTCAAAGTATTTTTATTAAGTTTTCCATTTTGTGAAGAAACTGAGTAAACAATATTCAGGTAATACAACATACATGACCTAAATATACTGACATGTACATGTGATCAGCCCGCCACAACATGAAACTCGTGAAGTTACCCGCCCTGTATCCCATATCATTGCTTGAATATTTAAAGCCATACTCCCATTCCTCACTCCCACCCCCCTCTAACCCAATCCTGCATGTTGTTTGTGAAGCAAGGTATACTCGCCTAAAGGTGCCCATACACCTTACAATTATCTGCAGATTTTCTGTGGTCACATGGAAAATCTGCAACAGATTGCCCCAAGTGGAGATTACTCCCTCCACACAGTTTAGTGTAGATGGAGGAATCTGTTGCACCTTTTCCATCTGACCACAGAAATTCTGCAGATAGTTGTAAGGTGTATGGCCAGCTTTAGTCTCTCGCTAGCACCATTGCCAGGTGCAGGACATCTAATCTACCGCTAGCATATATACCCACTCCGGCCAGTCCCCAACAGTCCCCTTGCACTGATGTCCCTCCCCTTCTGGATCCTGAGCGCAACCCGCCGTTGGACAGCCAATGGCAAGTGTCCACATCATGCAGACAGTGAGATGTACAACCGAAAAAGGACCCTGCCTCATGTAAACGGAAGAGGAGAGAAGATTTGAGAGTGGACTGTAATGGGAGTGCGGGTTTAGGTAAATAAAAAGGGCCTTTAGATACTGTTTGTTTTTTTCATGCTAGGGATCAGTTAGGAGCGGGATGGGAGAGGGTTAATTTTTTGCCCAGAGGTTGACTTTAACCCGAACTGCCAATTTACTAAGCTTTCACACTTGCCCGTTATACAAAGAAAATGAAACATCCAGTTTGGCTACCCCTTGCGTGAATGTGAGTTTGTGTATATGTTCTGCAGTACCAGAAAAACAAGAGGTAACAGATACTAGGGTTGCCCTATTTTTCCTAACTCCCTTCCTATCTTTAGGGGCTTTTGTGAACCTTGTGCAACAACAACTGATTAGTGGTGTTGTCAGGTTTGCCAGGGCAACTCCTTTGGATGTTCAGGACTAGGCTGAATATATTCTTCTTTTAAAAAATTTACTAATACATTATCTTGTTTCAGTAAATGAGTTGGTAAGTTTACTTCTAACTATTTATTTTTATACTGTACTTCACTTGTCAATGTATTATTTCATTAGCATTTTAAAAATGAAAACAAAATGATAGAGGACTAGCATTGCATAAAAGCCCTTTAAATAGAGAAGTCATTGTACTCTCTGTTTTTTTTCTAGGCCTCAGAGCACCTAAGGGAGATGTGCATGAACAACATGGTGTGGAAGTATTGCCGCAGAATTAGCCCTGAATGGAAACAGCAGGTAACATTATCTAAAGTACTAACAAAGTAGTACTAATACTAATGATTGTGCAAGCCTCAGGAACATGTTTTTCCCTTGCTTCTTATTTTACATTTTGAACTGTTTAGCCTGGTTTGCCACTCTGGCATTATGTAAACTGTAAAGCGTACTCAGGAGCTGTAATGTATAGTTTTTATACCAGACTTTCTCAACCAGGGTTTATTAGATCCCCAAGGTTCGTTCTGAGGGTTTCCTCGACCATTAATGGATTTATGTCCTACTTGATGGTGCTGTTTAGTTTTGGCATCAATGTCACTCATTAGAGCCAGTAGCGTGGGACCAGTGGAGCCTCTAATGAATTAAGATATCTTGCGGCACTCCTTAGCGGATAGAGATGACCTGATAGACAGGTGGGTGCTTGCAGTGACCACGGATGGCACCGTGAATAAACTGAATTTACAGAAATGCCACCAGCATTCAGTGAAATAAGCCAAAGTCTATTTATTGAAGGAACATTGCCATTCAAAAACTAGTGCTTTCGGGGCCACACGGGGTCATAGGTCATTCTGAGCCTGATGAAGGGGACCCTGTGTGGTCCAGAAAGCGCTAGTTTTTGAATGGCAATGTTCCTTCAATTCCTTGCTGGTGACATTTCTACAAATTCAGTGGAGCCTCTGTTCTTGTCTCATGTAGGTAACCACTGACATTTAGGAATCAAAATCGTAAACAAAACAAAGATAACAAGAATAATAATGTGCATTAGAATGACAAAACAGGATTATCAATGCCAAAAGCAAGCAATTTAATCAGGTTTGATAAGACAATCTAAACAAATGTATCCTATTGAAACAAGACCATCATCATAATTGCACGCAAAAATACAGCATCAATCATTTGTGGCGATACCAAACAAAATCAATCTATATATATATATATATATGCGTGTTAGAGAACAGTAACAGATATATGAGCCCTTGTCGGTATCAAGTACAATTATACCATCCGAATCCCAAAGTACGGCTTAGAAACCAGGAAACCGAGAGACTTTTTTCCAACCTAATGGAAGATTAGGTAGGATAGGTAATCAGAATGCAAAAGGAACTAAGAGCACAAGAAAAACGTGGGAACAGGGGGACTGGAACGTAAAAAGAAAGATTGTGCAGAGAAGAGGAAAGAAGAAAGGTCTGAAAAAAAGAGAGCGCAAAAGCCACAAATTCCCCTAGGGGGTCAGCCCCAACTGGCATCAAAAACAGACGACTCCTACCCAACCCCCAGGCAAGGCGGTAGCAGGGGACCTGAAGTCCAGGCAAGGCGGTAGCAGGGGACCTTGTATTGCTCTGGGCTACAAATCCCAGAGACGTAAAGCTTAACCCAAGGATGAGCCAGGTGTAAAGCTTGGCAAAGCTTTCATTTCTATTTTGTTGTCTGTTCTTGCAGTAAAGCTCAAGGAAACTGACCCAGTAGCACCTAAAAGTACTTTACTTGGCGAAAATGCTGCGTGTACAAACTTAGTTACAGGAAAAAACAAAAATAACATACAGGCTGCTACAAACAAACAATCACATGCACCCACTACACTATCTAGTACATGTCATGCTTTCTAAGAGAGGAAACACTAAAATAGTACTTGGCTTTAAGCTGCAGATTCCGTAAATTCCGTAATGAACAGGACTTCTTGGCACTTAGGCGTTCACAATAAAATGGCTTCTCGTTGCAGTCTCTGCTAAGTCTTTTGTTTAGAGTGTTTGGTCAGAGTGATGTAAACCCTTCGAAGTCCTCCTGAACCTTTGGCTACTGGCTTTTTATTGAGAGAAAATGGCCTCCCACTTGTCGGTGTTGCCCCTTAAAACTTTTATAAAAGTGAAATACCATTTTAGCCTAATTTGACAACTGTTATATGCTGTATTCGATCACAGCACAATGTGTACATATGTGACTATGCACACAGGCAAATGTTTGTCTGAATGTTTTCAATTTTTGTACTGTTGGAAAATGTTAAACTATTTCTGAGAAAAAAAAAAAGTGAAATACCATGCATTTCATTTCCCCCCCCCCTAGGTGGCAGCAAAGCATCAATTACCATCAATAGTCCAGGTTGATTTGATTTTAAGTCTTGACCAACCTGGGTGTGATTGTTTACACAAGGCTTCCCCATAACACCATCCCACTGTGATACGAATAATGGGGAAACAATACAGGGCAGCCACATCATTGTCAAAAACCTGTTTGGTCTGTTTAGAAGGCACCGTCCATTGTGAGAAACTAGCTCTCTGTCAATAAACAAACAGAACCTGCGTCTCTTTAGCAAATCTGTGTGTGTCTGAATCATCCATTAAAATTCTCAAATATATATATATCGCAACACAGACCTGAAGTCCAGGCAAGGCGGTAGCAGGGGACCTGAAGTCCAGGCAAGGCGGTAGTAGGGGACCTGAAGTCCAGGCACCTGAAGTCCAGGCAAGGCGGTAGCAGGGGACCTGAAGTCCAGGCAAGAGGCAGTAGCAGGGGACCTGAAGTCCAGGCAAGGCAGTAGCAGGGGACCTGAAGTCCAGGCAAGGCGGCTAATTTAAAGAGAATATCTAAATGTGACCTTACAGAAGATTTGTACTTTTAGTATGACAAAGAACTCTGGCAATTGCTTAGTATGTGAAATTGGTTGCCAAGTTCACTGTGACTGTATTTCTTTTTAAATCTCTAAAACTTCAGATATCCCATGGTGTCTGCGTTCATGCAACAGCCATGAAGTACAAAGAAACACCATCACTGGCAGGTCACTAAAGGACTGGGCCTAATAGAAGTATGCCTCAATAGCTATTGCTGCTGTTTTCTGTCTATGAAGCAGCTCAGTGAGGCAAAAATGTCTGTTCTGTCATTTGCAACGCCGGAGATTTTTGTATAACTCTATTCCACCTAATTGTACTGTATTAATTGCTCCAAAATGTTTTGTTTTTTTTTTTTTAATTCTTACTGATGCTTATAGTTTGCACTATATATGACTATTCTTTCCTTCTTATCCCAGCTGGAACACAAAGTTGTTGCCAGTGAAATATTCAAGGACAAAAAAGACAATTATCCACAGAGTGTTTCAAGACTTTTTCTAAACACTCGACTTGGTGAGTGATTTATGTGTGTTGATAAAGATGTGTGAGTCAAAAGCTGGGCCCCATCTGAACACTTCTCTTGCAATTCTTAGGGAAGGACTAGGACTGCTTTCTAAGTTTCTCTCCTTCACTGCCAGACAGGTCTATGTCTTGTTGATCAATATTTCCTTTTAAAACATGTTAAAATTAGAGGCGGTTGTAATTTTAATTTTAAGTATTTCGAAAAAAAGTATGTTTGTTGCGGTAGCATCCAGTCAGAAATTTGCTGTCATTCTTATCAGTACTGACAGTCCAGAAAGGACCCCGGCTTTTTCCGTTACTGTTTCTGTCCACACAAGGCCACTTTTTACCTATATACTTTACTTTGTTATAAATGCCAGTGAGTATAATGCTGTTATTCAGATCAGTTCACATGCCCAACCAAATTCTAACCTAGATATTCTGATTATGTCCTAGAACTGGTCTGTTTACTACAACCTGTTTTCATTTTCCAGGAACTGATGAGATCAACACTAAAATTCTGCAGCAATTGGAAAGCCAGACATTAACGGTAGGTTTTTATTCTTACTATTATCTTTATTACTACAATCATTTGAGTCTCATTGGCATTCTTAAATCATGCTCATTTAGTGTTTGAGCAAAAGCATTAGGGACAGTGGTAAAAGGGCTTTAGTAAAGGTCCTTCAGCACCCAAGGCAAAAAAGGCCAAAGCAACATAGGTTGCAGGCCCAGCCAGAGACGCATCCTCACCTGCTGAAGGTGGCCACCCCTTCTGTCTATCCTACAGCCCAGCCCTGGCTAACGATAGGTTTACACTTTTGCATCTGCATTTTCATGGTTTTCATGGTTTTTTATGCCTTATGTTTTTGTTTTGCCAAGTAAGTGTCAAACGAAGTTGAGGTTACTGGGGGTGTTCTCAAGCCCTAAAACACACAAAATACTTGTTTAATGCATTTTATGCACTGTCATTGAAGTCTATGGGGCCAGAAACGCAGATAGATGCACCAAAATTGCACCTGTACTATTTTTTCCAGTGCATGGCAGTGAAGCATACAGGTGTGTATAGAAAAAAATGGCAATCCTCTTGTCATGCATTGGGTGATGCGCATTAAATCACACAGGTGTTAACGGGGCCCAAAGATAGAGGACATTCTTAACATAACCCACACATGGCTTCTTTATACTTTTCTTTGCAGTCTGATTTTGTGTCTATGTATTTTGTTTGCTGTATTTGTAGCCTTGGGGAATGGTCACAGAAGCAGTGAGCTGTATCTTATAGATCTGAGTCACCACCTTGTCATTCTTATGCTGCTGTCACGCAGACACTGCAGATCACAGAATATACAGTCATGGCCAAAAATCTTGGCACCCCTGCATTTCTGTCATATAATGCACCACTTAGCGCAGAAAAAAAATTGTTGCAATTACAAATGATTAGGCTTTCTCATGTTTCTTTTGTTTGTACTGGTATGGCCGTAAAAAGTAATTAAATACTATAGGCTCAGTTCACAAACCTTTAACCTCAGCCTAAGGCACTCTAATTTCACCCAGGTAAATGTAATCTTCAAGTTTCATTGGACTCGCCTCGAAATAAATGTCACTTTTTTTAAATAAGGATACTTATCCTTGTGTGGTAGCATTGTAAATTGAGCCTTATACGTTAAGTTGTTGGCATATACCATCAGTGCATTTAATGGTTCAGTGCTAGCAAGCAAATTGCGAATAAAATGTCTCCTGTAGTATGCAGTGCCTGTAGTGAAGTATGACAGAAAGGGATACAAACCTCGGAGAAGACAGCTTCTACTCACTCAAAATGCTGCCTATCTTGTTGAGGAAGCCAAAATGAAGCAGAGGATTGACTATGCAAACATGACAGGTATGTGAATCTTTATTGCCAGCTAACATTTTGTAACTGTGTTGGTAAGCCGTAAGAGACAAATGATGTTTGAACCATAAGACAGTAGTATTCACAAACGCATAATGCATGTGCATGTTTTCATTGCCATACATTGTTTGCTAACTTTTAATATCACATCTTTTTTCACACTTTCCAACTTCCACTTTTCTGTGAATTACCATATGATGAGCACATTGCATGTGAAGTAACATGTGTGCCTTGTGAATTGATGCTAATGTGATATGCTTTCATATCACTGGAAAATGTTTGCCCCTACATGGTTTGCTTCTTGACGTTGTGTTTACATCAATTATAGTATATAGAAGGTACTTGATCAAGTAGGAAATAATAAATGTATGCCAAGACCTCCTATAATGTGTTTCTTGTTATGGAAAACTGTATTGGCATCTCTACTGGTGGCCATTCTCCCAGCTCATGATTTTGCTCAGTACATTGGAGATGTGTAATAGAGCTGCCATGGCTGACTTGTTGATAAATGTGAAGCTCCATGGTCGTCTCCTCAGCCTTGCTTAGTGAATCACCAACCGGACTAAGTATGTAGTCTGTGAAGTTAGAAATTGTTCCACTTTCAGGCCCTGAGGCTTACACCTTTGAAAACAAGTTGGCAGTGGCAGCTTTTATATTTCTATCCTGAAAGGTTCCCTTTAATAGTTAATAGTTTATTCTCCAAAATAAGATGTCTAGCAAAGTTTAGCTCTTTTTATGTTGGTTATTAGGAGCTTTTTTTTTTTTTTTTAATTGGTGATCCAATTAATATCTGTCTGCTAATTGGATTTGGCTCACCCCTGTAAAAATTTTGTTTTTTGGATTACTGGCTGACAGATTGTCAGTAATCTTGCTTTTGAACATTTTAGTGGCAGACTGTTCTCTGGAAAACTGGGGCAATATTGCCTTTTATTTTCATGCACTGTCCTCCTCTGAGCTCTTTCCATAATATATTAGGTTGTCATCGTGCCCAATCACAACACATTTTGTTTTTGGCTTATTTGTTGGTCCAAAGGCTGTATGACACAGTTCGTCCAAGATTGAGGTTAGTTTGGCCCCCAATCCCAATCATCAGATACATCTCAGATAACTTCCATTTCAGATGAACATTTACATTTTATCAATGGTGGTAAGTAGGTATGCACCGAAATGACATTTTTAGACCGAAACCGAAAATTTTACCTTTTTTTTTTTTTTCCAACATTTTAAAAAAATTTAGAATTATTTTTATGTTTGTTTTTTTACTTTACCGTTAGGGGTAAAGTAAACAGACCCCTGATATTTCTCTTTTGAAATAGAAAAAGAGATAGAGGAGACAGAGTCTGCATCCCCTGTTATAAATGAACAGGAAGCCTCTAAAATCCTATATAATAATAATAATACTGAGCTGCTCCTGTCCATTCCTAAACTGAGGAGATTCATGAATGAACATGAAATGATGTAGAGCACTTCCCATTCATTCATCACTGGGGACATAGTAACTGAATACTATGTCCTCAGTTATGTACAAACATCTGTGTGAACAAAACTAATGACACTGATGTTTGAGCAGTACATGGAAGGATGCTCCCCATCCTGATCCGTTCCGCCCCTTCCGCAGCTCTCCTCTTTCCTGCTGACACTGTCTGTCAGTCCTGACCGCTTCTCTCCTCCTCGCTGGGTTCTGGCAGCTGTATCTCCTCTGATCCCTGCTGCCTTTGCCGACACAGGAGGGGACACAGACCGGCGCCCAGCAGGGAGGAGAGAAGCTGGGGGTGCATCGCATTTTAGGCATTATCAGCATTTTGGCCATAGTACCATTTTCGGCTTTTGGCGGACAAAATTTCAGTGCATCCCTAGTGGCAAGTTGTGAAACAGAACCAAATATGGCTGTAAAATCACAGATTTTACTTTAAAACACCTTTTTAGTTAATTTTTTGTCTTTTATGAATTGTGCAGTTACTCTTTGGAGCTTGGGGCACAAGTGTCCAATGATATACATGGTTCCTATATTTCTCAGCATCATTACATAGTCTTACATCTATAATATTTCAGTTTAGGTTGAATAACATTTGTGTCATTTTCCCATTCTGTTATGTCCCAGTTGTGCAGGAAAATTGTAAGTCATCTTTGGTGTTAAAAAGGAATACATTTTTTATTGTGACTGCACCAAAAATAAATATTACAATAGATGGTTTTTAGGAGAAGCGGTATGTGGTGAACCCTTTGAAAAAAAAGCCTTACAGTGACCACTGAGATCTGTTCTGTATCCTTACATTGTAAAATACGATTATCTATGAAAGATGGCACCAGAGTATTCATATGTAACAGTAGAAATAATCCACAATTTTGTAACCTCCCCAATAATCTTCCCATATAGACTGAAACTTTACACATCACCTTGCATGATTATGTCACATTTACTGCACAATAGCACCAAATTACATTATTAAGTGCATCCAACCTGTTCCGTATAAGCTGGAACTGAAATTGCCTTACTCGTAAGTCTCCCAATCTCAGGTTATACATACCAAGGCCAAACACTGAACCTATAGTAAAGACAGATGGACATCATGGAAGTCAGATGCTGAGTTGTGTACATTCTGTTAACATTTTCTGCAGAACTGATGGCAATTTCTAGGCCATTTTTCACATAAAAAATATTTGTGACAGTCATTGTTTTGTTATGGGTTGCAGGAATTTCTGTCAGCAGTCTCAGCGACAACCTGTTTGTTCTCCATGTTAATTGTGAAGACAACAAACAAAAGGTACAGTCTTTGATTCTTTATTCCTGACATTTTCCACGTTATGTCATAACCATGTTTCTATGTGTCTACATACTGTATAAAAGCACCCTGCTTATATAGCAATCCTTACTGCCAAAAGAAACATTACAATTTGTTTTTTTTATTTGCTGGAAGTATATCTTGATTATATAATAGTGCATTATTTTATTCCAAATACAAATCACTGATTGTTGTCATGTGTAATGCAGCATATAGCACATACTGTGGTAGCTCTTCAGATAAGGAATCCCCTTGTGTATACTAGAAGTTGATGGTCCTGGGAATTCTCTCTAGAGTAAACCGTCATAAGAGAAATATGGGTTTCTGAGGAAAAAATGCTGGTTGCCAGGCTGGCAAGTTGACCCTTTGGCTTCAGTACTTTAAGTCAATGGACTAGAACAAGTATGTAGATTGGAAAAGCCAGAAATCCTTATCTGTAAACTTTTTCCCTGACAATGACTCATAATCTGTTCGAATTAAAGGTCATCATGACAATTGGGTAAATAGCATTCTCAGAAAGAGAGGTCAGCAATGGCAGTCTCAGATTTTCTCTTGTATGTGCTAGCCTCCCTGTTGAAATGGAGTACAGACACTATTTCCCTTATTTGTCCTGAGGCTGGACAATGTTTTACACCTAATGCAGTACAAATCCCAATAGAAATGATGTGTGGATTTGTACTTTTCTTATTGATGATGTCCAACACTTCAAATATGCAGACTTGGATGACTACATGATTCCAATAAATCCTTAAGAGTGACTGAGTGGGACCACAAACATGTATGTGATACATCCTTCGAAAATGTATATATCATAGGGGACTTTCTGTAGTGCTGCACGCTGGTGCCATTTGCTCCTTAGGTCCCATAGAACTTTAGGCCCAACTAAATCTTATACTGCTGTAATTTTAGCAACAACCTCACAAACAAGGATATCCAGTTATACACTACCATCTACATATGGCGTCACTGGCTATCACTATATTCATCTTGTAAGAAGATCATGAGAACATGACCTAAGGCTTTTATTCAACATTCCAGTATTCAACATTCCTCTGGAGCTCCCTTTGTAATTTTTAATGAACCTGTGTGTCAGTAATGTGTTATCTCTTTTTATCTTCAGGGAGATGCAATCCTGCAGAGTGATCATGTGATTGAAACACTGACAAAAGTTGCCATAACTGCTGAGAAAATCAACAATATCAACATTAATCAGGGCAGGTAGGTGTAGATTAATATTGTATACCAACATAAAATGCGTTTATAATTAAAGATGTGCAATGATAAAAATGTGCAGTCCATTGGAGACCTTCCCTGTGGTCCAGTGAGCCCTAATGATCCAGTGCGCCCCCACATGTCATTGGGTGGGCCACAGATGCAAGTATTCGAAATGACCAAATGCCAGTACCAGGCAGTGATTTTTTTTCACCTCTAAACAGTTTTGGTGATGGTGGTAATAAATAACTCAATCCATCTCATGCCTTATTAGGGCTATCTGAAGCCTCCAAATGTCTTGGTATTTTGGACAGCATATAAGTAAGGTAATATTGCTGGACCTTCAGGATCCTCTTGGTTATCCTGAGACATGAGAGAGCTTAGAGGAAATTTGTATAGAGACCCTTTACTTATCAGAGGGCTCAGTAGAAGGCTTCAACCATACAAAGAGAGATGAAAAGAAAGCTGCTCTGCTATGTTGTCTCTTTAGCTAATTTATAGCACTTTGGGGAAACTGACCCACAACCTATATATTTTCCTTTTAAAAGATATGTAGGCTGCTATTACTGACCTATAGCTGAAAAAGCTAGCTGACAGTCTCTCAAGCTTTAATATTTTGGATCACATAACAGGAACAAGCATGCAGCAAGAGAAGTCAGAACACATGATTTGCATGCTTGATACAAGTTGATAAGTTTTTAAAAATATTGTAATTGAACCTTTATTGGCAGTGACAGCCTATCGAATGCTCCCAGTACAGGTTTTGTTCAAATAGATTAACAATCTGACAGTGCTGGGCTTTCTTCTTAGAATTATTGTTTAATGTTGGTTGCCGGCTCTGCTGATCGTTATCTTCAATACTCTGACCCAAACAAGTGCACAAGTAAGGTCTTTACTCTGACTTTCCTGTCCACACAACCACTGGGCAACTAGCATTTTCAGAACATCAAAGCATTGATGGGCCTTATGTTTTTGGGCCTCATGTTGGTTTCCTTTATCCTATTATGCTGTAATTATATTTTCCAGACCACGTATTTTATCATAATAGATCATTTCTATTTCTAGTAAAGTATAATATAAAAAAGATCTGACTTTTTTTTTACTTTTAATAATCATTATTTTCAAATCTTATGTTACCATTTTCCCCGCTTAGCATCAAGTTTACAGTTGGTCCGGGTAAAGAAGGAATCATCGACTTTACTGCGGGCTCTGAGCTACTAATAGCCAAAGCTAAAAATGGACACTTGTCTGTGGTAAGGATTCTTTTCACTCTATGTTATATCAAACACAGCACTAAGTAATGCGTGCTTGCCCTAAGCCAGGGCTGGACAAATCCCAGGAGCCAGGTCTCCAAAGCTCCTTAGAAAACGACAGGTGGCGCCTAACTTTTGAGGGTTTTCTCTAGTTGTTCTCAGTGGAGCTGGCTTCTACAAAACATCCTCCTGGGTTCTGGATTGGATAGACTGGCTCCTGAATTCCTTAATAATGTGTCCACCCCTGCCCTATGCAGCAACCTCTCAGGAATACCTCTGGAGAGTGGTGGTAATGTTTACATTTAGGTGGCATTGGCCCCTGATTAGTGGGTATTTTGTGCTGGATTACACGATGATCTTTTAAAGCTCCAATCACTGGCAGATGAATAATCACATCTTGTATGGCCAGTTTAGGGTGAAAAATGTTGTCACTTAATATTCTAGTCCCATGTGTAAAGTTAACCTGGCACAGACCTGGGTAATTTATAATGGGCATATGAAGCAAAAGCCGGGTATAAGCATAGGTTACCGAATAGAAGAATCTTAGTAGGTCTGAAGTGATAAGTAGCTGACCTAAGATCCAAATCTTTATTTATTTTTGTAATATCTTGGCTGGGCTGCCCTGTCCTACCTCCCTGTTGGTCACTTAACCCCTTCGTGACGGGAGACGTACACTGTACGTCCAGCCACAAAGGGACCAAATGAAAAGGATGAAGCTAGTTAGATGGGAGGAGTGGGTCCAAGCTTGGCGTTTGCAAGAAAAAAATACAGTGTCAGGGGCAGGCAACCTCGACACTCCAACTGTGGTGAAACTACAAATGCCATGAGGTATTGCAAGACTCTGACAGCCACAGTCATGGCTCCCAAGGCAGAAGCATGATGGGATTTGTAGGTTCACCACAGCTGAAGTGGCAAGGTTGCCTACCCATGGATAAGATGAAACCTATGTGTAAAGTGATTACTTTTTGTTTTACTGTTCCCATTTTCCTATTTCCGAGGAATGGTAAACCTAGATGTTCCTGTACTTTGTTTTAACAGGAGAAAGCCATGCAGTCTAGTTCTGTATACTGTTCTGTTCCTGAATACTGCAAATCATTATTAACGTTTCCATGCCCACATTGAATTTTATTGTTGATCATAATATATTATAACATTAATGTAGACATTGACAGGTCTGTTCTGTCATCTGTTCAGGGATCTTCTGCCTGTCCAAGTGCTTTCTTATTTTGGGATTGTTATCTGAACATTGGATTGATTCAGCTTCATCCATTATATTTATATCATGTTGCTAGCGTCTGTATCACGCTGATCTGACTTGTTACATCTGAGCCAAATGTAACTTAGCATTGTTGTAGGGCGATATCTCCTTTGTTTTAGGAGAGAACGGGCCTCTGCACAGTATTGTACGGATGTGATGACAGTGCCCCCTTGTGATTTGCAGTGAATCAAAGTAGATTTTGAAAGCAGAGTCATATCTCTGTGTACAGCCTGGAAGCACATCTAATAGGCAATAAGTAGATTATACTTATTGCATACTTCTATATATGATTTAGCCAACTGTGTCCTATACTTTCCGACCCTCTGTGCAGAAGAATGAGTTTTGATTTTAGATCTTTAGAGGTATCTTTTTGTTCTTTGTATGACTATCTAATGCATTATTTGCCAGCTCCCTGATTGTGCAGCACTCGAGAATATGTTGACTGTATATCAAGATCATAATGCTTGCATTCTTTTTCTTTCTTTAAAGGTTGCTCCTCGACTGAATTCACGATGATGACCACTGCAGCCTACTAGGAATCCAATACACAACCAAACTGACAGCTTCACATACATCCATTTCTTCCACTTGTTGGACAATACCTCTTTTTAATACTTCTTGACTCTGCTTTTATATTTTATAGTTACCAAAGACCTGCGCTGCTTATGACAAAAAAAGAGGAAAGGAATTATTTTATATATTTGTGAAATTCAGATATTTTATTTTTAACTTGCTTTTGCACAGGCTCCCCCACTAGTGGCTTCCCGTATTGCACATTTCATTGGCACATGGTGTATGGCGATTGCCCGGCAGATGTGGTGGCTAACCCAGCTTGCCGGTGTACACGAATAAAACAAGGGTGGCATACCAGGGATCTTTCCTGCTTTGCTGTTTCCGCCATAGAGGCCTTTACCACTTTGCAAACCTTAGATAGATAATGAAGTGGTGTAAAGCAGATTTCAGAATTGCATGTTCTTATTGGTCCGCACTAGAAAAAAACACAACTATTTAAGTGAACTGATTTCTAATACGCTGAGAATTAGGTGGAACGTTTTTTGTAGGTTTTTTTTTTTTTGTTCTTTTAAGATTTTGTGCAAATACAAATGCCTTACTTTGTCATTGTATAATTTTCAAAAAGCCATATTTACATGGTTGACATAGAGGATTTTGTAGTACTTTATAGTAGTTAAAAAAGAACAATTGGGGTTTATTTATGCAGGAGAAATTAAAGTTCTTCAAAGACGTGGAGAACTTGTCCATATTGGTCAGTCAGATGTGATTTTATTCAAGGTATCTGGTCTTTATGGACGAGTGGTGGACAACTTTTTTTTATATCCACTGGCCCCAGTGTAGAGCAACATCCACTGTCCACTAAAGACCTCCTATATGGCTGTTTCTGAAGGAAGAACTGGATGTTGACTTTAGCAGCCAATAAGATTCTTCTTTTCATGCACTAGAAACATAAGAGGATGATCCGACTCGCTGATGTCAGTAGAGCAGACTGTTCTCCATACATGAGTTGCGGGGCCATTATCTGACATTGCAAAAGCTCATATTTGTGTAAGAAGTTCTCTGATGTGCAATATATAAATATATTGTGTAGAGCACCTTAACTAACATTTTATTACAATGAAAAAGAACCCTAACCTGCTCTCGCATCTCGTTTTCTCGCTCACCAGCTGTCTGTTTGTACCACCAGCAATCACTACATTAAGTCGCAGATGTTAAGCTTCCCCTTGATATATCGCCATGGTTCACCTATTGGGCATATGAAACGGTTTGTTACTGGCTGATATGTCAGTGTGTTGTGCTTCTTACCGTGTAAAGTATCATTGGCTTTTAAATATTAGAGGCAGACAATTTGTGAGGAGTCCAGTAATACTAATAGGCTGTGCTTTCTAGGAACCAGTGATGTCATAGAGACAGGAGGTCCTGCTTCCGCTGTGTGTTTAAGGGGAGGTGAAGTCAAAGTTGATGATTGACTTGCAGGGATTTGCTAAAAATGTTCTTTGAGGAAGCAAAGTTTGTATTGTTTTGTATAGATTCTATTGTACGCAATAAAGGGACCGTGTGAACTACAAAAAGTTTACCACTGTCATACATATATCTCCTTGTTTTTAATGCTAGCAGGTGCTAAAAGTATGGTCTTAAACTGCTTCAATCAGCAGGCTGCAGCAAGTGCATTTGGTTCTTTCGATGAATGCTAATAGAATTCAGGGACGTTCAGAAGATTGTCTTGTGATGCATTGACCAACAGAATTTCTATTTTTCTATAGCTCTGTTTGCTTTTCATATACACGTGTTGTATTCTTTTACTCCTTGTTAGAAAGCTTGTCAACCAAAATACGTATACAATATACTGCAATGCCCACATCTGCTAGCTGTGTAAATCTGTACTATTTCTGAGACTGAATAGCTTGTTTTATTGACACTTTAACTTGTTGTTCCTCTACATTTCCAATTTCCCTGCACTACAGATGGAGTGGTGCGTTTTGATTTTCCTCGGAGGCTTACATTTTAGGTTATCATTCAAACTGCATTGATCACTTGACAACTCAAGTGGAAACCATTTTGGCCAAATATTTTGCTAGTTTCTCCTGTAGACCTAAATGTTATTTTGTGTCCTTTGCTTTACATTCACTGGTTCCTGGTAAACCCCAAGAATATGACTTGCAATCAGAAATAATTGCTTTTGTTGTTGTCTCGGGGGTGTGTACAGTTTACACGAGGTGGTCACCACCCTGATCTTATGCCTTGTCAGTAGGTGTACCAGTTATGAGGAAGATGCTTTAACACCAGTGATTGCATTTGTGCCTTTCCACCAATAAATCTGCTGTTAAGTGAACTTGTGTCATCTTCCTTTACCTGCTTTGCAGTGAAGCACTGCCCAATGACTGGAGGGTTATATTATGTGTTTTTACCATCTGTTTGTATTAAAAAGGGTATGAACAGGAAGTGTAATAAGTTTTTCTGAATAGTCACGATAGTACTAAGTTACTCTTCAGGCAGCTGGTTTCAAATTTGCTGATGAAAAAGATACAAATTCTCCAACCAAAAAAGAAACATTCATTCTACGCCTTTCAGCAATTTATTTTCTGATCCCTGTAGTCAGGGGTGTAACTAGAAATCACAGGGCCCCATAGCAAAATTTTGCATGGGGCCCTGTAATTTTTAGTTGCGCCCCTTGCAGAGCCCACCTGAGATCGACCCTTCAGAGCCCACCATAGACTCTCTATGGTGGTGGGCTCTGCAGGGTCTCAGGTGGGCTGGTCACACTCCTGCACACCTCTTACCTCTCAGCTCCGATCCACTGTCAGCCTTCTCCACCGCCGTGCCCGCCTCCTCCTCCTCTGTCGTCGCCGTGCCCCACCGGGCCTGGCTTCTTCTTCCTTCTCCTCCTCCACCGCCAGGGCTATAGCTACATTACACTTGCAGCTACAGTCCTGATAGGAAGGCATGTCTCTCCATCAATTCCTCCAGATGCTCATGCTGATTTACCAGGCCACACAGATCTTCCATATTCAGGTTGTCAGCCAGGTTGTGTCAGTGCTAGGAGTCTAAATCGCATATGGAGAACATATCTTGTACATCCGCCACATGTGAATTTTATACACATTGAATAACATCATGCTATAGTTGGTGTCATTTATGTAAGGGTCTAAGTAAAAAAATAACCTTAGTCATCCAGTATTTCAGTCAAAAAGGGGGAGTGTGGCCGGATACAGTAGTTTAATCTTACACCATAAGAGAAGGTTCTTCCCTTAGAAGAAGGCCCACTGTGGTTCTCAGGCATTTTGTAAATCATAGTGTCCCTCTTTGGCCATTCTTGCTGGTGACACAAAAAGCACTACATTCCATACATAGTAGTATACATAGCACCGTAAAGTGACATGCTTAGTTGAAAAGGAAGAGTAGAAGAAGACAGCTCCCACATAAGGATTGTGATATACAGTCAGTCTGTTGTTGGGACTGGGGAAATTGTAAAAATGTGTTGCTAACCCTGCCCACCTCTTTAGTTAATTCTGTAGAAAGTGTTGGTACATGGACATGAGACTCAGAAGTAAGT
Source organism: Nanorana parkeri (assembly GCF_000935625.1). Taxonomy (NCBI): domain Eukaryota; kingdom Metazoa; phylum Chordata; class Amphibia; order Anura; family Dicroglossidae; genus Nanorana; species Nanorana parkeri. The sequence continues at coordinate 724,218 of NW_017306316.1, forward strand.
CAAACTCAGGGAGGGGAATTTATCAAAACTGGAGCAGCTGTGCACGGCAACCAATCAACTTCTCTCTTCGGCTAGTTCAGTTAAGCCTTGAAAATGAAAGGTGGATGCTGATTGGTTGCCATGCAAAGCTTCTTTAGATTTTGTGTGCTCCAATTTTGATAAATTACCCTCAGGGTGCTTTTTTGGGGGAAATGTAATGCATTTGAAATTCTTGAGTTGCTTTTGACCTGCTTTTTACTTGCTTGCCTTGACATCGACTTGGCAAAAGCAGTTCATATTAGCGACAAACTATTTAAAATGAACTCCATTACAAAAACTAGAGGCCACCACCTAAAATTGCTGGGGGAAAAATTCCAGCACAAGGGGCGAAGGGGGTTCTTCACAGTTAGAGCGGTTAGGGTCTTGAACTCACTGCCGCAGACAGCAGCTAAGAGTGTGGAATTGTTCAAGAAACTTTTGGACGATTTCCTGAGGGACCGTAATATACAGGGGTACAGGTACTCCTAAGAATGAGATCCTAATAGGTTGGACTTGATGGACTAATGTCTTTATTCAACCTCAAATACTATGTATATGTTCAGATTTGTAATACTTCATCCTTGCTACCATTTTGGCAATTATCTCAATCTCCAAAGGCTTGTAAACAATTTTAAGCATTAATGGAATAGCCTGAGGCTGTTGCCTCAGGTGGCAGCTCTTTGGGTCACTTGGGGAAGGCGGCAGGCAGGGCCACTCTGCTGTACAATGTTTGCAGTGTGCCTGCTGCTCCTTCTCCGGCCAGAGCGCCCCCAGGTTGCTAAGAGCCGGGCAGAGAGATGTGTAAGGGCCATATATACAGGTTATCTCCATCCAGGTCTTAGTCACCTGGGATATTCTGACTGCCATTCCACCCAGCTCCTGGCAACCAGTGATGTCACTGGTTGCTAGGAGCTGGGCAGGACGCCGACCAGAGTATCCCAGGTTGCAAAGAGCCAGGCTCTGCAGATGTGTATCTGCAGAGGGCAGAATATACTACACCAACCCTCCGCCATCCTGCACCCCCACCCACCTCTCCCACTGGCCCGTTATCACTTCAGGAGATGTTGGTGACTTAGGGGTCAGCAGAAGGAACAGTGCACAGTAGGGGGACAAGGCCTCCAACACTCAGAAATATATGTCTGATACAGAAGCCTCACTTGTAGACTGCAGACATCTGCTCTTTCTGTTTATGGAGAACATATAAAAATGATGACGTTAAAACCTAACGGGCCATTTATTTTCTACTTCTGTAGTTTTGGATAGATTGGGTAGGCTTTTACATATTTGTTCTGCTTTTATTTTTGTTGGTGGTCATATTTGCAAGATTCCCCCTCACTTCTGTCCCTATGATGTCTGTAGAAGAAATTGGAAAATAATCCATTCTTTTCCCCACGCTCCAGAAAATACATTTTTGTCCGTATTCCTGTAGGTCATATTTATCCCCCACAAGGACGCAAATGACGACAAAACCTGACAGTGGCTGTAACACTTCCTCAGTTTATACAAAACGAATATTCCTCTAGTGACGTGACAACAGCTGCCTTCCAATCCTTGGACTTGACAAGAGTGGGCTTCCAATCCTTGGACTTGACAAGAGTGGGCTTCCAATCCTTGGACTTGACAAGAGTGGGCTTCCAATCCTTGGACTTGACAAGAGTGGGCTTCCAATCCTTGGACTTGATGACAGTTGTGCTGGTCAATGAGAGATTATCCTGCAAGTGTTTTTGTTGTCTAGCAGTAACCAAGTTACTTTATCATTTTACATTGTGGGTGTGAAAATTAGTCAAGGCATCTAGATGCTATGTACAGCAGGAAAATGGCATTAAAGGGATGTGCTGATTGGTGCCCACAGCCTGCGAACAAGCTACGGTTTTGAAACCCTTACTTTTAATATGGAACAATGCAGGGGTATGTAAGCTTAGCACTGCTGCTAGCTGTGGTGAAACTACAAATACCATCATGTGTCTGGGAGTCAAGCCTGTAGTTGTCAGTCTTGTAGTTCCTCAACGGCTGGAGTGCCAAGGTTGCCCAACCCTGGAATAATCACACTTGATTAAATTTTTACCAAAATTGACAGTCTTAAGTAATACCATACATAAAAGACATGAATTTATAATATTGGCAGTTGAGGTGAGAAACGTTTTCCACACCCCAAATATCTTTAATATTTACCACAGATCAGATGATCATTTACCATTCCCAGGTATGCAAAAGCTCGGGAAGGGGGGGCGGGGCTTTAAAGGAACTTGATTCTCACTGCGAGATTTTTAAAGTCTTAAAAACATTTGTTTTATTTAGAAAATCGTCATAAAAAGTTGATTTGCATCGATTAGCATTAATATTTATAGATTATAAGTCCATACGCCATACAATACAGATTGGATTATGTTGCAGTGATCTAGTTGTTCTTTGTAGGCAAGGTGAAAGATGGTAGTTGCTCCAGGTGCCTCAACATGTTTAGCGGCTTCCTCAGGAGGACATCAAACCCAGAAAGCTACAACTCTATTGATCAAATAGCAAGATGAGCCAATTGAACATCGGAGGCCGAGAGGAAAACCCGCACCAAACAAAACGCCACCCAGAAGTATTGTAGGGCCTGTGGAGGGGAGCAGAAAAGGCAAAACCGGACCGCCCATACATCCAGAGGACTGCACTTCATCCAAAAGTCTGCCTCTCCGCAGTGAGAATCAAGTTCCTTTAAACCCCCCCTTCCTTTTGCTTACCTGGGAATGGTAAACGATCGACTAATCTGTGGTAAATATTATACATAATAGACATAACATGAAAACTAGGTTGTAGCATGACATTTTTAGGAGGGGGGGACCTATTGAAAAATCTGAGTATGAGGCCCAAAAAAGTGCTTCTGAAGCAAATGTAATTTCAAATATAGTATAAGACTCTTGCAGTCCCTTCACAGCAGAGAGCTCAGCCTGTGAGAGGGAGAAGCAGCATGAGGAGCCAATCAGTTGTGCTGCAGTGCAAGGAGCATGCTGATAGGAGAAGAGTGCAGAATGACAGGTTAGCTCATCAGTGTGCCGCTTCACCTTTTATCGTCCAGTCACAGGCTGAGGGGGAAGGGGAGAGACCTGTAAGGCTGATGTCACACAGGTGATCATGCTGCTGGTGACCCATCGAGTGACTCGAGAAAGCCTTCTGCTTATTTCTGTGGAATTGCTCCCTTGCTGAACTGACTGCTTGCCGACTTGCCATTTCTCCCTTGTTAAAGGAGAATTATGTGGTCAGTGCTTTTCCCTGTAGTTCTCCTAAGGGTCACGGGAGAACACAAACTAGCGTTCTCCAATGACCCAAAGCTCAGTATACCGCGAGCTACAGCTCGCAGTATACTCAGTCCACCGCAGCCGGGACGGATCCCGACAATACTGTCTGGATCCACCCAGCTGCGGGATTGACAGCTGGCTCTGTGTATCTAGAGGCAGAGCCAGCTGTACCCTCCCCCGTCCGTTTCGCCAGTCAGCACTGGAGGATCGGACAGGGGAGGGGGGGGGATCCCTGCAGGGAGCCATGAGTGACAGCCACGGCCCTCTGTGGGGATAGATAGAGAAGTGAGCGAGCGACGGTATGTGTTCGCTCACTTCTCGATCTACTGAGCCGACCTGCGACAGTTTTATTGTCACAGGTCGGCTCAGATTATGAGGCTGAGTGAAAATCACTCGCCTCATAATTCTCCTTTAACAAGGGGCAGCAATGAGGGATTCCGTAGAGACTTGTAAGCTGTCTCTTAGCAATTCTGACACTGGTGAGTTGTTGCCAGTGTCAGGATGGCCTGTGTGCCACTGTGTCATGGGCCCAGGTTTCACTGCAGCAGAGGAAGATCAAATCCCCTCCCCTGTCAGACAGGGCTGTGTGAATCCAAGAACAGGATGGAAAGAAGTACAAGTCCTTTGGCAAGTAAAAGAGCTCCCTTTTATGTATTTTATCTATGTATTTCGCTGTTTGCCTGGAGTTGTGCTTTAAATTTACTCGCAAAATAAAGTAAAGGGCAAAAAGACAAATGGAATGGAGCTGTGAATAATATTTCATACAAAATGAGTGTTCGAGTCTGTTGTTTGCTTTGTGTTTAAATGCATTTTAGGTATAAAATCCCAGTTACTATTATGTTGCTGGTGTACAACTCTGTGGTGCAGCTTTTAGAGCTTTTCTGTTCTTTTACACACAGTCCATGAAATGAATGGTGCCACAACATAAATGCACATAAAATACAATACAACAAATACTCTCTCAGTCTTTTAGTCTCGCTGCAATACACAAGAATATGGCTAAGCAAAACTTACAGTGTTTATTTACCAAAATGTTGGTAGAATAATTTGACAAAATGCATTGGAGGTGAAATGAAGGTGGTTTGTAAGGGTAAATGTAAATGGTTCCTCCAGGTTTAAAAAAAAAAAAAAACTCCTTTCACCTATCCTGGACCTTATCTTGACCTTTTAATCAGCCTTCTTATTACTTCAAGTATAAAAGAAAAAAAAAGTTGAAAAATTATAACTATAAAAAAATGTAAATTGACAACCCAAAAACTATATGAAATAAGCTACGATAAATACACCCAAAATACCCTCTGAATAAAGGAAAAATATATTTTTTAATCAAATGTCATTTAAGCAGCTCAGGGCCCATTTATACCACAACGTTGTGTGTTGCAATGCAATATTTGTCAGGTATTGATGCTTGTTAAATAGCCCCACAATGCATAGGAAAATGGGGCAGGCTGTATTTTGCTGCAGAGCAAACACAATGCACAGGACAATGTGCCTTGTACTGTGCTGCGCAGGGGTGTATTTAGCCTTTTACTCACCTGAGACGTGTGGGGGCGGGGGGGGTGCTGCTGCTGGATGGTGCACAATCAGTGTGGAGGGGTGCTGGTAGAGAGTGACATCATAAAGAGCTGGACGAGGGGATGTGTAAGGGATCTACATCTCCCTGCCCAGCTCTAAGCATCCTGGGACGCTCTGGGTGGCCTCCCGCCCAGCTCCTGGCAACTGGTTACATCACTGGTTGCCAGGATGCTCTGACTGGTATTTGGCCAAGCTCCTGGCAACCAGTGATGTCAGCAGTTGCCAGGAGCTTGGCAGGACCCTGACGAGAGCATCCTAGATTGCTAAGAGCTGGGCGGGGAGATGTGCATGACTCATCTCCCTGCCCGTCTCCTGGGGATGCTCTTGCCAGAAAGGGGACGGCAGACACACTGTAAACATTGTGCTACCTCCCCCCCCCTCCCGTGACCCAAAGAGATGCTGCCTGGGCCCTAGGGTTGCCACCTTTTCTTTAAGAAAAACCTGAATACTCTAGTGGCGTGCTGACATTTTTTGGGATAATACACTGGAGAAAGCAAGGAGAAAATTAGTTAGGAGGCCTTGCACTGACCACCAATGTAACGGAGCTATATACATTGACCAGCGATGGAATAGAGGTATATACACTAACCAGCAATGTAACAGAGGTAAATACATTGACCAGCAATATAACAGAGGTATATACACAGGCCAGCAATGTAACGGGGGTATATACTAATTTTGGTTTCCCTTGTCTGCCTGATATAATGTGTCCGAGTCTCAGCTGCCATGAAACCTGGACTGTCCAGGTGAATCCCTTTCATTCACAATATAGCAGAGGTATATACACTGACCAGCAATATAGCAGAGGTATATACACTGATCAGCAATATAGCAGAGGTATATACACTGATCAGCAATATAGCAGAGGTATATACACTGACCAGCAATATAGCAGAGATATATATACACGGACCAGCAATATAGCAGAGATATATACACCGACCAGCAATATAACAGAGGTATATACACTGATCAGCAATGTAACGGAGGTATATACACTGATCAGCAATATAACGGAGGTATATACACTGACCAGCAATATAGCAGAGGTATATACACTGACTAGCAATATAACAGATATATACACTGACTAGCAATATAACAGATATATACACTGATCAGCAATATAACAGAGGTATATACACTGATCAGCAATATAACGGAGGTATATACACTGATCAGCAATATAACGGAGGTATATACACTGATCAGCAATATAACGGAGGTATATACACTGATCAGCAATATAACGGAGGTATATACACTGATCAGCAATATAACGGAGGTATATACACTGATCAGCAATATAACGGAGGTATATACACTGATCAGCAATATAACGGAGGTATATACACTGATCAGCAATATAACGGAGGTATATACACTGATCAGCAATATAACGGAGGTATATACACTGATCAGCAATATAACGGAGGTATATACACTGATCAGCAATATAACGGAGGTATATACACTGATCAGCAATATAACGGAGGTATATACACTGATCAGCAATATAACGGAGGTATATACACTGATCAGCAATATAACGGAGGTATATACACTGATCAGCAATATAACGGAGGTATATACACTGATCAGCAATATAACGGAGGTATATACACTGATCAGCAATATAACGGAGGTATATACACTGATCAGCAATATAACGGAGGTATATACACTGATCAGCAATATAACGGAGGTATATACACTGATCAGCAATATAACGGAGGTATATACACTGATCAGCAATATAACGGAGGTATATACACTGATCAGCAATATAACGGAGGTATATACACTGATCAGCAATATAACGGAGGTATATACACTGATCAGCAATATAACGGAGGTATATACACTGATCAGCAATATAACGGAGGTATATACACTGATCAGCAATATAACGGAGGTATATACACTGATCAGCAATATAACGGAGGTATATACACTGACCAGCAATATAGCAGAGATATATACACCGACCAGCAATATAACAGGTATATACACTGATCAGCAATGTAACAGAGGTAGATACACTGACCAGCAATGGAACGGAGGTATATACACCGATCAGCAATGTAACGGAGGTAGATACACTGACCAGCAAGGTAACGGAGGTATATACACCGATCAGCAATATAACGGAGGTGTATACACTGATCAGCAATATAACAGAGGTAGATACACTGACCAGCAAGGTAACGGAGGTATATACACCGATCAGCAATATAACGGAGGTGTATACACTGATCAGCAATATAACAGAGGTAGATACACTGACCAGCAAGGTAACGGAGGTATATACACCGATCAGCAATATAACGGAGGTGTATACACTGATCAGCAATATAACAGAGGTAGATACACTGACCAGCAAGGTAACGGAGGTATATACACCGATCAGCAATGTAACGGAGGTATATACACTGACCAGCAATATAACAGATATATACACTGATCAGCAATGTAACAGAGGTATATACACTGATCAGCAATATAACAGAGGTAGATACACTGACCAGCAATGTAACGGAGGTATATACACCGATCAGCAATGTAACTGAGGTATATACACCGATCAGCAATGTAACGGAGGTATATACACGGATCAGCAATGTAACGGAGGTATATACACCGATCAGCAATATAACGGAGGTGTATACACTGATCAGCAATATAACAGAGGTATATACACAGATCAGCAATGTAATGGAGGTATATACACCGATCAGCATTGTAAGGTATATACACCGATCAGCAATGTAACGGAGGTATATACACCGATCAGCAATGTACGGAGGTATATACATCGATCGGCAATGTAACGGAGGTATATACACCGATCAGCAATGTAATGGACGTATAAACACCGAGCAGCAATATAACAGAGGTATATACACGGATCAGCAGTGTAACAGAGGTATATACACCGATCAGCAATATAACGGAGGTATATACATCGATCGGCAATGTAACGGAGGGATATACACTGATCAGCAGTGTAACGGAGGTATATACATCGATCGGCAATGTAACGGAGGGATATACACTGATCAGCAGTGTAACGGAGGTATATACATCGATCGGCAATGTAACGGAGGGATATACACTGATCAGCAGTGTAACGGAGGTATATACATCGATCGGCAATGTAACGGAGGGATATACACTGATCAGCAGTGTAACGGAGGTATATACATCGATCGGCAATGTAACGGAGGGATATACACTGATCAGCAGTGTAACGGAGGTATATACATCGATCGGCAATGTAACGGAGGGATATACACTGATCAGCAGTGTAACGGAGGTATATACATCGATCGGCAATGTAACGGAGGGATATACACTGATCAGCAGTGTAACGGAGGTATATACATCGATCGGCAATGTAACGGAGGGATATACACTGATCAGCAGTGTAACGGAGGTATATACATCGATCGGCAATGTAACGGAGGGATATACACTGATCAGCAGTGTAACGGAGGTATATACATCGATCGGCAATGTAACGGAGGGATATACACTGATCAGCAGTGTAACGGAGGTATATACATCGATCGGCAATGTAACGGAGGGATATACACTGATCAGCAGTGTAACGGAGGTATATACATCGATCGGCAATGTAACGGAGGGATATACACTGATCAGCAGTGTAACGGAGGTATATACATCGATCGGCAATGTAACGGAGGGATATACACTGATCAGCAGTGTAACGGAGGTATATACATCGATCGGCAATGTAACGGAGGGATATACACTGATCAGCAGTGTAACGGAGGTATATACATCGATCGGCAATGTAACGGAGGGATATACACTGATCAGCAGTGTAACGGAGGTATATACATCGATCGGCAATGTAACGGAGGGATATACACTGATCAGCAGTGTAACGGAGGTATATACATCGATCGGCAATGTAACGGAGGGATATACACTGATCAGCAGTGTAACGGAGGTATATACATCGATCGGCAATGTAACGGAGGGATATACACTGATCAGCAGTGTAACGGAGGTATATACATCGATCGGCAATGTAACGGAGGGATATACACTGATCAGCAGTGTAACGGAGGTATATACATCGATCGGCAATGTAACGGAGGGATATACACTGATCAGCAGTGTAACGGAGGTATATACATCGATCGGCAATGTAACGGAGGGATATACACTGATCAGCAGTGTAACGGAGGTATATACATCGATCGGCAATGTAACGGAGGGATATACACTGATCAGCAGTGTAACGGAGGTATATACACTGATCAGCAATATAACAGGTATATACACTGGCCAGCAATGTAACGGAGGTATATACTAATTTTGGTTGCCCCTGTCTGCCTGATATCATGTGTCCGAGTCTCAGCTGCCATGGAACCCGGACTGTCTAGGTGAATCCCTTTCATTCACAATGAAAGGCAGCGCAGCAATGCACATAACGAATCTCCGCAGTGCAATGGCATAAAAGGGCCGTCAATGATCGAAACAGAGTTTTAACATCACCAGAGGTTTTCTAAAATCGTAATCCCTTCATATGAAGGGTCATCAATGGCAGCCTCCATGTACAATTGTCTTTAAGGGCACACATACATGCATTTCACACATTGCTGCATGTACTTGGGTAGCAGAGGGCTCTCAGTACAACCTGCATGACTTGAGTTGCCGTTCCATTGGACTCTATTATACATGCAGTATAAATGTGATTCTTTATTGTGAATGAGCTTTGTGTCACCATGCTGCAGGCTGGTCACTCCCAGTAGTAGAGTGACCTCCTACCTCTCCTAGCCTCGTTGTTAGGGCAGCCATAGTGTTTACAGGAAGCCTGGTGGAGGCAATGAGAGGAGGTTCTACAGACATAACTACAGCACGGGAGGCTTGTCTTCTGAGGTAAGAAGTGAATCAGACACACAATAATGTATCTACATGATCTTTACATATAACAGTTGATATTATTGTAATATTAGAAGTATAATGTTTTGTATTTTCTATTTTTCTGGCTGTCAAGTAAGTAGAAAATGCAAATATAACAGTTAGCCCCGTTCACACTTCAGAGATAAGGCATTGCAGAGGTGCTGTGGGGTGACTCGTGGTGCTCTATGGTAGCTCAGCTCATTCACTGATTGGGCTCCCTACCACAGCTACATCACACCGAAAGAAGAGCAAGCACCTTTTTTAGGTCACATCCCACCACAACGCATAGTAATAGGTCAACATGCAATGTGGTGTGATGCAACACACATTCAATGCCAAGCTGCATTGGGGTGCCATTAAAAAAATAATGGCGGTGCAGCGCCTAACATTGAAACTTGTGATGCGGGATTGCATGCGGCCTCACACATTCCCAAATCACAAGGGTGTGAGTGGAGCCATGTGGCTCACAAGTGTTAAAGTAGAGAGAGGTTTGTTTCCAGAAGGTGTTGCTTTGTGGAAAGGGAGTTCTGCATGTCACCAGAGAATGTTGCTGTGATGCTTCAGAAAGCTGCATGTTGCCACCAACAATCGCCATGTTACCACACACTGCTGCCATGTTACTAGAGAGACTTCCATGAGAGCAGATATGGCAACATGCGAGTATTCCTCTGCCCTATCTAGCTTTCCTGTTGCTGGCAATTACCCACCAGCACTCCAAACATCGGTCACTGACTGTAGGACAGGGCATGCTCCTTATACATACAGCAATGATGTGACTATTAAATATCTACAAACACTTCACCTACCATTTTTTCCAGACTTGTGCTCAAAGTACTTTTGCACACACCTGCCATCTTTGCAAAGTCATCTTGTCTTCATAATATGCATTAGCACACTGAGCAATATTTCTCTAGATTTCAATTGCTACCTTGAAGACATACAAAAGGGTAATGTTCCATATCAGCACAGCAATGCACAGACATCCCAACCTGCAAAACCTTATTTCAGGGAGGTTCCTGTCTCATTTCAGGGAGTTGTCCTTTCTGGTTTTTTGTTTTTTTTTTACAGCGGCCGTCGTCAGAATATAAAAGAAATAGTTAAGATAATATATATACCGTATATACTCGAGTATAAGCCGTCCCGAATATAAGCCGAGGTACCTAATTTTAGCAAAAAAAACTGGGAAAAAGTATTGACCCAATTTACACAGTTTTTATGTGGAATGTTTTTTACGTAGAGTGTTGTTTACATTGCATTGACATATGTTGTTTAATTTACACACAAGACACATGTTTTGAACACTTTTTGAGATTTAACACACGTGTTTACTTTTCAAGGTATATATTTGATTTATATATTTTTTCTGTCTACTGAACCGTCGTTTTTTATACATTGCTTTAATTTGGATCATTATCCTTTCACATACTGTCAGCTTTCTCACTTCATTTACTAGATGTGATTGACACTTTTTCATATATTTTTATGAAATGTTTTATGGTCGGATCATAACACTTGGATCTTCCGATATCCATCACTGAAGGACGTTTAGCGCTGTACTATTTAATACAATATATATATATACACACACATATACATACATACATACATACATACATACATACATACATACATACAAAACCTTTCAGGGGGAAAATGCCTCTCTTGCGGACATCAGGGAGCCGTTATCTAATAGAGGGAGACTCCCTGAACATCAGGGAGACTTGAGATCCCTGAATGCATTAAATACACAAATAATGTCTGTGTTATATTAAGAGCTGAGATAGTAGGTCTTCTCTAATGCTGCCAACCTCTTGTAATACCACAGCATAAATAAATGGTATTGTAACGTGCGTGTGTGTGTGTGCGCTCCGACTGTGTGCTACTCCCTGACCTTATGTGCTGTGCCTGGGTGTGGCCTGCTTGCTATGAGCTAATGTACACAGTCTGTGTGTGCTCTGACTATTTGTGCCCTGTGCGTGCTCTGACTGTGTGCTATTCTCTGATTGTATGTGCTGTGCCTATGTGTGGCCTGCATTCTATGAGCTAGTGTGTGATATGACTTGTGTGCTCCTATGCTGTGTTATTGTGTGCTTTGTCTGCTTTTTCATTTTCATTGATGGCCTGTGACTGCATGTGGGTATTAGCCGATTGTGTATGCTGTGGGTGTAAAGCTGAATGGGCACAAATATCATGGCGGTGACCAACAGGAAATAGAGCCTTTTTTTTTAAATATCTTCAAGGAATGATGGATACCACTATCTCCAGGTTTGTCTGAAGACTCACGTCAGTCCTAATCATCATAACATGTTCTTGTTTTCAGCTGCTCTCTCCGTAATGTACAAAGTATAAACACCTTACAGTAACTTCAATTCATTTCATTTATTCCAGAAATTAAAATGGCTCCCGGAAACAAATCAAATGCATTATCTGGCAGCTCTCGGTCAAAAAGGTATGGCAAGAACACTTCAGCTTGTTCTGCAATGACACAACTCTCTGCCACCTAGATGTGAGTGACTTCATTATTACTGCCAGCCATTAAAGAGAGCAAAGTTTTGCTATGGTGCCCCATGATTTGAAGTTACGCCCATGACTGCAAGGGTTCATTTTAAAAATGCCGAGAGTTGTTCTGTAATTATAATGTCTTCCCTATATTGTAAAGCGCTGTGCAAACTGTTGGCGTTATATAAGTCCTATAATTATTATAATAATAATAATAATAAAGGGTTGCCTGTCCTAAGCTTTATTATCAAATATTTCTTCAAAACAAATGATTATTTGTGCTTCTTCTGCATTATATATGAATTATAAACTGTGCAGCTCATAGGGGTTCACAATAAACGTGAGATATCAGGTCATATGACTGAACGCCACACCTAAAATGTGCACCCAAATCATTGACAGAGATCTCCTGACGCCTGGGCTGTGATCAGTTTCACGTTTGCACTATGCATTTAGCTCTGTAGTATTTTGCGAGGGCGTAATGCGCTTGTTTTTTATTTACAGTCAACCTGAGAGCCGACGTAATGGATCCGGAACAAAAAGAAAGAAAAAAAAGATAAAGAAAAGTGCCAAAGCGGATCGTGTACCAGAACCTAGTCGGTGTTATAGTCCTTTGGTGTACGATCCAGAGGTAGGAAGGATGAGGGTAATAGATGGGGCAATCATAAACAATCTATTTCATTTTATTCACTAGGACAGCTCTCAGCAGAGGTGACATCAGCCGCTGGCCCTGCGATTCCCACATGCCCAGCTTTGGCCCTGATACGAAAGTGTTTTTCCCCGTTTACTGCACCAACAGATTACTGAACACGTTTCTTGTATTCTGTGTATAATAGGTGTTCCAAAACTCCAGACATGAAAGCTTTCATCCAGGGCTCATGCACACGGGTGCATTTAGGGATCTACGGTGTTAATATTGGCTTTTCTTTAGCCCTGGGAATACACAGCTGGTGCGTGCAGCTGCCCATAGTAATGAATGGCTGTACACAGGTATATGCTGGTATTCACATAAACCCACATTTAGCATACAGGCAAAGTCCCTGAACACAGAAAGTCTGCATTCAGAGAATACATCTGTACCCAAGTCCAGCTGCACACGACCATTCATGTCAAAGGGGTGGTTGTACACACCAGCTGTGTAGTCCCAAAAGCCCATATTTCTTATCATACACCCCTAAATGGGCCTGTGTTCATGAGCCCTAAATTAAAGCTTTCATGTCTGGTGTTTAGTTTTAGGTGTACACCCCTAAATGTGCCCATGTGCAAGGCCCTACAATATATTCCTCAATAGCCGGAATGGACATAAATCCCCTTTTGTTTGCACAAAATGCCTTTGCAACCCACATATTACCTTGTAAAAGTAGCAGTGACATCACTGTACATAGCCTGTGTAGAGAGCAGAACTGTGGGAGGAACCCTTTAGGCCCCACCCACTACAGGCTGCCTGCAGAAAACTAAAAGAGAGGCGGGAACAAGACCAGTCACCCTGCACTAAGAGAGAGAGTAGCGGTGACTGGTCTTTGTCATCAGAGCACAGAGGCAACATTTCAGACTGGAGTACTGTCCAGATCTGGAAAAAATACACAAATCACATCAACATTCAAGTAAGAATACACACGGCTCTTGTATGTAAACAATATTTGCTTACACCTAGCCCTGCCCACTGCTTTCTAGATTGGCAGAACTGCCTGTACTACTGAACCCTCCCACTGTGAGCTGCAGTGTCAAGGAGGGGGAGCACATTAGACACAAATTGAGGAGGATTTGGCTGCCCAAAGGGGGGTAAAATAAGTTTGTTTTTTTATCATTTATGTGGCTCTTGCATCCCATAAAACCTGTTTAGACTGTATAGATCTACTTTAACTTCAACAACCAAAAGGCAAGAGAGAGAAAAACTATTACTGGCCATGTAGCTTATTTCACAGCTCTGCCTTACAGTGTTAGATCTGCCAGGAAGCTGGAGCTGGTAGTCCATGGTCAAAGGTTAACAACATACAAACCCAACACTCACATGATCATGTCTGCTTTAAAAAAAAATTATCTCAATGCCACTAGCTAACATGTTGCACTCCATCATGCTAGGTGTGCCTACAAGAACTTATGCAAAAATATGCAAAACAACCGGAAGCTATGGGGATGAATGAACTCCGTCAGTATGCAGCGGATGTAAGTAAATGATTGTTCTTCATTTGTCTATACCAGGGGTCGGGAACCCGCGGCTCCGGAGCCGCATGTGGCTCTTTCATCGCTCTGCTGCAGAACTACAGCCGGGGCCTGAGGCGGTGGGGGGGGGCCCAGTGAGGTCCAGTCCTGGGCACCCCCTCCGGTGGAAAATGCGGCAGTGTAGGGTGCCGGGGCCCCGCACTGCCGACGGGCTTCTCAGCAAGGGGGGCAGGTCCTGTGACTCACCTCCTCTCCCGCCTACGTCCCTAGAAACAGGCGGCGGGAGAAGTGTGTGTCATATGCCTGCAGTGCACACCATCTGGCTAGGATGCTGCTGGCTGTGAAGCTTGGCAAGGGGAGTCCGAATGAGGAGCGGGGGGGTAGTCACAAACTTTGATAGAACACCGCCATCAGGGGGGTATGGCCGCTACCCATGTGAGGGGTCTGGGCAGCCTGGGGGGCCTCTTACATGAGTATCAGCTGTACCAGGGGCCACATGGCAGAGGTGACAGGGGATGGGGTGGAGGAGGCCAGGCCCCGGCAGCAGTAGGTAAGAGGAGTTGGGAGGAGGTACAGGGAAAGAAACCCCGGCGACCAGCCCACCTGAGGCCCTGCAAAGCCCACCATAGAGAGTCTCAGATGGGCTGTGCAGGATCTATGGTGTGCTCTGCAGGGTCACTCTCAGGTGGGCTCTGCGAGGTCTCAGGTAAGCCCAGAGTCCAGTGCGTTACTAAGCCCACATATACCTATATACATGCTATACATAGCATAAAGCTAAAAAATGACATATGCCGTGTTATCTTCATTTTAGATGTCAAAAGGGTTTTGTGGCTCCTGGTGTTTTCTTTTCTGTGGTAAACGTGTCCAAATGGCTCTTTCAGTGTTTAAGGTTGCTGACCCCTGGTCTATACAAAGTTACAGGTAGAAATGTACACAGCTTGCAGCATTATAACATCTGAGCATGAACATAGCTTCATAGCATTGTATATCATTGCTTCTAGCATAGTTTTTGCTACCCATACAGTTCCTGTTCCTTGAGGTGTAATATCACTGTAAGTAATACCAGGTAGTGTGACTCCATTTTGTTCTGTTCAGATTCAGACAAGCCAGAAAGTTGCAGTCGGGATGGGAGTGTCCAATCACATCAGCCGCTTTGAGA
This sequence comes from Nanorana parkeri, assembly GCF_000935625.1. NCBI lineage: Eukaryota > Metazoa > Chordata > Amphibia > Anura > Dicroglossidae > Nanorana > Nanorana parkeri. The sequence goes on from NW_017306316.1 coordinate 739,845, forward strand.
TCCCCATGGACATAAAACTACTTGAGAGTAAGTTAAATGCAATGTTTTATTGAAAATGTAATTGCAGTTTAGAATACGTTCTTCTCTATTTTACATTCACACTATCTGCCATTGTTGGACTGGGGTACATGGGCCCCACCAGGGAAAATGTGCATGTGTTTCCATGATGTGTCACCATGACCGGGACACAAGAGGTGAAGATTTTTCTTCACTCCCCAGGCCACCAGATCTGGGGCGAGGTCTGCTCCTTTCTTCTTACAAATGTGCCCCTGGGACCTTGGCTGCAGTATGAGGATAGTAGGGGAGGCACACACACCACCAGTCTAATGTATATGTGTGTTATGTATTGATGGCAATACAAATAATATGCATTATCATTATTGGTGGTATGTAATAATATTTCACCAGCTAGACAGGGAGAAAGGCATGTCATAAAGTTTATTAAAGGAGAACTATGGGGTTAAGGCTTTTCCTCATAGTTCTCCTTAGGGTAACGGGAGGACACAAACCAGCGTCCTCCCGTCACCCTAGGCTCAGTATACCGCGAGCTGTAGCTCGCGGTATACTGAGACGCCGCAGTATACTGCGAGCTACAGCTCACTATATACTGAGACGCCGCAGCTGAAGCGGATCCCGACAATTATGCCGGGATCCGCCCAGCTGCGTGACTGACAGCTGGCTCTGCCTATCTAGTGGCAGAGCCAGCTGTACCCGCCCCCTCCCCCGTCAGTTCCGCCAGTCAGCGCTGGAGGATCAGAGCGGGGAGGGGGGAATCCAGCCCCTCCCCTGTCACGGCTCTCTGCAGTGACAGGATCGAGAGGTGAGCGAACGCCGGTATGTGTTCGCTCACCTCCCGATCTACTGAGCCGACCGGTGACAGTCTCATTGTCAAAGGTCGGCTAGAACTATGAGGCTGAGTGAAAAGCACTCACCTCATAGTTCTCCTTTAAGTTATATCTCATTGTGCAGATCCCTAGGTAGGAATGCAGAAAAAACTGTTCCCAGGATGAAAAAGCAGGTCACAGTGTTCAGGAAGGCCATAAGTCTGGTCTGGGTCTGACATTTTTATCACCATTTTACAGAGGTGAGCCGAGTGGAGGATGGGAGGGCAAAACGGCATACTGAGCTGTATACACTCCATTATTCTTAAGGGTTCCTTAACACCTCAGTATTGTGGTGCATTGTAGGAATGCATTTGCGTTAATATATGCTGCATTAAGATAGCTGGACCTACAGCAACCTTTTAGCACAAGGTGGGTCTGCAAGCTCCCACTGTTTTTATGAGTTGGGGTGCTATTATAAATGAATGGCATCACAAAGCACCGCAGAGAGTGGCATGCCTTACTGTGTACTGCATTCGTGCAATGTAAAATGCAGAATTTTGCTCTGCGTTCAAATAATACAAAAGGTTTGAAGAGAACCTTAAAGTCATGCCATGTCACCCAGCTTTATATAGTCCGAGGAAGGGATCGGAGGGGTCCCAAAAGCTTGCATCTTTAATAACTCAAGTTAACCAATAAAAATACCTAATTCTTGGATGACCAGTTCTCACTTACTTATAAGTGGTATTTTCCCTTCTCTATGGTCCTCCTGTAAAGCCTTTTAGTGAAGTAACAATACACGTTTTGCCCTTTCTGTACTCCTTTGGGTTGAGCAGCAAATTGAAGGAAGAAAACTATGGGTAAAGCCATAAACAGGACCAAGAAAAATGATTAATTTTGTCAGTATGGCACTGATTGTGTCTCTGCTGACATTCTAGTTATGTCAGTACAGTACTGATTGTGTCTCTACGGATGTTTCTAGTTGTGTCAGTATAAGGTCTCGTTCACACCTAGGCGTATTGCATATGCGCGACCGTCGCACAATTTTTTACCGCGATTTGCGGTACCTTTTCAGGCGTGGGCCGTTTTGTAGCGCGTTAGGGACGGGCGGAAATACGCCAAGGTGGGAACGAGACCATTGAATACAATGGGATTTATATTTTTGAGTGTTTTGTAGAGCGTTCGTCAAGCGTAGAACGCACTAGAAAACGCTCAGGTGTGAACGAGGGCTAATACTGCGGATGTGTCCCTGCGTATGTTTCTAGTTGTGTTAGTATAATACTGATTGTGTCTCTGTGGATGTTTCTAGTTGTGTCAGTATAATACTGATTGTGTCTCTGTGGATGTTTCTAGTAGTGTCTGTATAATACTGATTGTGTCTCTGCGGATGTTTCTAGTTGTGTCAGTATGATACTGATTGTGTCTCTGTGGATGTCTCTAGTAGTGTCAGTGCAGTGCTGATTGTGTCTCTGTGGATGTTTCTAGTAGTGTCAGTATAATACTGATTGTGTCTCTGCGGATGTTTCTAGTAGTGTCAGTACAGTACTGATTGTGTCTCTGTGGATGTTTATAGTAGTGTCAGTACTAGGGATGCACCAATACCGATACCAGCATCTGCATTAATGCCGGTAGTGGGCATTTTCACGAGTACTCGTAAAAAAGCCGCAATACTTAAAGCCGATACGGGCCCTTTAAATTCTGAAATGACTTCGGCTGCCGTAAGGTCCCACACTTGCCGGGGACCTCACGGCGGCTGTTTACAGCGCTGATCCGGCCGAACATCTCCTCCTTCCCGCTGCCCACACAGCCATGGAGAGTCCCGGCACAACCCTGGTGAGACCCGCCCACACAGCCATGGTAAGGCCCGCACGCAGCACCGTTTAGACCCACACGCAGCCCTGGTGAGACTGCACAGTCATGGTGAGACCTCCACAGCCCTGGTGAGATCTGCATATCTCTGGTGGGACCACACACAGCCTTGGTGAGACCCAAATACAGCCCAGGTGAGACCCGTACGCAGCCCTGGTAGAGCTCTACTGAGCAACACAGAGTATATAGCTTCATATTATTCTGCATTGCTGTACAATGTATTACAGAGATTTGTAGTCCTCTATAGCTGATAGTATTCTGCATTGCTGTATAATGTATTGCTGAGATTTGTGCCCCTCTATAGCTGATGGTATTATTCTGCATTGCTGTATAAGGTATTGCTGGGAATTTGTAGTCCTCTATAGCTGATGGCATTCTGCATTGCTGTATAAAGTATTGCTGGGAATTTGTAGTCCTCTATAGCTGATGGTATTCTGCATTGCTGTATAAAGTATTGCTGGGATTTGTTGTCCTCTATAGCTGATGGTATGCTTGCTGTATCATGTATCGCTGGGATTTGTAGTCCCTATATAGCTGATTGTATTAATATCTACTGCTGTATAAAGTAGTGGTAGGATTTGTATTCCTCTATAACTGATGGTATTATTCTGCATTGCTGTATAATGTATTGTTTGGATTTGTAGTTCCTCTACAGCCTGGAGTGGCAAATCTAGCAGTGTTGCAGCTGTGACATGGACCTGACGCTTCACCACTGTCCTAAAATCATTAGTCTGTATTGTTTTAGAAAAACTCACATGACGCTAAAAAAAAAGTATCGGTAATTGGTATCGGCGCGTACTAATGAAAAGTATCGGTACTTGTACTCGGCCTGGAAAAAACGGTATTGGTGCATCCCTAGTCAGTACGATGCTTAATATGTTTCTGGTTGTTTCGGCTATTTTGTGTGGTATTCCATTATTTGGACAATTCTATTTTCCAATACAATGATCTCATGTTTAACCCCCTGTGATTATTTATT
>NW_017306316.1:746357-772998 GCF_000935625.1 Nanorana parkeri
CTTTTCCCCATAGTTCTCCTTAGGGTAACGGGAGGACACAAACCAGCGTCCTCCCGTCACCCTAGGCTCAGTATACCGCGAGCTGTAGCTCGCGGTATACTGAGACGCCGCAGTATACTGCGAGCTACAGCTCACTATATACTGAGACGCCGCAGCTGAAGCGGATCCCGACAATTATGCCGGGATCCGCCCAGCTGCGTGACTGACAGCTGGCTCTGCCTATCTAGTGGCAGAGCCAGCTGTACCCGCCCCCTCCCCCGTCAGTTCCGCCAGTCAGCGCTGGAGGATCAGAGCGGGGAGGGGGGAATCCAGCCCCTCCCCTGTCACGGCTCTCTGCAGTGACAGGATCGAGAGGTGAGCGAACGCCGGTATGTGTTCGCTCACCTCCCGATCTACTGAGCCGACCGGTGACAGTCTCATTGTCAAAGGTCGGCTAGAACTATGAGGCTGAGTGAAAAGCACTCACCTCATAGTTCTCCTTTAAGTTATATCTCATTGTGCAGATCCCTAGGTAGGAATGCAGAAAAAACTGTTCCCAGGATGAAAAAGCAGGTCACAGTGTTCAGGAAGGCCATAAGTCTGGTCTGGGTCTGACATTTTTATCACCATTTTACAGAGGTGAGCCGAGTGGAGGATGGGAGGGCAAAACGGCATACTGAGCTGTATACACTCCATTATTCTTAAGGGTTCCTTAACACCTCAGTATTGTGGTGCATTGTAGGAATGCATTTGCGTTAATATATGCTGCATTAAGATAGCTGGACCTACAGCAACCTTTTAGCACAAGGTGGGTCTGCAAGCTCCCACTGTTTTTATGAGTTGGGGTGCTATTATAAATGAATGGCATCACAAAGCACCGCAGAGAGTGGCATGCCTTACTGTGTACTGCATTCGTGCAATGTAAAATGCAGAATTTTGCTCTGCGTTCAAATAATACAAAAGGTTTGAAGAGAACCTTAAAGTCATGCCATGTCACCCAGCTTTATATAGTCCGAGGAAGGGATCGGAGGGGTCCCAAAAGCTTGCATCTTTAATAACTCAAGTTAACCAATAAAAATACCTAATTCTTGGATGACCAGTTCTCACTTACTTATAAGTGGTATTTTCCCTTCTCTATGGTCCTCCTGTAAAGCCTTTTAGTGAAGTAACAATACACGTTTTGCCCTTTCTGTACTCCTTTGGGTTGAGCAGCAAATTGAAGGAAGAAAACTATGGGTAAAGCCATAAACAGGACCAAGAAAAATGATTAATTTTGTCAGTATGGCACTGATTGTGTCTCTGCTGACATTCTAGTTATGTCAGTACAGTACTGATTGTGTCTCTACGGATGTTTCTAGTTGTGTCAGTATAAGGTCTCGTTCACACCTAGGCGTATTGCATATGCGCGACCGTCGCACAATTTTTTACCGCGATTTGCGGTACCTTTTCAGGCGTGGGCCGTTTTGTAGCGCGTTAGGGACGGGCGGAAATACGCCAAGGTGGGAACGAGACCATTGAATACAATGGGATTTATATTTTTGAGTGTTTTGTAGAGCGTTCGTCAAGCGTAGAACGCACTAGAAAACGCTCAGGTGTGAACGAGGGCTAATACTGCGGATGTGTCCCTGCGTATGTTTCTAGTTGTGTTAGTATAATACTGATTGTGTCTCTGTGGATGTTTCTAGTTGTGTCAGTATAATACTGATTGTGTCTCTGTGGATGTTTCTAGTAGTGTCTGTATAATACTGATTGTGTCTCTGCGGATGTTTCTAGTTGTGTCAGTATGATACTGATTGTGTCTCTGTGGATGTCTCTAGTAGTGTCAGTGCAGTGCTGATTGTGTCTCTGTGGATGTTTCTAGTAGTGTCAGTATAATACTGATTGTGTCTCTGCGGATGTTTCTAGTAGTGTCAGTACAGTACTGATTGTGTCTCTGTGGATGTTTATAGTAGTGTCAGTACTAGGGATGCACCAATACCGATACCAGCATCTGCATTAATGCCGGTAGTGGGCATTTTCACGAGTACTCGTAAAAAAGCCGCAATACTTAAAGCCGATACGGGCCCTTTAAATTCTGAAATGACTTCGGCTGCCGTAAGGTCCCACACTTGCCGGGGACCTCACGGCGGCTGTTTACAGCGCTGATCCGGCCGAACATCTCCTCCTTCCCGCTGCCCACACAGCCATGGAGAGTCCCGGCACAACCCTGGTGAGACCCGCCCACACAGCCATGGTAAGGCCCGCACGCAGCACCGTTTAGACCCACACGCAGCCCTGGTGAGACTGCACAGTCATGGTGAGACCTCCACAGCCCTGGTGAGATCTGCATATCTCTGGTGGGACCACACACAGCCTTGGTGAGACCCAAATACAGCCCAGGTGAGACCCGTACGCAGCCCTGGTAGAGCTCTACTGAGCAACACAGAGTATATAGCTTCATATTATTCTGCATTGCTGTACAATGTATTACAGAGATTTGTAGTCCTCTATAGCTGATAGTATTCTGCATTGCTGTATAATGTATTGCTGAGATTTGTGCCCCTCTATAGCTGATGGTATTATTCTGCATTGCTGTATAAGGTATTGCTGGGAATTTGTAGTCCTCTATAGCTGATGGCATTCTGCATTGCTGTATAAAGTATTGCTGGGAATTTGTAGTCCTCTATAGCTGATGGTATTCTGCATTGCTGTATAAGGTATTGCTGGGAATTTGTAGTCCTCTATAGCTGATGGTATTCTGCATTGCTGTATAAAGTATTGCTGGGATTTGTTGTCCTCTATAGCTGATGGTATGCTTGCTGTATCATGTATCGCTGGGATTTGTAGTCCCTATATAGCTGATTGTATTAATATCTACTGCTGTATAAAGTAGTGGTAGGATTTGTATTCCTCTATAACTGATGGTATTATTCTGCATTGCTGTATAATGTATTGTTTGGATTTGTAGTTCCTCTACAGCCTGGAGTGGCAAATCTAGCAGTGTTGCAGCTGTGACATGGACCTGACGCTTCACCACTGTCCTAAAATCATTAGTCTGTATTGTTTTAGAAAAACTCACATGACGCTAAAAAAAAAGTATCGGTAATTGGTATCGGCGCGTACTAATGAAAAGTATCGGTACTTGTACTCGGCCTGGAAAAAACGGTATTGGTGCATCCCTAGTCAGTACGATGCTTAATATGTTTCTGGTTGTTTCGGCTATTTTGTGTGGTATTCCATTATTTGGACAATTCTATTTTCCAATACAATGATCTCATGTTTAACCCCCTGTGATTATTTATTTTTGTGTTTATGGGGGGGGGGGGGGGGGGACACAAGGTAGCTGGCCCCTAGGGAATAAAGAAGTATCAATATATCAATTCGGTCCTGAATGGGCCTATAGTTCCGCCTGCTGTGAAAACTTGGCATGAAGAGATGAATGCAATCTTTATCCACAATGTCATATTTCTTTGTCCTCGCAGTGTCAGCGATGTCTCCAGCGACACTTTGGTACATATCTCTGATTAAACGTGTAACATACTTGCTTTTTTTGCGCTCTTCTTAGATATGACTGTTCACCAATACCTCAAAACCTACTGCCGAGTTTGCAAGAGACGACAGACATTTTATAAGAAATTCTTCGATAAATATGACCGAGATAAAGATGGAATTCTGTCTATCACGGTATGTATTATACATTTGCAATCACATTTAAACTAGCGTCCTCCCGTCACCCTAAGCTCAGTATACCGCAAGCTACAGCTCACTATATACTGAGACGCCACAGCTGGAGCGGATCCCGACAATTATGTCTGGATCCGCCCAGCTGCGTGAGTGACAGTCGGCTCTGCCTATCTAGAGGCAGAGCCAGCTTTAACCCGCCCCCTCCCCCGTCCGATCCGCCAGTCAGCGCTGGCAGATCGGAGCGGGGAGGGGGGAATCCAGCCCCTGTCACGGCAGAGAGCTGAGACAGGATCGAGAGGTGAGCGAACGCCGGTATGTGTTCGCTCACCTCCCGATCTACTGAGCTGACCTGTGACAGTCTCATTCCTGACGCCAATCCATGGCAGCATACAATGGTGTGGAGCCATACCCATTGTATGCTGCCATGTATTGGCGTCAGGAAAGGAAAATTAACGATAGGTAAGTATGCAATTTTCCGTATTCCTGACGCCAATCCATGGCAGCATACAATGGTGTGGAGCCATACCCATTGTATGCTGCCATGTATTGGCGTCCGGAAAGGAAAATTACCGATAGGTAAGTATACAATTTTCCGTATTGTCACAGGTCGGCTAGAACTATGAGGTGAGTGAAAAGCACTCGCCTCACAGTTCTCCTTTAATGCATGACAAATTCTAGTATTGTAAAAGTGACATCATAAGGGACAAATGGCAATTGACGAGGAAAGACCATCACATAATAAATAAAACCTTTCAGCCACACATGGCCCTTGGACCCCAGCAGTCTGTAATGGGAGCGATAGCGCTGATTTGTATAGCGGTACTAGCAGTGATCTCTACTAGTCTTGTGTAACATGTTTCCAGTCTCTGTCTTATGAAGACTCCACCAAATCTGTAGCAGGTCCACCGTCTCTGACCATCATGTCTTCTAGTAGTTCTGCAGTTTCCTACACTTCTCTTTAGCACTACATGCACTGGACATTATGAATTGGCCCTTTGGTGATTTCAAAGGATAACCACTGTTGTAAGTGATCAGTAATGAGTGTGGAGTAATTAGAGATGACTTCAGAGTTCACTAACCCTTAGGGCTTGTTCACACGACGTCCGGATTCTGTCTGGACCAGATCCGTGCGCTCATGCACCCAAAATGTATCCCTATGTGTTTTATGGGCTACAGTTCTCACATGCGCAGTCCGTTCCGGTTCGGACAGAAAAAATCCTGCATGTCACATTTTGTTCGGTCCGGTTAAAAACGCACTGCATGCACAGCACCGCATCTTCAGATCTGGATCAGAAAATCGTATGGACAAGCCCTTAAGGGTGCTGTAAATAATACACTTTACCATTTAGGTCAATGACGTTGCCAGCTGTCTACATTTTAACCAATGAATGTCATTACCATCTCATTTTGAAACATTATTCTTTTTATTCTTATAAAAGCGATGCTTCAGCTGAATGTTGTCATTCTACAGACTCATCAATAGGGGTGTTGAGTGTATATTTACATAACCCGACAAGCATTGAATATTTATGCGAAAATGATCCGATGAAGTTTTATCTTTTATACACCGTCACCTTGTCAGACCATAATAACGATTACAAAAAAATGTATTGTTTGCCCATTTAGATAAAACATAAGCGGTAGTAGACTATGGGGCCAGAGCAGATTGCTCTTCACATAACAAGGCTGGTTTGAAATGAACAGAATCTGGCTTGACATCAGTTTTTCATGGGAGGAGAATGACATCTTGGGTATTTAAGGATACATTTGCATGCATTTAAAGCTGTTCTCCGAGATTTCAGTTGAAACATCTCTGACACACATCTCTATTTATATCGCTTCCAGCAGCGAGCTGGATACAGAAACATTCCTGAACATTATCACACGCTGAGAGCTGGGACTTTCTTACAATTGACATCCACAAAACAATGCACTTGGCCACAGAAAGGTCCATTTTTGTTTGCCAGTTTGATGAACGCTGCGATACTTGTCCATTCTCCAAATGAATGCAGCACACTATACATGATAAGTGACTTACAAATGACCTTTCTGAGGCCCGCATTGCAACGGACAGTTTTGGAAGCTCAGTGGCACTGCAATAATCCTTAGCTAACCAGGTAGAAGAAATGATTTCTTATGGTGTAAGTTGTAAGTAGCATGGAAACCCCTTCTCACAGCACGTTCTACATAGAGAGCCCGTCACTAACAGCTCAGGTCCATGATGACCGGGAGCCAATCAGAGCTGTTTCTGATCATGTGATGACTATGTCAGCTGTGACAGTCCAACATGTCAGGTTGGAGTCCTCATCAACAAAATAAGCCGTCCTGGTTCACACCTAGGCGTATTGCATATGCGCGTCTGTCGCGCGTCTGTCTTACCGTGATTCGCGGTAAAAAAAAAAAACCGCGCGACAACCGCGCGTTTCCGAGGGCTACTTGGCTGTAGCCCAATGGAAACGCGCAACAAAAACGGCCCAAAGTAGTACCTGGACCTTTTCAGGCGTGGGCCGTTTTGTAGCGCGTTAGGGACGGGCGGAAATACGCAGAGGTGTGAACCAGACCCATTGAATATAATGGGATTTAGATGTTTGAGCGTTTTGTAGAGCGTTTGTCGAGCGTAGAACGCGCTACAAAACGTTCAGGTGTGAACGAGGGCTTAAGCCTGCAGATGACAGGCCCATAGAAACGTTAAGAAGCTGTAGAGATGAATAAGGAAGAAGAGTTAAAGCAGAACTCCGGGAAAAAACTATTCTTAACCCTTGCAGTGGAGCTACCCTCACATTGCAAGGGTTAAGTGCTCATTTTTTGTCTAGGTGCTAAAAAAAAATGATACTCACTTGATCCTTGGAGCCGGCTTGCTCTTAGACTGGTTCCTGATGCCTCTTTCCCCCTTGGCAGCAGCAGTCTAAGGTTCATCCTATACACAGTGTATAGGACGTGAGGATGCAGAAGGACATAACATCGAGCAGAGGAGGAGGAGGAGACAGGCTTCAGGGATCAGAGTGTATAGGACGTGAGGATGCAGAAGGACATACCATCAGCCCAATGGAAACGCGCAACAAAAACGGCCCAAAGTAGTACCTGGACCTTTTCAGGCGTGGGCCGTTTTGTAGCGCGTTAGGGACGGGCGGAAATACGCAGAGGTGTGAACCAGACCCATTGAATATAATGGGATTTAGATGTTTGAGCGTTTTGTAGAGCGTTTGTCGAGCGTAGAACGCGCTACAAAACGTTCAGGTGTGAACGAGGGCTTAAGCCTGCAGATGACAGGCCCATAGAAACGTTAAGAAGCTGTAGAGATGAATAAGGAAGAAGAGTTAAAGCAGAACTCCGGGAAAAAACTATTCTTAACCCTTGCAGTGGAGCTACCCTCACATTGCAAGGGTTAAGTGCTCATTTTTTGTCTAGGTGCTAAAAAAAAATGATACTCACTTGATCCTTGGAGCCGGCTTGCTCTTAGACTGGTTCCTGATGCCTCTTTCCCCCTTGGCAGCAGCAGTCTAAGGTTCATCCTATACACAGTGTATAGGACGTGAGGATGCAGAAGGACATAACATCGAGCAGAGGAGGAGGAGGAGACAGGCTTCAGGGATCAGAGTGTATAGGACGTGAGGATGCAGAAGGACATACCATCGCTGCAGAGGAGGAGGAGGAGACAGGCTTCAGGGATCAGAGTGTATAGGACGTGAGGATGCAGAAGGACATACCATCGCTGCAGAGGAGGAGGAGGAGACAGGCTTCAGGGATCAGAGTGTATAGGACGTGAGGATGCAGAAGGACATACCATCGCTGCAGAGGAGGAGGAGGAGACAGGCTTCAGGGATCAGAGTGTATAGGACGTGAGGATGCAGAAGGACATACCATCGCTGCAGAGGAGGAGGAGGAGACAGGCTTCAGGGATCAGAGTGTATAGGACGTGAGGATGCAGAAGGACATACCATCGCTGCAGAGGAGGAGGAGACAGGCTTCAGGGATCAGAGTAGCAGTCAGCCAGCTTGGCGGTTCAGGTGAGTATAACTAGCATCTAGACAGAAACAAACACTGCAGCCCCGCGGCAAGGTTTAAGAACACTTTTAGCTGCAGTGCTTTCACTTCCTGGCTGTGCGATGAGTTAATCTATTGATTACTACAATGTTCAGCTGTTTACCTAGAGCCCGGCTACAACTCCACCCAGTCTGGGGTACCTACCCTCAGGAAACTAGACAGAAAGTCAACGGCAAATGCAACAGTCCCATGGCAGGGATGATTACCCTCAGGATTGTGATCAGTAGTCCAAGCACCCTAGGGGCCGGTGTCAATGAGCTTTTGTTTGCTTAAAGCAGGTTTTGTATTCCCATACTAGTCTGCGGGAATGCATACAAATCTGCTTGAAGCAGGAGAAATGCAGGTCAGAGGGAGGTCAACGCAGGTCAGAGGGAGGTCAACGCAGGTCAAATGCCCCCGTCAGCAAATTCAGAATGATCTCAGAAGCATCTGAAACTGACGTCATACTAATGCCATGGAAACCAGCCCAAAGGCGGTAGACACGGGCCATAAAGGTGTGGACTGTAATCTGGGTATTGTACGCATGGCACATATATAGGTAAAGCAATGTTTTAATCGTTGTCCTCTATTACAATTTTCGAGTTTAGGAAACAGAAGGAGCTTTGCATGATCTCTACGGCCATGAGATTCACCCAAAACAAGTGAAAGAACTCATAGCTTTGGCAAGCGAAGAGAATGAAGCATTTGACTCCAGTCTATTCTTTGCTCTGTGTGCGTTGTCGGAACGCATGTTTTATTCAATGTTCGTGTAAGTATTGCTAAGCCGGGAAGTCATTGCTTCACCTAACATGCTTGTGCAGGAGGCATCCAAAGGGAAAAGAGGCATCTTCAAACCAGAGTTAGGCAACCTTGGCATGCCACATGTGGTGGAAGTGCAAGTTCCATGATGCATTGCAACACTCTGACAGTAGCAGGCATGACTCCTGAAGGAGTCATGATATGATTTGTAGTTTTCCCACTGCTGGAGTGCCAAGTTTGCCTATCCCTGCTTCAAACCTATAGTATATTACACCTCTGGTCTAGAAAAATGCTACATTGTTGTTTTGGAAATCCAAAATGGCCACACAACACTCATGAAACGTTACAAGTGCATAGTAAGTGCAGTGTGAGGCATAGTACACTATATTGCCAAAAATCATTGGATTCGGGTGTTCCAATCACCTCCATGGCCGCAGGTGTATAACATCAAGCACCTCGGCATGCAGACGCTTCTGCAAACATTTGTGAAAGAATGGGTCGCTCTCAGGAGCTTAGTGAATTTAAGCGTGGTCCGTGATAGGGTGCCACCTGTGCAATACGTCCATCCATCCAATAAAGTTCATGTGCGTGTAAAGGCGCCCCAATACTTTTGCCAATATAGAAGCGATCAGGCGACTCAGCTGTCGACCAATCGCTTCTCCGGGCCGGTAAACGGGCCGCCCGACACCACCGCCGTGTTTCCTGGGCTCCCTCCTACAGGCCCGGCTTCTCTGGTGTCGGGGGGAAGCTAGGGAGGAGATGGTCCCCTCTTCCCCTCTCTGCAGATTGCATCACTTCCGGTCCCTGGGCTGTCAGTTCTGGGCTCCTGCAGCCCAGCTATAAGCTATTAATGAGCAATCTGCACTTCAATAGCTTATTTCTAGTGTAAAGGTGACACTGGAGGTCTTTTGGACCCCCCGGCATCACCTTAAAGAGTACCTGTCACCACCATCTGCTATTACATGGGGGACATGTGATAGCAATTAAATTAAAGAAAAAAAGTTTTTAAAATGAATATGAAATGTAAAAATACAAACATTTTTTTCAAGTCCCCCCGCGGCGGTTGCGCCTACGTATGCCTGTTGGGTATCGCCGCGCACGCCGGAGTGAGAGCAAAAATTCTAGGGCCTATATTTATGTGTATCTCTGAACTGATGACCTGTAGGGGCTTTTAAAGTGTCATCTATAGACTTTTGGGGTACCGAATCTTGTTGCAGTTTCCCGGACGCACACAATTATTTTTAAAAAATTGGTATTTTATTGTGTTTTGGGGCACTTAAGGGCATTTTTCACTACATTTTGGGGTTTGATAATAAATTTACAAACATTAACTGATCACGGACTGTATACCGCTCTCCATCCTGGATCGGCTGTCACAGGAGACCGAGCTCTCCTCCCCACACCACTGGCTCAGCCTCCCGTGACAGCCGATCCAGGATGGAGAGCGGTATAGTCCGTGAATGTTTGTAAATAATTGGAATAGTATGACTTACATGTACCAGTTTTGGGAAATGATCTACTTCACTTCCTGTTCATTCATGATTGTGTACATAGTAGCACATACTATGTCCATAATGTATGAATGAACAGGAACACTCAGTACAGTATAGAAGATTCCTGTTCATTCAGTGCTGGGGCTGCAGAAAAAGAGGTTGCGGACTCTGTGTCCTCAATCTCTTTCTATTGTAAAAGGGAAATATCAGGGGTCTGTTTAGATCCCTAATATTTCCCTGAAGCCTCTAAAAGTAAACCATTTAAATAATTAATAAAAATACATATTTAAAAAAATTCAAAGTAAAAAAATAATAATTTTTAAATGTAAAAAGGTTAGAAAAAAGACATTTCGGTTTGGGCCTGACTATTTATTTCAGTTTTCGGTCTCAAAATTGCATTTCGGTGCACCTCTAATCCTAACCTTTCCACATCCTAAAAAATGGTAAAGTGGCTTTAGATCCATTTTAGGTGTGACAGACTGATGTATACGCTTCCATTGTAATAACTTGCACTTTATATTTTTCAGCAGCACTGAGGATACCAGTGAACTATATTCTGAGAAGCAGTGGGTGGAAGCTGCCGACTTCTGCGGAATGGATTGGAAATTTGAAGGATGTAACATTAACAAGCCTATAAAAAGATTGTTCAGACTTATCAGACAGATTAAAAATGAAGAGGTTTGAAATGCTACCTACTACCCTTCTGCTGCCACTTAACCATAGTTTGTACTGAGACAGAGCACCATACGTTACAATCTGACCGGACTGACCTAAACTATCTTATCAATTGGTATCCACTTCATACATGTTGGTAGATCTAATGGATAGATTACAGACTGTAACGTATGTGGTGACTAACCTATATAATAGATACTATCCCATGGGGTGTTAAGTTTGTTCCCGTACCAAAAAAAAACATCCCAATGTGCTATTTCTGGGCTCTGTTCACACCAACGCAGTCTATTCTGGTCCAGACAAAAAAAATACTGCCCGTCTCATTTTCTCTGGCCCGGAACATTGCAAATGCACTGGACATGGTGTGAACATAGCCTTAGGGTGAAGTGAGTCTCTTCAAAGTACAAAGTTTGTCGTGTATGGGGCTGCGTAGCCACAGACTGGTTGGGGTGCCTATGCTGACACGTGCCCACCTCCAAAAGCACCTACAATGGGCACATGAGCATCAGAACTAAACCATGGAGCAATGGTAGAAGGTGGCCTGGTCTGATGAATCACATTTTCTTATATATCATGTGGATAGCTGGGTGTGTGTGCCACTTACCTGGGGAAGAGATGGCACCAGGATGCGGCTGTCGTAGTTTTTCTTTCAAAGTTTGTAATTGCTCATTTTCTGGTGGGTCCCCCCAGCCATCGTCACCCCGCCCCCTACACGGGTGCCTCCATCGGCTAACACTTGTGCCCACAGTGGCTGTGTGCGTCCATAGACAGACATAGTCCTGTGGCAGGCCACGTCCCTCCTCTCTGACCAACAATTTGATTGGCGGCAGAAGGGGCCTATGGCTCTTTTGCCATCAGTATCCTCCCCCTGCAACCAGCAAGTTCGGGGAACGGAGGATCTCTTCGGACCGGCGGCTGGGACGAGAATCGCTGACAGGTAAGTCTGGGGGGGGGACTGAGGGAGAAAAAAAAAGGTGCTGGGCCGTTTGTACCCAAATGCAGAGAATGCAATAAGACCTTAATACTGGTTTAAGGGTTAGTTTACACCAAAAACTGCATCACCGTGCGTCTGCACAGTTGCATTGCGATCTGTTTTGATGCGGGTTTTTTTTTTTAAACTAAAATGCTAATTAGGTCACTTCCTTTTTCCTGTCGTTTGTTTTGGAGCCGCTTGTTTGTTGGCAGGCATGTTGATAGTGTTGGTTTTAGCTACAAAGAGGAAGTCCCTGGATGACACAATCAATTAATTGTTTTGGGATGCGTTCCGGTGCAATCAGATGCAGCTAAAATAGGACGAGCAGTATTTTTTCTGACTGCAAGGGTGTGAATAGAGCACAAGAAAGAATTGTGATGTATTTTGGCTGCAGCAGTCAAACTGAACGGACTGCATCACAACTGCATATGGTGTAAACTAACCCTAAGCCTTTCTCAGCACAGCTTTTAGGGATCAGCACCAATTCTGACATCTTGTGTATCCAAGCATAGACTTTGTATTAGTAAGATTAGTAATCCTGGCCGCTGCCAGACCTAAAATAATACTAGTTGCCTGGCTGTTATGTTGCCAAGTCATTCTCCCCGACAGTGCAGAGACCTGTGAAGCCAGGAGCCCATAATCCCCATGCTTGGAATAGGCCTCTGATGACGATGGAGAAGCACAACAGCCAAGCAACGAGTCCATCCCAGACTGCTCCGCTCCGGCTGCCTCCATGACAGGCTTCCCTTCTACAGAACGCAGAACACAAAAGGACCAAAGTGGCTTTCTGACAAAACAAAATAAAAGTGAAATTGTTACTTTATGGATGTCTTTATTTTTATGAAGCCAATTACACTTGGGCAATATTGTATCTTGAAAAAAAAAAAATACACCATTGAGAGACTAAAAGCTAAGCCGTTACTCTACTGATCTATTGTACTCCCTCCAACAATCAATACTTCAATAAAACGACATGGTTTGGCAAGTTCTCATGAACGTTTAAATACTCATGTAGCAAGCAGTGAGCAGATCTGCCGTCTTCTGCTATGTTAAGCCAAAAATCGAACACGACCACACGGATGTTATTGGAAAACACACAGCAGCGGTGGACCCATCACATACACGGTGACTGTGGCTATACGGTAGGTGAATATGACAGTCCTCATTCAGCCAATTCGTTTACAAGAAACTGGTGACACCTTTCACAATCACCAAACCTGGCCAACTGATGGACCAACAAAATGTTTAGCCAACAAAATGGCTTTTCTGTGGGGGAAAAAAAATGCATCCTGTTAAAGGTGTTCTCTGGAGGGAAGAAGATGAAAGAGATGGTTCTCAGCACAGTATAGAACAGAAGCCCCCCAACCCCCCCCGGGCCCTTCCAAAGGCAGCGCTACGTGGAGTGCCGTTACATCTCAATGGACAAACACAAACTAGGAGCCACCAACAGATGGCGCTGCAGCTAATAGCTGGGAGCTCCGAGGGAAAGGAAATCCCCGCCAAGTTACTACGGGCCGACCCCAATATTCAGCTTCACCAGAGAATCCCTTTAACACTATAAGACAGTTTTGGATGAATCATTTTTGTCACAGGGATGGAGGAAAAAAACAAAAATGAAAAGCTGGTCCTTAAGGCTACTTTGACTACTAATACAATATCTTTACACAGACAATAAGAGGTCAAGTAACGGTAATATTTGGCATTTTTAATTTAGGTTTTGTTTATTTAAGTTTAATGTTAATTCCATGCTGTGTTTCAGTAAGAACAATGACAGATTCTGTATCTGTGGCTCCAGTCAGATATCCAGTAGTACAAATTAGCTTCAAGTTACACATACTGAACAAAAGAGGTTGAGCAAGAGAAAAGGAGGGCAGAAGGGGGGGGGGGGGGGGGGATAGAAAAACAAAAAAATTTAACACGCATGCAGGCTATTCAACACCAGCTCCAATGCTAACCTGCTCTGAGGAGGGAAAGTAAAAAGGAGGCAAGAATGAATAAACACGGATTGTTGACGTGATACCAGCACCAGAGTTTTCAGCGACATTTTTGCACAGTTTTGAAAACACTTTTACAGCAAAAACCACTACAAGGACATTCTGAAGCAATCTGCGACATCAAGCTCTAACCACATTTTAAACAACAGAATGAAGTTCAGTTTCAAACATTTAGAAAATAAAAAAAGAAAGCCACCACACAAATTCTACAGTGCGATTGACTCTGGTCTGCCCTACGGAGTAACGTCTTTTGCTTGTTCTATGTGTTTCTAAGAGGTTATAGTGCTGGATGGCACGGAGACAAACTAATGCTGAAAAAGCCTCTATGCAGTCCTGTTAGTGTCTTAAAAGAACCTAAGATGGCTGGCAGCAGCAAAATCCACAGTCATTCACTCTTGCCTTTTTAGAATTCTTAAACTGTGTAAAAATGATACCAACTGGGCAGGAACCTAAATCCTGAGAACCAGTGTAAAAGTCAAATTTTGATGGTCCTCAGAGTGAGACGGGATATTTGGAGGGAAGGGGCAGTTGGTTAGAGAGGGTCTCTTCTTGGCTTTTAATGTCTCACTGATTTTCATCTTCCACATCCTGCAGTGTTTCTTTATTCTGATCTTCACCTGCAAAAAGAAACATTTGCATCAGGAAATATCACATCAGGACAATCTGAAAGAATTGGGATGGCACTAGAGAACAAATGCAGACACTTCCTAATTGGTCCAAGCCATTATAAAACAAGAGTGCAATGTAATGAGAAGCGAGTCTCCTATATCCATATCTCCTGGGAGAAGAAGATCATTGGACTGCTGGTCTCTATGAACAGACTGGGATGAAGAAAGGCATGCTGTGTACACACACACACACACACACTGTCATTCTATTTTCAATCATCCCAGGCCTGAAATGACATATGTAGCCAAGGGTCTAATACTGGTCAATAAAAGGGGATGTAAATCTGTAATCACCCGTGTTACATATATGATAAGAGTTCCTAGGAGTAAAGACTCCAATTCCAGTCACAATAGCAAACAGTGCTGAGCTCTAGTTTATATGAAAATGGTGTCCCCTGCAGTGCTTCATAATGCTGAACAGTGGATGCCGAAAGACACAAAGGTCTACAAAGCCAACATATGAGGTCCTTGCATTAGTTACCGGACTGGTAGTAAGCCGACAGCAGAAAGGCCCAAAGTATACCTTTCAAAATACATGCATTCAACACGCATGATGCAAGGCACACAAAGGATGTATTTAAAAACACACATAAATGTGCTAAACCCACATTTTAAAAGACATACACCCCCCGCCCCGTTGCAGCCAGATTGGGATAACACAGATTTTTATTTGTTACATGTTCCCATATGTAAAAAAAAAAAAAAAGCTTCTTGCAGTAGAAGTTGCTTTTACTGGGGTTAGGGTTTCTTGGCTTCTTAAGGGTTGAAAGTTCTACTTGCTTAGGAGGGGCTGAGAGGGTTTCTTTTTATAACCTGTCTGTATGGTGCTGGCTGATTTAGATTTGAAACTGGCCTGTCCTAACAAAAGGGTTAAAGGATTACAACCCTGACTTGTGCATTGTATGTTAATGGGAGAAGCAATCCACAAATGTCATTCCCAAGTCTTTCTATAAGAACAGATCATTGTGAAGCTGCTCAGAAAAAACTGGATTCGGCCATGTTGCCTGCTGCAACAAAACATATAAAAAAAGAGTTTAAAAGAACTAAAGCCAAACCTTTTGTGTCCGTAGATCTCTTCAGGGGCATCGTAGGACATTTACTAATATAGCAGGCAATGCTGACAGAGCAGAGCCGCGCTGCAGCCAGGAAAGAGCCATACAATATTGTCAGGATCCACCCCACTGCCTGATTGTCAGCTGGCTCCGCCTCTAGAGCCAGCTGTGCCCGCCCCTCCCCTGAGCACTGATAGATCAGGGGTTGAATCCCTGCAGGAGAGATGACTGACTCACTGCTCTTTGAAGGGAGAAGCCATGAGCTGAGCAATCATTGGTTTGTGGTCGCTCAGCTCTCGATCAATACAGCAGACATGTGACGGCTTCGGTATCACACATTGGTTTCAACTATGGTGATGGGTGTATTTCACTCTCCATAGTGCTTTAAAACATTTTTTTCGGTATGCTGTGTGCATGGGAACAGAGAGGTTTTCTCAAAATTGACTGCAAAAGTGGAAGTATATGGACACCCCAGCAATGAACTAGTCTTATTAGCTTCCCTTTGGTCTGTTAAATATTCCACTGGAAACCTTGTTCTGTCTGTTCATCTCGTCAGGGAGCCCTCCCAATTCTTAAGTGTAAAAGATGGGAAATGTACACAGGGATGTGCTGCACGTTTAAGTATTTGTTTTACATACACTTGAAGATGTTGCCCAAGGATTCCAGTTTGCCCAATCAAGATGGCATGATCCCTGCAGAAGGTAAGGAGCATCCAAATACTGGTTCTACCTAAACCGACTTCCTGACTGGCATGAAATTCTGAAGCAGTTTGCAAGCCAAGAGGCAACCCTGTCCTACCGTTCATGATTGATGGGGCTGCTAAAGTCTCCAAGAAACTTTACAATTCAGAAAGTGTGTTTATGGCAGAATACATTATTTGAGAGAAAGGAAAAAAACATTTTTTATGCTGACCCACATATACCAGAGAAAGACATGACCAGAAACACCAGAACGACCAGCAAATCATCAGACTGGTGGCTTAGTGGTGGGGAGATGGTCTGGAGTCCCCTGTGCCAATCCACAGATTTTCCATGTGATTGTGGTTTAGATATAGAACACTTCCAGGGATGTGACAATTGCTATCCTAGATCTACAGTCAGCACTTTACCCCCGAGGAAGGAGTGGATTCCAGAAAGACAGTGCAATGGAAACATGTTGCAGGAGACGGGACTACCAACATTGTCAATACTGATTCACAAGCCTGTATCTTGTTAATTGGCATCTATCTACACCCTGCCCACTGCTTTCTGGATTGGCAGCACTGCCTTGGTTTCTGGAACCTTCTCCATCTAAGGCTGCAGCGTCTGGGAGGGAGGACTGTGAGAGAAATGGAGGATGTGGCTCAGTCAGGCGGTCTGGTGAATACAATTTAGGCTGCATTCACACCAGCAGCTGTAGTGCAACGCACAGCTCAGCTGCTGATGTGCGTTTCCAGGGACAAAGCTGATCTGCTGATTGCAGCGCATCCCACTGTTTACTGTTGCTTCCAGATGATAACGGAGTGCGCTATAAGGGCCGGTACCCACACAGTGTGTTCCAGAGCGTTATGGGCCGGCCGACTTTGTTTTAGGGCGGGAGGGGGCTTGACGGTGCTTTGAAGTCAATGGCATCGTAGCCACACTCCCATTGCAATCGCTGGCACCCAAAAGCATGGCACATTAATGCCTGCGTTGTGGCCCAGTGCAATCTGAAAAAATAGTGCATGCAACATTTTTGCAGATTGCACTGGACCGGAATGCAGGCATTAATGTGCCATGCTTTCGGGTGCCAGCGAACACACTGTGGGAAAGGGATGTGGCTGCGGTGCCATTGACTTCAATGCACCTCCAGGCCGCCTACCACCCCAGAACGCAGGGAGCCGGCCGGGTTGCGTTCCAGAGGCCGAACACTCTGGCACTTTATGAATGTTGTATTCTATCATCTGAAAAGTACACAGTGTAAAAGTAAAAAGGCCAATTCAAGAAAAGTTTCACTATCAAAATTGCACAAGATCTTTCTGTACAGCATGCATCTGTTACATGATCACATTAGTCCATCAAATCCGTGTTAAAGTCTGCAAATGAAACAGGAAGATAACCAACATTCATCATGGAGCCTATGATACATAAGGGCATTACTAACCATATAGAATACACAATTTATAGTGTTAGTGAATAGTTAATCCAAAGTTTTAGAGGGAAAAAAGAAGAAAACACACTCAGTCTAGTGCAGAAACCCAGACATGACTAACACTGCAAACGCCAGGGGTCATATAATACAATTTTATCTGTCATTAGGCACACTGACCCTTTATGCAGAGGCATGCGTTGTTGTCTATAGCTGGTTAACAAGGAAAAAGCACAATCTGTGGCAGTGATTCCATGCCCAAACAATGACATGGGAACATCCGTATTATGAAATGCTACAACTAAACAGCTCCAGTGGAAGGATCACACAGAGCAGACGGATGCAATGGTTAAGAGGACACAAAAACAAGGCCATTCTGTGTGGCAGCCATTACAGCAACTTACAAAGAATATTTAGGAAAGGGGCACGTGGATTTTCCTTTAGGAATCTACATAAAAAAGGGAAGAACAAGATCATGTGGTGATGTTAAAAGCATGAGAAAACCAAAAGACAGGAGCCCAGTTATTGATGAATGCCTTTAGTGCTAGCTATACTACTACTGTGATCAAAGTCTTCATTGCACAGGAGGCCTTTTGGTGCCTCACAGCCAATGTACGTTCACTACTCCAGGTTTTACTACATAAAAAGAACTAGGGCTGCAACAACTAATCGACATAACCGATTATATCAAATAGAAGAGTGGGTATACATTGGAAGACCAATGGTTGAAAGATGGTACCCGCTTCTGAATGTAGAGGTTTTTTTTCTGACCACAGCCGTTCCAGTCAGGTGAAATATTCTCTCTGCAGTCATACATACATGTACAATTCTACCTAAGCTTGGGAGCTCATATGTTTAACTGTAAAATCTTTGGCCACTCAATTACCTTTCAGCTCTTGTACTGAACTTCGTGGAGGGAAGTTTCCATAAAACTTATTTTGCTGCTTTGCTTTTGGTTGGTGCCAAGAAGTCACAGGTTGGATTTATTATAATCCAAAAAAGCCAAAACAGGGGTGTCAATGCCCAGGTTCTCCATAAAGATACTGAGATAATATGTAGGCTGGCACTGCCTCTCCTGCTGACTTCCCTCTGACTTTTCCTAACAGTCAATAACCAAGTATTGAGAGTAAAATGTACTTTTCCCAATCCATAGGCCAGGTGTGGTACACTGCAGCAGTCACACCGGATGTACATACCAAGAGCTGTGCGTTTACAAACCACTGATTACTCAGCTCAAGGCTTCTCCCTATGGAGAGCAGTGTCAGCCACCGCTCCCGCAGGGATTCCACCCTGCCTTCTCTGTTCCTCTAGCACGAGAGAGAGAGAGGAGGGAGAGAGAGAGACAGGGGAGGGCATAGCTGGCTCTGGTCCTAGAGAGGCCAATATTGTCATGATCCTTCCCAGCTGCAGCGTGGCTCTGCACTATCAGCATATTGTGGCCAATAGCCGGCTACATGCCGACTTTGGGTTACTGGAGTATATTCGTAAATCTACTCGTATCACCCAAAAAAGTAGTAAAGCCAAAAAGAACATTTGATTTGACCTCTCTGTTAAAGTATTTTTATCTTTAAATAGTTTTAAAGTATTTTCTAAAGCCTTGGTTCTCAACTGGTGGGTCGTGACCCAGAAGTGGGTCGCGACCCCATGTGTAGTGGGTCGCCGCATGCCTTCCACTTTTCTAGGTTAGAGGCTCTTCAGCCTACCCCCTAGCGGAGCACCTTCCATTCTTACACCAAGCAGCCATTAGAAATATGCTACCCAGTGCAGAGTGTCAACTTGAGGTGAGCTGGGCTAGGGGTATGGCCATGAGGGAGATCCATACATACGTGCATTGCTTATAGCTTCCTCACGGTGTCCTATAGTGGTGCCTGGGCTGGAGTGACATCACATTCTGGCTCCCGGCACCTGTGCAGGCGTGCATGGGAGCTGTACAAGCAATGCACATATGGATGAAGCTCCCTCGCAGCACAGCAGCCCACACTACCGTGTGTTCCACTGCAGTGCAACTTGGGTCGTGACTTTATGACCGAGGACAAATGTGGGTCCTGAGGTTACACAGGTTGACAACCACTGTTCTAAAGTGTCATATGTCTTTCATTTCAGGTTTCCTCCTTTAAGGAGACCAGCTTTGTCACAGGCCGAGAAACTTCTACTAGGAGCCCTCCTCCTCAAGACGCTGGCAGATGAGTGCACTCAAAGCTGGGAGACATTTGGGTGGATCTGGCATTCAAAGAAGACGAGAGAGAATGTTATAAGGCGGTGTGTGAAAGACAGTCATGTGACAAAGATCACCAGCTGGGAAGCAGATGGAATTGACATTAGGGGAGAGTATGTGAATGTGAGCATAGAAGCAACCATTTTAGTAAAGGTGTAGATCTACGAGGAGGGTGCTAGCTTCTCAACATGTAGGTCTGCAGTTATGAGGTTGAAAACACTATTATCCCCAACAAAATATGGACTCTATGGACATCTTTTGGATAGACAAATACGATTTCCCTGGATCAAACAGCACAGCCATCAAGAAAAAGGCACAACTGCTGCTCGCTTCTTCTCCAACATAGACAGAAAACATTTTGATGTACCTTCAGAAAGACACTTACCATCACCTTGCATATCTGAAGTCCATAGTGTCAGATTATCACGTAACAATTGCATGATAAGCGTGGAGTCCTTGTAACTTTCTTCGCTCAGTGTATCCAGTTCTGCAATTGCATCATCGAATGCCGCTTTTGCCAACCTTTAGTAAACAGACCATTGTTAGGGAAGTTTACAAGTCCATACTGCTTTTGCATTACTGTAATGTCAAATGACAACTACTTTTCATCATCATACAGAGTCAGTACACTTTTCTGTGATCTCTCTCAGGATGAACCAATATACATACAATTCAGGAATCTCAACAATGGGGGAAAAGCTACCAGCGATCATAAACCTACCAATTGTTAGTTCAAGAATAGGAGTGGACAAGCTCAGTCTCCATGCTGGGGGTGCATGATCGAGCGCTCTCTCAGCACAAACACATACTGCACATATGCAACGTCCCAGAAGAATTCCACATTTGTGTGTTATGCTGGTAAAATGTAACTTGCTTAGTTATCAACGGCTACTATGGCAGCTACTGGGTGAGTATAGAACCATTCATGTGTCTATCTACACAAGCTCTAAATAATCAAAGCTTTGGTCAAAAGACTTAGCACTTAAATGCTAATAAGGACTATTGTTTCTGGCTGGGGTTACTTTAAAAAATGTTATGGTATGGGGTTGTCATAAGATCTGTTCATGGTTTTTATATATTTTTTATTTTCTTTAATTATCTAGATATCTGTACTAGTGTATGGAGGTTTGTTAGGGCACACCTATATAAATGCACACATCACAAAACAGTAGGAAGCATTACAGGGCAGGAAGTAAAAAAAATATACAATTAAATATTCCTCTTTAGTGTCATCCTTACCTGCATGCGCGGTCAGGGGAATTAAGAATTTCATAGTAGAACACAGAGAAATTGAGTGCGAGGCCTAAACGAATGGGATGTGTTGGAGGAAGTTCTGTCATTGCAATATCACTTGCAGCCTTATAAGCTACCAAGCTATTCTCTGCTGCCTCCTTCCGGTCATTGCCAATGGCAAACTCTGCCAGATATCGGTGGTAGTCTCCTTTCCTAAGAACAGAAAATAACGTATGCAAAACTTGAGACTTATAATAATTACCTCCAAAAATACTTTTTTTTTATACCAGATATACTGCATGTAAAAATAAAAAAAAAACTTAAGCTGCACAGCGAAAGTCTGAAAGTAAACTGGTCATTTTTCTTAAAGAAAAAAAGGTATTTTTAAATGCATTTTCAAGCAAAAATCAGTCACTGATAACATGAGACTTCAACTGGGCTTTAATGCTTCACCATTAGGCAGGAAGCACCTATGTCACTCTGCTTTTAAAACTACAATGGTGTAAAAAAAATGGAAACCTAGTGTGAACGCAGACCGACCAATTTCATGTATCCTGACACTCCCCTTCTCCAAGCTGTCCCACGATGCTTTGACTAGAATAAGTGCCTATTTGTATACGGGACCCACTGCTTACATCGTGAACTGCAATAGAGAAGACCCGAGTGCTGACTACTTGGGACTAGAGTTAACATGGTCACACAAATATTTTGTTTCTATACATCAGTGCTTTATTTCTAAGTTCAAGATAATCTTTACACTGGCCCTGAACTCAACAAGGAGATTTGCCATCTTATAGGAAACCTGTAACAATATTAATTATGCCTAAGCAGTATCCTGAAATATCTAACTTGCATCTCGAGATCCACCCAGAAAATAACAGGAGCACTTCCTGGTATATGAGGGTACCTAGGCAAGCATATGCTTACAGCCTGATAAATAATTATTTGCAGTGTGAGTGTGTGTACTGCTGCCTCTAACGGCTAGTCTTGGAAGACTTAATGATATCAATACTGTGCTGCTTCTTCCATGATGGCCACCTCCAAATGTGGATAAACAGTGCAGAACAAGGCATGTTAAGCTAATAATGAGGGGAAAGCTGCAGAGAGACCATCGGCAATACCAGTGACTAGTCCTTTGCCTTTTTGCTTTTGGGGCACAGCTTAGTTTCTAAAGCAGCCTTGGGTTAGCTTACAAAAGAAAAATCAAGAATCAAGATAAGAGTGTTCTGAGCTCCTATACTAATTTCTTTGTCAGCAAATCTCTCCAACTTGCCCTCTATTCCAGAATTGCAGCCTCCATCAGTCTCTTTGGTATGGGATTACTGCGACATCAGCTGTGCACAGCGGTGCCCTTATTTGGCCCCCTATGGCACTGCAGGAATGTGATGTAGATGGTCAAAGGAAGAAAGGCATCTGACAGTCTTGGAAATACCTGAGACACTGATGGGGCAGAACGCTGGAACAGAGTGGAGGTAGGAGGCACAGGACATCACAGGTTAGTAGAACACTTTAGGACTCTAATCTTAATTTCTTTTGCATGCAGACATGGTCAATTTAACCAGTTGACATCCGCGGTGTTAAACCCCCTTCCCATCCAGGCCATTTTTCAGTATTCAGCGCTGCGGTACTTTAACTGACATTTACCCAAAATTAAACTTCATATTTATATAACTGAACTTGAGGTTGGGAATGAAAAATAGGATTTTTGAATTACCGGTAGAACAGGGCCGGACAAATCCCAGGATCCAGGCCGCCAATATTCTTTAAAAATTACAGCTGGCTCCAACATTTTGCAGTTCTCTCGTTACTATCAATGAAGTTGGCTCCTATGAAAAATCCTGCTGGCTCCTGAATGCCATATTACATTTGTCCACCCCTGCAGTACAATCTGTTTCTTAATGTGCCGTGTAGGACACAGGTAGATTCATAGATAATAGATTCATAGGGTAATATGCAAGTATCATCATGTGATTGGACACTGGCCATAACAGAGTTCCCTCATATAACTAGGAGGTGCAGCGAAATGGAAATTTCAAAACCGAAACAAAAACATTTGTCAGGCCGAAACCAAAAATGTTCTTTACATTTTTTATAAACTTTAATTTTTTTAAATATTTATTCATTTATTAAATATTTTTCTTTTTTACTTTACTTTTAGGGGCATTGGGGAAATATTAGGGGTCTAAACAGACCCCTGATATTTCCCTTTAAAAATAGAAAAAGAGATTGAGGACACAGAGTCCTCAATCTCTTTTTCTGTGTCCCCTGTCATCAATGAACAGGAATACTCTATACCGAGTGTTCCTGTTCATTCATAGCATGAGGACAGAGTATGTTTACTATAACCACAATCATGAATGAACAGGAGGTGATGAACACTCCCATTCATAATTGAGGATATAGTAAACATACCATGTCCTCAATTATGTACAAACACTCAGCGATCACTGATTGCTGAGTATTTGCATTGGCTCTCCTTCCCTAAATGCTGTCACAGGAGGCTGAGCGAGCGGTGCGGGAGGAGAGCTCAGCTGTCTCCGCCCACACACTGCTCTGCCGGACTGTGACAGGAGGCTGAGCGCTGTTGGAGAGCCGCCGGCCGCTAGCAGCGCCCTCCTCCCGCAGCCAGTGACCAGTCAGCCGATACCAGCCTATTACCCTGTTGTCTCTGAATCTGATTGTGTCCTGTATAGGATTTTTGAACTCACCATAAAATCATTGAGTCTTCTTAGTCCATCCTGGAAGTCATTCACCTCTCTGGTTATACTAACACCTACCTACACTTGAACATGAACAAAAAACTGGAAGCCAGCCCAGGATAACCATTCCTACTACCAGTACGTTTCAGTTTTGTAGCAACATATAATCAAAACACAGAGGTGTGGGACCAGTGTCCCTCAATAGAGAAAAGGATATTATGGTAAGCACAAAATTCTAATTTTTGTTATTTATTGAGACACAGTGAAGTCATTAATCTTTGGGATGTCCAAAAGCAGTCCAACTGAGGGGTGAGCAACATAGTAGAAAGATCTATCAGGCCTACTAAAAAGGCAACTGGGACTGCCCGCAGCTCAAAGAGCATCAGAAGAGGCCTGAACATCCATCAAAAAATGGTGCTACTAAAAACATTCTAAAAATCATATAATTCTTGCAGAAGGGGTTGCCAGTGCCCAGGTCTACTGTAGGCAGCAGAATAACCTGATCGTGAATGGATTCCTGTGTCCCTCAATGGCCAAGAAATAAATGTAATGTGAGGATGATGATCTGCCAAGCCTAAGTTCACAGTAACTTGTTTAAGAGATATATGCAAAGTACTTTAAAACTATGAAATGTTCCTTTCTTACTAGAAGTATATTCAGGAAACCGTAGCCAAAAACGAGTCTATATCAATACAGGTATCATTTGTTTTAGGGTACCATGCTCTGGGAATTCTCAGCTGAAAGCCTTTCGATCACTACTCACATTAATGAGCCTAGTCAATGACAGGCTTCATAGCTACTGCACACATTGTGAATGCAGTCAGCAGTAATAGAAGGTGTCTTTCATTAAAAGTCTTTGAAGATGCTAGCACTGTATTAGCTTCGGTTCTCTTCTCACAACCACGAGTGAAAGGAGCAAGCCAGAAGAATCAGGAGGGCATATCCAGGAGACCTGCCAGACCCGGAGAACACCAGGTGAGTCAGCCTTTGCATTTCAAAAGGTTTTTTTTTTTTTAATCAAGCTTTGTCAAGACTACCACATGTATAATATTTGTATTACCTCTGCAAAATCAAGACACAAAATACCTCTCCAAAACCAAAAATTGTTAGGATTCTGTAGAAATACATTTGAATCTACAGTAAACACTGTTAAAGTTAGGTATGCTTCAGGCAATAAGCCAGGTTCCATCACTCTAAATCTGGTCACATTACCTGAATAGAGCATGTAAGTTCACATAACCTGCAGAAGATCCACATTGTAGATACCAACAGTCTGCCAACATCAGTGCCCCTTGTACTGCTGGCATTGCCTCAGGTCATGGTATCCCCAACAGGACCTTCAAGTTCTCCACTGCCCCATCACAAATCACAATACATTCAACTATGCACATGTATAGATTGTAAGCTCTCACGGGCAGGGCCCTCCTTACCATCTTGTCTTAAATTGTATTGTGACTGTAATGTCTTCCTTATATTGTAAAGCGCTGTGCAAACTATTGGCGCTATATAAATCCTGTATAATAATATAATAATAATAATGTATACTTATTACTGCCTCCCACACTGCAGTGCTTGATGCAAGTAGTGCCACAACATGTAGGGTCCATTTACATGGTATGAGGTGCAGCATGTCATTTTTGAATGGGCTGCCAAGGCACCCCAGTGTACCAAAAAAACTAAAATCCCACAAAATATAACATCTTTTTTCATTATAGTAATGCAATGCACTGGCAAACCATGAATGGCACAGCACCAACTTGCACAACTGTGTGGTGGGAATGCACACAAGTGTAATATTCTGGCCCACATAATGTTCTGTGAAGGAGAAGCTGTGGTAAATGTGAGAGCAAGCACCTGCCATCATTAGTACCCTATTCATACAGGTTCACTTTAAGACTAAAACAAAAAACAAACCTTCCACACATTCTAGCATTTCCAAGCTGGTAAAATGGACATGGCACAAGGTTGGTACTTACATTTTATAGTAAAAAACCTTAGACTCCCCACTATTTGCAGCTGGAATGAGGTGCTTGTCCAGTACATCCAGAATGTCATTACAGATAGATTTCAGTTCAGTCTCAACCTAAAAACAAAGATGACACCTGTCAATCATATTTTAGTACAGTGAACTGAAAAGTCATAATGGCTTCTGTACAAGAGAAAAGAACAGGTGATTGGGTCTACGTAACACAGCTCAGCCAGTTCACTACTAAATGCTGCGTTGTGTGTGCAGGGTATAGAGTACATAGGCACATCTGCGATTCATTTCCTCAAGCCTTTTCCCTCTTCTGAACCCCATTCCTTGCATGCTTAGTCATTCAGTACATTGTATGCTAACCCCCTGCCACCTTCCACAGAAACAGGAGCATTAATAGAAAGCTGTACAGAGAGAAATACCCAAGGCCTGCCACTGTTGACCTCACGATGAAATGCCAATTGCCTGGCTATCTCTGGCCTAAGTGACGACAAAGGACTGTTAGAACTCTTAATTTAGAGGTTGACTGCTTACAGTGTAACTGAACCTCTAGAGCAATTATATTACAGCCACTCACCCCAAGAAAATCTCATATTGCTGCCTTCTCTTACCACGCATGCAGCTTGCACTTCCATTCATTCATGGAGCTTCCGAGTATGAACTTGTTCCCTGGACTCTCTCTATAGAAATGAATGAGCGAAGAGTGCATTCATATGCCTGGCTGGGGACATTATAGTTAGCAATATCTCAGTGGATCGGGGACAAGACTGGGAAGGGGAGACTCAAAAAAAGAGTCTCCCATTCATGTGTGGTCCATCTATATAGGATTGCATTTCAGCAAGGCACCAGCATGCAGGTGAGCAGCCATTTTCCTTATCCTTGATCTGGATCAGTGTATTGATCTCCTGAAACCTCTGGATCAATAGAACCAAACAATTCAACAATGACAGCCTACACATGGTCTATTTTAAGCAAAGGCCCAATATAAAATGCTCTTAGCAAAGCTCAGCCAAACATTTATCCTTTCTATATCCTACATCTGGTCAACAATCGCCTATGCATTGGCTGGAGTCCCTGCAGAGTGCAAAGTAATTTTTTCACATTTACTATTAATGAACTGATCAGAGGGGGGGG
>NW_017306316.1:773024-789590 GCF_000935625.1 Nanorana parkeri
GGGGGACCTTAAACAATTGAAAATGCACCTATGGCCAGTCAAACCATGTGGCCAAAGACTTCTATGCAAGACAATCCATCTATCCGTGTAATGGAGTCTTACCATTGTCCGATATTCCTTGATCATTTTGAGTTTATCTTCTCCTCCTTTGTTCTCCTCTTTCTGTTCAATGCTGCTGATTATTCTCCAGGACGCTCTTCGAGCTCCGATCACATTTTTATATGCAACAGAGAGCAAATTTCTTTCTTCTACTGTCAATTCCACATCCATCCCGGCAACTTTCTTCATAGATTCAACCATTTCTGAAAAAGAAGCACGTTTACATTTATAATCAATCAAGTGCACGCAGCAACTTCTTTACCATGACTTGATGACTGTTCAATCACACTATAAAAGGGTCTGAGGAAAGAATTGTTGGGGACCATATACCCGTACTGTTCCATGACAACTAATCAAGCTCCAGAACTACAATTAGTTTTCTTTTTTTAAAAAGCAAGCGAGTAAAACCTCAAACCTGTTTCATGTTTCCCCCTAAATATAGTTTTAAAACATAACATGGGTCGGAAAAGTAAAGACTTTGCCTTTAGAAGGAAACCTAGCAGACAATTGTAGACTGCCACTGCTGACCTTTAAAAACTGACTGTCAGACTTCAGGGTCATCTGAGTCACTGATCTGAACAGATAATCAGATGAAGAAAATCCAAAACTGCCTGCCTGTACAAGGCCAGTGATCCAGACACCAATGGCATAGTATCAGTACGACAGGCAGGAAAATAGCATATTCAGGTAGTTAGCAAGGGTAACCTTCAAGCCTCTTGTGATAGGCAAACAAAGCATTTAAAAAGTAATCGAAAGTGGCTCCTTTGTTAGAAAAAGCACTGAAAATGGCCTCAGCTGGCAAAGTGGATCTGCTTTACCTGAACTGTCTGTTCCATAAACCCCTACTGCTGAGATTACATGGTCATGCCTAGAGATTTGATGGCATGTTTTGCATCAGAGACATCCTATCACTATATGATCTTTGAGCATGCTAGGGTAGGATGAGGGTGTTAAGAATTACACTTTAACCACTTGCAGCCCAGAGCAACTCCATTTTTGCTCACACAATAAAATCTGAATTTGTGGCTAGAAAACCGCTTAATACCCCCAACAGTTACATATTTTCAAAAAGCAGAGGCCCTGTAGAATATATTTTAAAAAATGCTAATTGCTAATGTTGCACAATATTTGTGCAAATGTTTACCAAACCAATATTTTTAGGCTAAAAAAAATACACTAAAATGATAAGTGCACAGAAACAATACCCATTTTGTTTTGGTAAAAATATCAAATGATAAATAGACACCAAACATGTCAAGTAACCGCGAAATGGCAAAAAAACCTACCATACCCAAAACTGCCCATAGGCGACGATTTAAAGCTTCCACCGAGCAGAGCATTGCTGGGAAATCTGATCTGTTATCTCACAGAAAAGGCATTTTCCTCCCTGAGTTGATGTGCATGGTCACATGTCCTAGTCACATGCCAGAATTCCAGGAATAGGAGCGCTAGTAATCTGTCCTTAGTAAACATGGCCACTGTAAGAAGACTAGTGAAGAAAAGAGAAATAAGGAATGCAAAGCCGACAATTATCTAGAAGTATGCGTTTGTAGATTGTCATTACTAAACATTTCTAAAAATGTGTGATGAAGCACAGATCATGTTCCTGTTCACCGCTGGAGGGGCGGTATATATTCCACAGCTCATTAGAAACAATAGGGTGGCTCTATAGCCGCCCGAACGCTTGTATGCCACAGCCATTGCTGGCAGTAAAAACAGCATTGCTGTAGCCTTGATCTTTGTGTAACACGACATTTATATAGGTATTGCAGCACTGGAGGGGTCAAAGAATAACAATGGAGAAATGCATGTTAGCCGACTTTGGTATTCCTTCAGTAAGGATACCTGCCTCAAAAATGTACTTTAAGAAGTGTTGGCACAGTTCAACCTCGTAAAAGGAGTGTATGTAGCCTGCCAAACACGAGACAGAGGTGGGCATCAATGTGCTGATGTTCACTAGTATCCAAAACTGCACCAATGGGGCAGAGCAGAGGCACAGTCTACTATTGCAATACTAACCAGAAAAAATAAAAAAAACACATCTTTGCTACTCAGCAAATCATTGAGCAGGAAAACCGTTCCTATACAATGGTTTCATCTGCATGCCTAATTATTGGGCTGCAGTAAAAGTAGGCAAATAACTTCAAGCAGGAAACAGACCTAAAAAAGGTAAAACAAACAGCTACAAAATAAACTTTAAAACACCTGGGCCAACCCTTAAAGCCCTACCTGAAATTTCAGGCCAAATGATAAAAAGCATAGTCAAGGTTCATGGAAGCAGTAACTATTCAATGTCCCGCCTTTGTTTTTTTTGCAAAGAATCTCCAGCAGAAAATGTCCTTTCCTGGCAATATACTGCAGAAAGGAGCGATGCATTGCGTGTGTGAGAGTAGCAGGCGTTCCATGTGAAAGCAGCAGTCTCTCTGCAGTGACACACACGTTACCACTGCAAAGCTGCTAACCAGCCATCCTTTCCTGCAGCAGACAAGGACTTCCTGCTGGAGCTGTTACCCCATTGAACGGTTACCATTTTGCTGCACCTTGATTTTATCTTTATTATTTATGTTGAATCAATAATGTCAAATATGGAAAAGAATAGTGTGCATCATCTCCATAAACAGAACATTAAAGAAAAACTTTACCCATGTCTTTAAAATAACAAAACATGCCTTTAGAAATGCTTAGTAATGACAATCTACAAACACATACTTCTAGATAATTGCCGGCTTTGTATCCTTTGCATATCTTCCCAGTTTTCTGACAGTGGCCATTTTTGACTAAGGGCAGATTTCTATATCTCCCTTTACTTCCTGGAACTCTGGCACATGTGACTAGGACATGTGACCATGCACATCATCTCAGGGGAGGAAAATGCTTTTCCCCGATTACAAATGAGATTTCTCAGCAATGCTCTGCTGATGTAAACTTCCCAAGATGCAATGCTTGGGCACATTACATCATTTGTGCCAGAACTGGATCAGGAAGTAAATTAAAAACAAGAGGATTTTAAATCAGCATGCTGATGTGAATTTTAGTGAAAGGGGATAGAAGGTCCACTTTAACGGTTCTACTGAGCAATAGTAGTTCATATTACCAGAGCATTCCCACTTAAGATCAAAGCAGCTCAAGTGGGAACGTAGAGGAAATGGGTGTCTGTCATCAGAGAAAAGGGTTCATCATAGCATTTATTTTACATACTACACCAATCAGCCATAACATTACGACCACCTGCCTAATATTGACTATGTCTCCTTTTGCTACCAAAACAGCCCTGACCCATTGAGGCTTGGACTCCACTAGACCTCTGTAGGCGTGCTGTGGTATCTGGCACCAAGCCGTCAGTAGCAGATCCTTTAAGTCCTGTAAGTCGCAAGGTTTGGCCTCCATGGATCAGACCTTGTTTTTCCAGCACATCCCACAGATGTTCAATTGAATTGAGATCAAGGCAACACCTCAAACTTGTTGCGTTCCTCAAACCATTCTTCTTGAACCATTTTTGCAGTGTGCAATTGCTGGCCGACACATTATCTTGCTGAAAGAGGCCACGGCCATCAGAAATAGTTTCCATGAAGGGGTGTATGTCGTCAGCAACAATGTTTAGGGAGGTTGTACGTGTCAAATGAACTAACATGAATGGCAGGACCCAGCAGAACATTGCCCAAAGCATCACACTGTCTCCGCCGGCTTGCTTTCTTCCCATAGTTCATCCTGGTGCCATCTCTTCCCCAGGTAAGACAGACACGCACCTGGCCATCCATATGATGTATAAGAACATGATTAATCAGGCCAGGCCACCTTGTTCTATTGCGCCATTGTCTGATGCTCATGTGCCCATTGTAGACGCTTTTGGCAGTGGACACGGGTCAGCAAGGGCACACTGACCAGTCTGCAGCTACACGGTCCAATACGCAACAAACTGCAGATGCAAATGCTGCCACAGGCTGAGGTGCGCCCTGGACTAGACTATTTTTTAAACTCCATTAACACAGAGGTCCAGGACCTGACTATACTGTCTGGACGGGGAGCATGGCTCAAAACTACTAGCTGAACATTTACAAGTTCTTTGACATGTAAAACAGTTCACATTTAAAAGGTATGTATTCAGTTGTCTGAAGATAACCAATATTTCATGCCTCCAAGATTTTTCACTTTATTATTACAGTTCAGCACGTGCCCAGGGATAACCAAAATATATGCCAAGTAGGGCTGCAAAAACTAATCGATTATAAATCGATGAGAATCATTGACAATGATTCTCATTATCGATTAGTTGCTGCCGCTGCTGTTTTGCTTCTCCGTTCTCCCGGCTGGTTGCAGTGGTCTGTGTCCCTTTCCATCACCGCTTCTATCGGCAGAGGCAGCAGGGACACAGCACTCTGCAGCCGGCACCAGTGGGAAGGAGAGACCGATGTGCTTCTGCATTACCCCGCTGGTGCTACCATTTTTACGCTGCTCCCCCTCTTCTCAGTTAAAAGCCAGTGTCAAAGATCCATTCAGCGGCTGAGAGCAAAATCCAGCCTGCTGTTATTTTAAAAATTGCAATAGCAGGCCGGCTACTGCACGCGCCCACTGCCTGCTGTCAATTAGCAGTGGACAACCTGAAGGAGAACTTTTCCCTTCAGTTCCTGCCTCTGCTGATTGACAGCAGGGAGTGGGTGGGTGCAATATAGGGCTGCAACAACTAATCGACATAATCGATTAGAAAAGTTGTCAACTTTTTCAATAATCGATTAATCGGCTTCCGATCAGTTGGCCCTGTTCACAGCTCCACACGCTGTGCGCCGCACACAGCCTACTATTCCAATTTAAAATAACCAATAGCAGGGTGGCTATTGCTCCCAGCCACTGCCTCCTGTGTTGACATTCAGCTGACTCCAGTGGAAAGGTGACACTAGGGGTCTAAAAGACCCTTAATGTCACCTGAATGAGAACCCGTGACCTTCAATGTGCCATCACATAGGGGGCTATGTAAAGTCCCCCAACCCTGCAAACACATGTATACTAATGGAAACACAAGTCGGTTGCACCTACAAAGAAAACCAATGATTACACTACACGTCAGGTATCGCCAATATTCATGGCTAACTTTCTTTTTTTTTTGACGAACCGGCTCTTCATGGCTAACTCTAAACTTAGATGACTGGGTGTGTATATATGTGAGCACCCGCAATGGAGCGTGCGGTACTGCAATAACATGCATTCCAGTGTGGTGTGATTGCAAAAAATATGCATACCATATTATTCTGAAGAAAACTTTATGGTTTGTAACACTACATTTGTGCATTTTATTGTAAATTAAGGATGGAGTTTTTTTTCCAGATTAATTGCAAAAAATAATCCGCCAACTAATTATGAAAAAATTGTTAAGTGCAGCCCTAATACCAAGCACACTCATACAATTCTGTAAGCGCTGGCTACGGATCACTAAATGTAAATCGATTTTAAGACTGCATATGAGTTAAGTGTAGTCAGGGAGTATGTGCACAGGAAAAGCAGTACGAGTTATGAAAGGATCTCAAGCTTCAAATACAAATGGAACATCTTGAGTAAACTCAGCAACAAAAACCTGAAACACATTGTACCTATAACTCAGAACACACAGATAGGAATCATCTGAAACATTCTTTACAAAATACATCTTTGGCCAAATTCCAGTGACAAGTCTACAAAATCACAACTAATGCCTAAATTAAGTCTCTTCTATTAGCGATATCTTACTTGGTACTAAGACTGTCTCTTGTATCAGGATGGTGACTAGGCAACCACAGAACATTATTCTCAAAAACCTTGAAGGATAAGTGCACTTTAAAACAAAGTGCACTTATCCTTTTTGCTCATTGGCCCTAACCGAACGAAATTCACCCTCCCTCTCAATAAATTGAAACTTACCTCAACTGACAGCCGTGCCAGTGGATTGCAGCCCCATAGACCTTTGCCTAGAAATCTATAGGGTTGTAATGTTGTAAACCCAAAACACTACAATCTCAGAAGATTTAACAGGTTAATGTCCTTTTAAAATGTAATTTCCAAACTATTAATATCTAGTGGTCCATATCTAGTGGTCCTGCTATGAAGATTTGTGTTCAGGCACTTCCTGTTACAGAATGACAACACTCTGGCCCCGTTTCCCATCTGTGCTGTCATGAAGTTAAGGTTCACATTCCACTTTAACAAGGTTTATGAACATCAAGGTGGCATGTTTAAATAGAATGGCTTAGGGCTGCAACCAACTAATCTCATTATCGATTAGTTCATTGGATCCACTGTCTCCTCCACGCTGGGAGGAGAGCACAGCAAGCAGTGGGCAGGTGCAACAGTCAGCCTGCTATTGCAATTTGAAATGGCCAATAGCAGGGTAACTATTGCACCAGCCCACTATCTGCTGATTTACATTCAGCTGTCATATGTGGAATCTTGCTACTGGCATCTGTCATTCCCTGAGGCTATTCAAGCGCCATGTGCTTACAACAATTTTTTTTAAAAAAGGGAAAAAAAGGTAATTTTAGGTTTCGGCCTGAAAGTCTGCTGTGTGAGCTGCGTTGCAGTGCCATTCATTTCAATGGCACCCCAAACGCGCCTCCCACCCACAGTGATTGCCCGGACTGGAACACACGATACCCACAATGCCGTGTTTTCCATGGCAGTGCGAGTGCAAAAAATTGAGCATTTCGTTTTATTCTGAAGTAAACTTTATGTTTGTAACACCGCATTTGTGTATTTTATTTTCAAGGATGGGTTTTTGATTTTTATCCAATTAATAAAAAAAAATTAAAAGAAAAAAAATCGGCCAGCTAATCAATTATGAAAATTGTTAGTTGCAGGCCTAATGCCAAGCACACTCATACAACTCCATAAGCGCTGGCTATGGATCACTAAATTTAAATTGATTTTAAGACTGCATACAAGTTAAGTGTAGTCAGAATATGTGCACAGGAAAAGCAGTACGAGTAATGAAAGGATTTATCCTATCAAAAACATTATCGACTATGAAACAATCAGCTGCAGCCCTAGAATGGCTACATGTATGCTTTGAATGATAAAGGTTTTTTTGAGGGGTTTTTAATGCAAACACTCTGAAATTGCAAGTCAAACCTGCAAGTTACCTCTAAACAGTGACACTTTATGACCTAGGATAACAAGGCTGGTCCTCCACGGTGAGTGAGTGTGGTCACCCTAGAACAGGAAGTGTTTTACAGACAGGATCACCAATTGAAAGGGAGAAAAGCCTGAAGAAACAAACCAAATCGAGTCACCATAACCAAGACTGGTAAACATTTAAACAGTATGTTTTCCTCTAAGTTTTGGATAGAGCAGGAAAGGATTAGAACCCAACTGGTTTCTGCTATCTGGAGCCCCCTCACTTCCTGTCCTGCAAAGAGTTTTGCCAGACAGGAAGGGAGGGAAAAACTGCAGAAGAGACACAGACAGAAAAAAAAAACGTTTTATTTTTAATTTCCATCTAATTTGCGGTTGGAGAATTCTCTTACTTCCTGTATGGTAAAACATCAGCAGTTAAGGAAGAAAGGGCAAATCACTCCAAACGATGCCCCAATTTGCAGTAAAAAAACAAACAAAACACAGGGGTTATGGCTTGACATACCCTTTCAATTTTGTTAGGACCTTTTGACAACATCTACATTGGATCAGTTTGTTCAGGTTATAGCTAAACGGCAGCCTTATCTTTGCTATTGCACAAGCTCCTCTTCTCTACTGAAAATGCCTATTGTGATTTCAGTGCAAGTTAGAAAGAGCTCCATGTTATTTCTTTGCTGAAGGACGTCCAGTGTTATCTTGTCTCTAGGTTGGCACTCCAGTGACGCCCAGCCCCCCCAAACTTTGTATAACTTCTACAAAGACTTGGCCCATTCCATACCTGAAACCCGAGGGCTCTTGAGAAAAGAACCGAGGCAGGGTACTGTGACATTTTCAGGAAGCCCTGCTGGCCCTTCCCACAAGGCACAATCTGCCTGAATTGCTGAAAGCGGCACAAAGTCCCAGTGATGTCATAGGAACTACAAATGCAAGGAAAATGGGAAGGTTTTATTTAAAATGAATTGGCATGTTGATGAAGTGGAAGTGAGGAACTAGGGTAGGCAAAATACAAGCAGAATAAACTTTAGATAGATTTTTTTTTTTTTTTAATCTGTGCATACAAAGTGCTCATAATTGGCCTGTTTGTAACAGGTTATAAGACTTTTGTAACATTAGTTTTCTATGGAATGCTCATGGTCCTGAGCTCCCTGTTTCTATGCAAATACAAGTGAAGGTATTGAGAAATTTCTTACAGGGGAATAAAGTAATGTTGTAACATCATACATAAGATACAAGATTGATATTTTCGTGCTACTGCATTACAAAAAAAAAAATTCACTATAATTAATAGGGCGTTCTTTATAGCAGCGCAAAATAATGACTGCAATCAGAAAGAGAAAAGAAACTGTTCATCTAGATATAATTGTGCGTGATAAACTGTATCTAACTGCAGGTAGTGCGATTCCTTTCCAAGAAACGGATGCATCGACCTTGGTGCAGTTTTCAGGTGAACACCACAGCACACAGTGAAAGGCCATTTGTTTCAGTGATAGTAGTTTACATCTCTGCTTTAATGTCCTGCAACATATCTCTTCATTAGAATGCTTTCTCAGGCCTATAGGAGTGAATGGCGATACAAGGAAAGCACAAGTATCATGCGTTTCTTTATACGTTTCTAATAAAAGTTTCTCTGCTGTGGTTTTTAAAATTAAAAATCCTACAAAAGAAAAAAATGATCCAACACTCATTTGTGCCACCACCCATTCCTACGATCTTTACATCCAACATGCTTCAGGAAGTGTTGGATACCTGGCCGTGGTTGCATCCATCACTACAGGATACAGCAGTGACGCACAGGGGGTCATAGAAATGAAATCACAGAGTGCAGTAGGGGACCAGATGCAAACATTTATTTTGTAGATCTTCAATAGAGCTAAAAATGGGACTTGCCAGTTGCTGGACAGGTATGACAGATGTGAAAAGTGTGCTGGGGGAGAATCTCTGCAGAGAAGCTTAAAAGGAGAACTATGAGGTGAGTGCTTTTCACTGACCTCATAGTTCTAGTCGACCTGTGACAATGAGACTGTCACAGGTCGGTTCAGTAGATCGGGAGGTGAGCGAACACATACCGGCGTTCGCTCACCTCTCGATCCTGTCACAGCTCTCTGCCGTGACAGGGGAGGGGCTGGATTCCCCCCTCCCCGCTAGCGCTGACTGGCGGATCTGACGGGGGCGGGTACAGTTGGCTCTGCCTCTAGATAGGCAGAGCCAGCTGTCACTCACGCAGCTGGGCCGATCCAGACATAATTGTCTGGATCCGCTTTAGCGTCTCAGTATACCGCGAGCAGTAGCTTGTGGTATACCGTGGCGTCTCAGTATACAGCAAGCTATAGCTCGCGGTATACTGAGCTTAGGGTGACGGCAGGACACTAGTTTGTGTCCTCCCGTTACCCTAAGGAGAACTATGGGGAAAAGCCTTAACCCCATAGTTCTCCTTTAAAGCAGGGGAACCAATGCCAGGACAAGTGGGGATTAAATCTGTTTTTTTTTTTATTATTAGTTTTGGGACTATTCACACAAGCAGCTGTGCTACACTGCATGTTTGCTTGGCACAGCATGATGTGGCAGTACAACACTGCACCGTAAAAAAAACAAGGGGAAGCGCACACCACTGCAATGCGGTGGTGTGAACTGAGCCCACTATGGGACAAGGTAAATGAACGTGTCTTGCTTTACAGCTGTGCTGGAAAAATTGGCCAATGTGGCCCCAACACACTCGGTGTGAATGGCCCTTTAAAGAGGCACCTGTAGAAATGTCTAGTAATGACAATCTACAAAGACATACTTCTAGATAATTGCCAGCTTTGTATTCTTTGCATATCTTATTTTTCGTTTCCTCATTCTTCTGACAGTGGCCTTATTTTTTTCTAGAAGGAGGAAAGACAGTAAAATTTATGAACGGTACCGCCAAAGTTACACTATTTATGTAGAGCGCTGTAAATTGTCCCCGTGGTCAGGAACTTAGAAACATGTCAATGTGCAGTTTTTATACAAATGGTAAGACAAAACGCCCCTGCACATCAGACACCATGGAAGCAATAAGCAGCATTCATTTTTCACGCCTTCATTCCTCTCCGTCATGACAGCAGAGCCGTGGGCAATGTCGCTGTACCGGTGACTGGTTGAGCTACATGAAGAACCAACCAGTGAATAAAGTTCAGCGATCGCTCTACGAGGACTCTAGCACACCAAGGCCACTGGGAGTGCGGAGGTGTGACTCTAGTCTCGACGACAGTGGCCATTTTAACCAAGGGCAGATTACTAGATCTCACTTTACTTCCTGGAACTCTGGCTCATGTGACTAGGACATGTGACCGTGCACATCGTCTTAGGGGGAGGAAAATGCCTTTTCCCTGAGATCTTGTGACATTACAGATGAGTTTTCCCAGCAATGCTCTGCTGATGTAACCTTCCCAGGATGCAACACATCAGCACATTACATCATTTGTACCAAAGTGGACCAGAAAGTAAACAAAAAATATAAATAAAAGGTTTGTTTAGCTAATGAATGTAAGATTATTTCAGAACTACAGGTTGATGCGAGTTTTAGTGACGGGGTTAAAGGCTCACTTTAATACTAGACATGGACATTTTTGAAGGATATAAAATATACAGGAATAAGTGTAAAACATCAAGGCACACTGACACTGCGGACCACTGTTAATACAGAACTGAATGCAGGTTTGAAGCACAAACTGTGACTGATCCAAACGTTAAGTGCCATAGGCATCTTCTCGTTCTTAAATTTTATTTGAAAACTGTCTTTTGTGTTTCCGTCCATCACAATGCTGTTTTTTTTCCTCTACACTGTCTCATCAGTGGTTACATTGAAGTTAAAATGGTGTAAAAGCACCCAAGTCTACTTACTACTCCTATTACACCAAACTGAATCTAGGGGGAAAGCATTGTGGGTCAGACTACATTTACCGTATATACTCGAGTATAAGCCGTCCCGAATATAAGCCGAGGTACCTAATTTTACCACAAAAAACTGGGAAAAAGTATTGACTCGAATATAAGCCGAGGGTGGGAAATGAGGCAGCTACTGGTAGATAAATACCAATAAAATCCCATTAATATTTATTTAAAAGAAAAACAATAACCTAGCTCTGTAAGTGGAAAAGGGGGTACAGGGCTACATATCATGTACTACGGATCATTTAACCCATTCATATTAGCAGAGGATAATTGTAAATCGATTGTTCAGTGCATTCTATATGTAGTAAATTAGGACCCGGAGACTGCCAGATGACCCCGCTCGGAGCGCCGCCCACCGGAGCAGCAGTGACGCGACGCTCGGCGAGGTAAGTAAGAAGAAACCTGACGCTGACTCGAGTATAAGCCGAGGGGGGCACTTTTCAGCAAAAAAATGGGCTGAAAATCTCGGGTTATACTCGAGTATATACAGTATGTTTTCCTGGACTGTGTTTAAATCACAGTACTATAGAAGAACATACCAGGAAAATGCTGAAATCTATTCAGGGCACTTTGAGCACCCCATCATTTCTAATGAAAGTGGACCTGTCAAGTGACACTGACAGGATTGTCGCTTTATGAAGCCTGAAAAGAAATGTAGATACCATCTGTAGTTATAATCGTACTAGATCTCGGATTTCTGGGATTTGTCCAGTTCCGATACTTGAACATAAAATACATGCATGCCTTTCAAGAGAAATGTCAACTGGGTGCTATATTATGTAAATTAGCATTTCATATGGCCACAGTGAGCATTAGAGTCTTTTAGACCCAATAAGGAGTCTGGGAAATGTCATCAGCAAGATTTCAGAGTCACCGTGTATGCTCACTGCACAATAAATGGCCTTCCGGAAAACTATTCACATATTTGACCTGCTTAGCTCATAGCTTCGAAAACCTTTCCTCAAGCCTCACAAGCGTGTGTTTTGTGGATCTACCCCCAAGGGCAAAGGTAAATTGCTAATGACCTGTCCTCCAATGCACAGAAACAACTCTGCACCAGGAACTCATTCAGGACCTGCAATATGCTATGTCTGTAGGTGACAAGTTCATACCAAAGTGTTCTAACAAGGGACAGACAAGTTAAAGTGGCCATACACTGTATGATTTGTGCTCGGAAATCCTACACGAACGGTCTTTCGAACAAACCTCAAACAATTCATGGTACACATCACCAATTTTCGGTTTTCATATTGTGACTTTTCAATCGGTCAGGTTAGAAAATTTTTCTGTAACCGAACGAAAATCAATGCATCAGTGCGTCAAAAATCATAACAAGAACACAGCACATGCGCAAAAGGAAATTTCCGTCGTTTGTCAAAAATTGGTTGGTCAGTATGGCTATGATGATTTCCGAAATCGACATTTGACTATGCTTGATGGGGTTTGAGCTATAATCGAACGAGGGTTCATGACAAAAACTTCCAACCAAAAATCTACTACCTTTAAGCGCAAGCCTTTATGCACTCTGATGTTGGCAACTCTCCTACAACACTTCCCTTAAGTAGGGTACACTGTTCAAATTTCAGCCAGTTACTGATGAAGCTGACAAAATTTGTACCGTGGGTGTCGCTGTCGGCACTCTTGCACCCACAGCATCCCTCGATCAGCTGAATGAAGGAGCTGGTTGGAAAGCTCTTGGCTGAATGGAGCTAGAAGCCAACAAGCTGCTGTCAGTAGGGGTGTAGGTAGTATGAACAAGCCCAAAAACAAATCAGAGAAATGGCCAACTAATAACAGTCCTAATATTTTCTACAATGTCTTTACTTCTCTTCTAGTCCTACAATAGGGATCCACCTGCTACATTCACATAATTTTCACCATCCTGTCACAACTATTTTAAGCTTTAAGAGTAAAGCGACCAGGAAAAGCCCAATTATAAAAAGGTCTTGGAAAGAACAATCTTCATCATTCATAAATGGAATATGAAGTATCTGCAAGAAATGCATTTACCATGGTGCAATATTTTTTCAAGTCACAGCCGACTTCCCGCTCAGTATAACTACCAACTACAGGCAGCGTCACAGCCCCTCCCAAGCCTGTAATGGCCGATAATATTCTCCCAAATACTAGGCAAAACTCAGTGGGAAAATAACCCGGTAAATGCAGAACAAGGCTATAAATTCTGTGAGCCTATGTTGAAGATGGAGGTTCATAGAATCCATTATCCCTGCCCCACCGTGGAGTTCTCCTTGAACAGCAGTAGGAAGTCTAGCTCAAAATGGGTTCTTTCCGCTAACATTACACCGTAGTCAGACTCTTCCCCTAATATTACTAATGTGACACACCCTACGGTTCCTTGGTCCAGGAAGTATTTCAAGCCCTCTCTCTCCAGGTCATCAAGTCTACAACTGTTGGCTGAGCAATTGTATAAGTCTGAATAAATACTGCTATTGCAGCATAACAGTGGGACACCAGCATGGCCAAATCAAGCATCAGCCGGGCACTTGAGGAAAAGGAGGTTACAGCATTATATAAATACATGGCATACACTGGTGGATATTCTGTAGATTGAGGAGACAGAACCTGGCAGGCAGATAGACTGATCTCTATTAGTAATGTGACCAATCCAAGCATAACTAGTACTATAGTACCTCCGTTCAGCAACAAAATTCAAGTATTTCCATAACAAATAATGAGCCCTAAATACAACCACAAGTGCTACTGTCCTTCAAGGTTCATCAATAAACTAACATATAATTACTTATCTCAGGTCCAGCATTACTTGTCTATTTAAATATACTATTTGTTCAGTTAGTGACCTCTGATCCTATCCCACCATCACAAAAATGTGCCGATATAGTGAAAGCCCCATACATCGATATTGTGCTTAAACTGGAACTGAATTCCAAAAGAGAAGATCTGCCTTGTTAGAAGGAACATTTGGAAGTATTGTGTCTGAAAAAGCTTCAGTCCTGAATTCCACCTGAACAATAACAGTGCACTTCCTGGTATGTGAAGGTGCCCCTGTGCTTGCTGTCACCTAGCTGTATATCTTCAATGTGAGATCTAAGGCACTGCTGCCTTTGACAATTAGTCTCAGGAGATTTCCAGTCATTTAGCAAAGTCCCTTCTGTGTTGCTCCTTGTTCGTTGCTCTGACATGAGGAAGCAAACTCCAGTCTCAAAGATTGTCACCAATATAGAAAAACTGTACTAAAAACAAAGCACAGCCAGTAATGGGAAAACATCAGCTGCAGGGGGTAGAGTCAATCCTGGTGACTAGTCATTTGAAATCCA
Organism: Nanorana parkeri; assembly: GCF_000935625.1. NCBI lineage: Eukaryota > Metazoa > Chordata > Amphibia > Anura > Dicroglossidae > Nanorana > Nanorana parkeri. The sequence continues at coordinate 787,430 of NW_017306316.1, forward strand.
GAGTTCCATCTCTTGTGAAATCCCCATCTGGACAAATACAGAAAAGGCAGATTTCTTCCTTCATCAGAATTACCAGTTGCTATGGCCAACAGTTCAAGACAGTGATCTATCATTCACCCCTATGGTACATGGCCAGCAAAAGGCGGGCCCAAGGGTAAGCCTGAAATACGTATGCCTTTAAGACAAATGTTCCGTTCAGCTTTAACAGTACTGTGCACTATCCATGAACCGTAAAATGAAAGTGGAAACAGTCATTAACAATGAAAGACGATTGGAAATGGAGTTAAGCTTGACCTCTGCGAAAGCCAAGGAAAGAATGCTGTATTTAACAATGTCCAGTAATACAGAGGAGGACAAAACCATCTGCGCTATCCTCAGGTTACATACTAGCATGCCCCTAAAGCCCAACTCCACAAATGACCCTTGCAGGACACTCCCCTCCCCGGCGATGACCAAGGCCCCATTCACACTGAGCGACATGAAAATCGCGCGATTTTGCGCGACGAGCCGAGCGATATTGAGCTACTTTTTCCTATTGGGCTGTATGCAATCAGGAGCAGAATCGCTCGAAATCCGCAGAAAAAAGGGTCATGTAGGAGCGACAAGCTACCAGCGACGAGCTACAAGCGATATTGAGCGACGAGATGTGAACAGCTCCATTGAAATGGATTGGAGAAGCTACATAGAGCGATATCGCTGCAAAAATCGCTCGATAAATCGCTCAGTGTGAACGGGGCCTAAGTCTAAGGCGTAGTACTTACCTTATTCCCTGCTCCAACACACGCCCCTATCAGTCCTCCCATACACTGCAAGGCTACTGGCCCTTCCCTGTACTTAATGTCAGCGTGGGTCACAAAGATGAAGGGTGTCTAATATTCCTCTGCCCCTTGACTTAAATTGGACCTTTACCCTCTTTCTGTAACTTTACTCCCACCCTCCCCCCATTCACACTTATATACATAAAACACTTTTTCTTGGTAGCCAACTCCACACTTCTGGATTTGTTGCCTTGGTGGGAGTGAAGTCCCTCAGCTGCCCAACCTCCGGAGATATTTCACATTACCCATCCCAAGAGGCTTTAGGGCAATGTCATTGGCGTTTAGTCAGGGGAGGTCGACTGCAGGAACCAGTAAGAGAAGACCGGCTGCCAGATGACAGCCTGAGACCAGTTGCACAACAGCAAAATGCCAGTTTACTGCAAAACAGGGGTGAGCAACTCCGGCCCCCCAGCTGTTGTGGAACTACAAGCCCCATGAGGCATTGCAAGACTGACAGTAACAGGCATGACTCCCAGAGGCATGGTGGGATTAGTAATTAAAGCACAGCTGGAGATGCTCCCCCTGCTGCAGAGCAATAATGGATTCACTGGGCGTGTACGTTTACCAAAAAATGTAGAAGGAAATAATAAATGGGGGAGAAATGACTCTTTAATGAGCATTTAACTCTTGCAGTGCCGGTGGTCCCCAATGTAAGGGTCATATTTGTAGAATTCCCAGAGATGGGCTTTAAAATGATCCTGCTTCTGGATGAAAGTGCCAGGAAATCAGCACCACGGTAGTCATGAAGTACTGCTGAGACACCAGACGTGCCCATCTGACATTTCCACACCAGGGAAGATCTCCAGCACTCCGTGACATCCGTCAGATGTTGCTCACACTGCCGCCACTCTGCAGGACGCACCCTTTCACAAGTGATTTTCCAGAAGGGGACATGGATGGATCTCCCTGCGCGCTCACCGACCGGTCTAACGAGAATGAATGAAATCAGGGGCCCATGGCACTGGGCGGAGCTTCCCACACAGCAGGCCCACCCCCTGGTCACCATGACAAGGCCAAGACTGGGGAAACTCCCATTTATGGCTCCAGTGACCCCAAGATCAGGGGACAGGGCGACACCTCTGCATCATACACAGGGCCAAAGGGAATGAATAAAAAAACGTTATGTGATGTACGTAACGGTGGAGCACATCAGCAGCAATAAGACAAAGGAGGGGAGCGCACACAATGACTGGGCATCGGATGATATAAAAGGCTTTCACAGCAGTCATCATCCTGCAGATACTGAGCGAGCACGAGGCTCGGGCACCAAGGCATGCTGGGATTTGTAGTCCCACAGGCTGCTGTGCGGGGAGGTCACAGCCCAGTACAGGCAGTGTCACAGG
>NW_017306316.1:789618-796641 GCF_000935625.1 Nanorana parkeri
AGCCTCTCCTTTGTGCTCTCCTCCCTTCTCCAGACCGTCCGCCATTTTGTCTCGCCTCCATTCTCTCCGCCCGCCGACCTATGGGGAGAAAAAAGCCGCTCGTTCCTCTTACCGTCATATCGCTCAGCTTGTTCAGCCAGCTTGGCTTGGTACACTAGGTGCTCTCGATCTTCCATGGCGGTAGCTAGCGGCTGTCAGGGGTGATGTACTGGGCGGATGGAAGCCGATTGTAGGTGTCCGTCTCCCAGCAGCGCCTCTGTCTCTCTAGCTGAGCCCGGGAAAGATGGCGGCTCCTTGATCCGGGAACTTCCGCCTGCGCACGCGGACAATCGCTCAGCTCTATGGCAACCGCTCCCTGGCAACAGCAGCAGGCGCGGCAGGAGAAGGCGTGGCACGAAACGCTTGCGTCAGTAGGGCGTGGGTGTGGCTAAAGCGAGCATCCCTTAGATGGGAGCGCAGCGGGCATGGCCTTGGTCGTCACTCTTGATGACTGCAGTGGGGGGTGGAATAGGACTGTTGCTGCCCTGTGCTGGCTCCTGGATTTTGTGTAGCATCATTCATTATGACATATGTCCATATTCAGTATGTTCCCAGTAGTATATAGGAAGTATATCATATATATGGTGTATTTACTATATACTGCATAGTAAACATATAGATATATGAAGATCTGTCACATAAACATATAGCTAGTAAAGATAGATATAAGAGCTATACCACATAGTAAACATATAGATATATAAGAGCTATACCACATAGTAAACATATAGATATATGAAGCCATACCACATAGTAAACATATAGATATATGAAGATATATCACATAGTAAACATAGATATATGAAGATATATCACATAGTAAACATAGATATATGAAGATATATCACATAGTAGACATAGATATATGAAGATATATCACATAGTAAACATAGATATATGAAGATATATCACATAGTAGACATAGATATATGAAGATATATCACATAGTAAACATAGATATATCACATAGTAAACATAGATATATGAAGATATACCACATAGTAAACATAGATATATGAAGATATATCACATAGTAGACATAGATATATGAAGATATATCACATAGTAAACATAGATATATGAAGATATATCACATAGTAGACATAGATATATGAAGATATATCACATAGTAAACATAGATGTATGAAGATATATCACATAGTAAACAGAGCCAGGAGTGTACATTGCACTGATCATGTGCCACAGGCAGCGTACACTAAATTAAGAAAACAAAACTGCTACGGTAGGAGTAAAGGTGGCCAAACATTGTTCGATTTTTGTTCGGGAATCGTACACAAACGATTTTTTGAACAAAAATGAAACAGTTGATGATGGTACAACACCGATTTTCTTTTTTGCAAATGTGAACAAAATGTTTCGTACGTCAAGTTGGAAACATTTTCTCTGATCTCCTCAAGAACACAGCACATGCGCAAAAGGGAAGCTGCATAGGTCAAGCAAATAATTTCTCTGCATAGGTCAAACAAATATTTCCGTCGTTCGTCAAAAATCGGTTGGTTTGTATGGCCAATGAATCATTTCTGAAATGGACATTTGACTATGCTTGATGGGGGAATTCTAGGTATAATCGAACCAGCGTTCGTGGGAGCAACTAAACCGTTCAAACAAAAATCTGACAATGTACGGCCATCATAGGAGGAAGAAGTATCTTCTACTACAGAGACTTTCCATTTCTCTTCTGCCAAAAAACTGTACCACCTATACAGGAACATACAGGAGCAGGGAGCTCACATCACTTCCTATACAGACTCCGCTACAGAGTGCTTCAACGGAGCACTGTGTAGGATGGGTGTGTGGCCAGAAGGTGATTGATTCAGGGTTAAGCTGCCCATACACCTTGCGATCAAAACGTTTCGTCCGATGTCCGATGATCGAACTGTCGTACGATTTTCGTACGGCGGCCCCACCCTGCCCCGATTATCGCAAGGTTAGATCAGCAGTAATTAGAAGCACCTGGACGAATTGCGGTAATTGACTGCATGCATTTTCATCTGCGCATGTGCACTGTAGATCGTACGAATTTTGACGTATGGAAACGCCACCAACCTTGTGAAAATCGTACGATCGACCAAAGTTTTCTAACCTGCTGGTTAGTCAAAAGTCGATCGATTGTACAATATTTGCGGTTGCACACTGCCCATCAACCGTACGAATATCGAACGAAAACGCGATCGCATACAAAAATCGTACGGTGTATGGGCACCTTCAAGGGCTGGGCCCTGAATGTCACTGAAAGCCAACAAAGAACACTGCCATAGAAGCTGACAAATAGCCACAGGAACATCAAGTTGAACAAATGGCATTTTGAAATGGCATCTGTGACTCAAGTGCTTAAAACGGAACCATGTTCAAAAAGTAATGTATTTCTGTCTCAAGGTGGCCATACACTTTACAACCCTGGCAAGACTTTTGTCTTGCCAGGGTTGTAAAGTACTTAAAAAAACGTACAATCTGCCCATCTTGGACAGGCAGATCGTACTTGCGATGACTGCAATGAGGGGTGGGCTTGCGATGACTGCAAACGGGCAGTGTGCGCATGCGCACACCGGCCCGTTCGGCAGTTGTCGAACAAGCAGGCCACTAACTCGCCAAGAATGGTACGATTCCCGGCGGGTTTTCCAGCCTGCTTGTTCGATGGAAGACGTGCGACCGTACAGTAGAAACGGTCGCACGCCTTCCATACACTGCACGATTCTCGTACGATCGCGGGATTTCGTACGAGAATCATGCAGTGTATGGGCACCTTTAAACTCACCGCACACATTACAATCTGATTGTACAATCTCCTTTAGATCTACCAACAACCATGTAGCACAAGGATCAGCCTGATTGGATGAATTAGGTTTGTCCTCCTTAACATAGTTTTAGTAAATCAAACGTTGATTGTATGGTCATTTGTAATGTGTAAGGTGACCCTTATAGAGAATATCTAGTAAGGTTAGTAGTGGCTAAGCTGTACCGCAAAAAATTTGTCTTCCTCAGGTGAAGTTGCCTTACATTTCCTGACATTTGAAGGTGCCTATTTAATCTTTTGTCTGCAGTGTGGGATCATCTATGGCAGGGCTAGCCAAACCCTGGCCCTCCAGCTGTTATGGAACTACAAGTCCCATAAAACATTGTAAGGCTGGCCATACACCTTACAACCATCGCACGACTTTCGTTGTGCAATGGTTGTAAGCTCATTAAAATTTCGTACAACCTGCCCATCTTGGGCAGGCAGATCGTATTTGCGATCATCGCAAGCCCTCCCCACTGAGGGGAGGGCTTGCCGATGATTGCAATGCTGAGTGGTCAGTGTGCGCTTGCGCACACCGGCCCGTGTGGCTTTCGTCTTCCGAGCACGCTACCAACCCGACGAAAATCGTACGATTTGTGGCAGGTTTTCCAGCGTGCTAGGAAGATGAAAGTCGTGCGGCCGTACAGTAGATGCAATCGCACGCTGCCCATATACCTGCCGATTATTGTACGACAGCCACAGGCATGACTCCCAGAGGCATGATGCGACTTGTAGATTTACCACAGCTGAGCTGGAGGGCCAAGGTTCAGCTACCCCTGATCTAAAGCATATCCCTGGCTATTCCCTATGGCTATTCTCACTAGATTTGGACTGCCTTCGTAGATCTGTAGGGAAAGTTGGTGATGTTACTACTGTGCTGCACATTGTTCCTTTGAGGGCTTCCTGGAGAGGAAGTGGAAGTGGAGGACGTGCAGATCTCCTTGTTCCTGCTTTATTCATTCTGTGGAGCCGTGCCTTCTTCCCAGGGCTGGATTTCTTTATAGCCAGCATAGGCAGTGGCTTAGGTTGGAAAGGCTGTCAGGGGTGGCACAGAGCTTCCCACACATCATGTTTCTGTCAGTGACACATTTTCTTGTATAATAAAATGTTCCAGACTGCCTCCCTGTTTGTCATTGTATTCCAGCCAAACCACTCAGGGTCCTTATACCTATGGCCAAAATGCTTACTGCATGGGGCAACATTTGTCCTGCTCCCCCAGTCATCTGCCGGACACAGAGATGGGAAACTGTCTGTTCTTCCTCCAACCTTGGCTTGCCTTATGTGATCATGGTGTTAGATCTTGTTAGACTGGAGTAGGAGAGCATTGCCAATTTGCATAGGGGCAAGGTAGGACAAATCCTACCCTGTCCTACCCCTCCAATACTGCTGATATCTGTGGATTTGTGGCTCCTCCACCTTTGGACCCATTCACATTTGTCAATAGGACCGATTGCACAAGTCGCAGGAATTCCTTTGTGAGACTCATGTGATCTGCTGTGCAAGGGAGGTGCTGTTCAATACATAGACAGTTGCCACTAGACACAGCTGGGCACATGTATTCACAACTGCTGGGATTACCCGTGGCTGATTGACCTGGATGCAAACAGTCTGCATCCAGGTGAGGCCATCCACAGATAATCGCCGCACGTGTGAATACACTGACGATTGGGTGAGTAGAACTTTGTGGTTTTCCTCCCTAAACCAAAGCAAGCACTTAACCCTTGTAATAAAAAATGTGCACGGAGTTCTTCTTTAAAGCAACCCTAGAAATTGTAGGATTGTATCCATCTTCAGGAGAGGACAGCAATGCCAGCTCCCTGACTTAACTACTGGGTCACAAATATGGATCAGCATGTATCAAGTACTAATACTGAAGTCCTGAACCCCTGATCTGCCAACGTGTTCTGGATCACTGAGGGTAATGAAGCATGACAACCAGGCAGCCAACATCTCCAGAAGGAAAAGTTAGCTATGGCAGCCTCTATATTTTCTGTGTGGCAAGTTATCTAACGTTTTTTCGGATTGGTATTAGCCCTCGTTCACACCTGAACGTTTTGTAGCGCGTTCTACGCTCGACGAACGGTCTACAAAACGCTCAAAAATATAAATCCCATTGTATTCAATGGTCTGGTTCCCACCTTGGCGTATTTCCGCCCGTCCCTAACGCGCTACAAAACGGCCCACGCTTGAAAAGGTACAGGTACTACTTTGGGCCGTTTTGTTGCGCGTTTCCATTGGGATACAGCCAAGTAGCCTTCGGAAACGCGCGTTTGTTGCGCGACTTTTTTACCGCGAATCGCGGTAAAAAAACGCGCGACAGACGCGCATATGCAATACGCCTAGGTGTGAACAAGACCTTAGTCATTAAAGAGACTCACCCACATTGTTCTGTTCTGTTTATGGAGGATTCTCTATTTTTTTTTCTCTCTCTATAGGTTGAACTCGATGGACTTGTGTCTTTTTTTTCAATCTCACTACAGTATGTAGCTATAACATTCTAGCCTGTGTGAAGATGGTGTCACAGCTGATGCTACAGCAATAGGGATTGGACGGCCAATAAAATATGGAGATTTGCATAATACAATGGTCTAGGATTGAAGGCTCCAGCTGCTCTCATGGAGATTATAATAGGCATGGGCAGCTAGGGCTTCACTGGCGATTATAGTAGTATTAAACTTTCAGACTTGTTTTTAAAGGAGAACTATGGGGTTAGGGCTTTTCCCCATAGTTCTCCTAAGGGTAACGGGAGGACACAAACTAGCGTTCTCCCGTCACCCAAAGCTCAGTATACTGCGAGCTGTAGCTGAGACGCTGCAGCTGAAACGGATCCCGACAATTATGTCTGGATCCGCCCAGCTGCGTGAGTGACAGCTGGCTCTGCCTATCTAGAGGCCGAGCCAGCTGTACCTTCCCCCATCCGTTCCGCCAGTCAGCGCTGGAGGATGGAACAGGGGAGGGGGCAATCCAATCCCTTCCCTGTCACGGCTTTCTGCAGTGACAGGATCGAGAAGTAGTATGTGTTCGCTCACTTCCCGATCTACTGAGCCGACCTGTGACAGTTTCATTGTCACAGGTCGGCTAGAACCATGAGGATGAGTGAAAATCAACCAAATATACATTTCTTTAAAATTTTGCACAAGCACTTACAGTCACAAAGGGTAGATCAGACTCAGGAAGCTGTCCATCTACTAGCTTGGAGGAGGGAGGTGTGGAGAGAAGGGGAGTGGATTGCCTTGCCGTGCCTGTGTGTTTGTAGAGACACACACAATTTCATAGCACTCACAAGGGTGGCTCCATAGGACTCAGCAAGGGATAGGAGCCATCCTAAAACAGGATATCAGAGCCAGTGCTCAGGATCAGTTAACTCTGCAGAAACAATTTGTTGCTCAACGTTATATGAATAGCACATTGATTTTAATGGGGGGGCAAATTAGGTTACTGCCAACAAGCAGTTAAATATGTATACCCCAAATTTTTTTTTTTTAGTATTTAATATGGCAGGGAAGACTTGGGATACATGTTCAATTTGTATTGCTGTCTTTGTCCCTGCAAGGGAGATTCATCCACTCTATGGTCACCGAGACAATAAAGATAGGAAAAATACCAAACTTCTGAACTGTCATTGAAGGGAGAGCTAAAGGGAAATCCTCTACCTGTTCCTATGACAACTGTCAAAGATGGAACTGAAATTCACCTTGGAAAGATGTTCTCTCATTTCTTGTTACACATCCAGGACAGGAAGTGCAGGGAAATCTCCCCAGCTTGATAAAGGAAGCAATATAATAACAGACATCTCAACTCTCCCAGATGTTCCGGGAGTCTCCTGCTATTAGATAGTGGCTCCCGGACACCAGGAAGAGAAACATTACCCCGGATAGGTTTACTCTGCCCGATCTAGCAGAGTAAACCTTTCCGTGCTGTTGTTTTTTTTTTTAATTCTGACATCGGACCCGCCGGCATTCAGAAAAAAACGGCATAGGAACTGATAGCTATATTGATATTGGCTATTTCAATGTGCAATAGCCAATAGCAATCTAGCTATGCATTCTTATGCAGTTTTTTATTTCCTGACGGCAGCAGCTGTCAGAACACTTAAAATACCCAGCAGATAGCAAAGGAAGCATTAGCTTCTTTGCTATCTGCCATCATTTGAAGGGGGTGCTCTCTTCCTTGTTGTTGCACTCCCC